>NC_140996.1:78914248-79381748 GCF_052327205.1 Somniosus microcephalus | reverse complement strand
TGCTGCTCAGTCGTATTCAGGAAGTTCATCCTCTGCCTGCATACCCTGTGTTGGGATATCGCCTCCGGCGCACTGCAGCCCTGTGGTGTCCCCTTTTCTCCTGTGGAGCATTAGATTGTTGAGGGGAAGGGTGCTGTTGTGGTTACTGTTGCTGCAACTGGTGTGGCTGCTGCTGCTGGTGGTGGGGTTCATCTTGGTCCGATTCTGAGGACCAAGGTGAGACAGTATAAGTGGCACCCATGCTGATGTACTAGATGGCAGGTAAAGTGGAGATCAGAGGGCCAATCCCTCAATGTTCTGATATTGAGTAGCAATGTGGTGAGAGTGGCTTCCGAGGTTTCAGAAATTATCTGCAAACTGCTGACACCTAAATCTGTGGACAAAAAATAGACAGCAAATCTTTCCATGAGGCAAGTAATGAGGTGTAATGTTGCAGTATTTATGTGTTTTTCCCAGCTCAAAAATGAATGGACTCGCCAGTTGCCACTGGGCCTCCACCTCCCCTTCACAGGCGAGGTTCCCAAGCTGTGTGAATCCTGTGCTCCTGCAGTAAAAGTCAAAAGCTGGTGTTAAAAACCATCTTAAGGGTCTCTCAACAAGCAGTTCATGAACTGAATGAGGTCGCCTACCTCTGCTGATCGGGTCTGTGTCGTGCCTTCAAAGCCGCCCGAGTTAAATGCGCGAGGCGGTGGGATGACGGTGGGTTCCCGACACACTCGCAATTTCCGGGATTTTTTACTGCTGACCCGTCTCGAAACACGCACGCTCGGCAATGGGAAAATTTCAGCCAATAAGCACCACAACTTTAATGTACACCTGTAGACAATGTGCATGTGCTGAGACATGCTTGGTTGTAATCAAGGATGTTGAAATGAAGGACTCCATTGTAAATAATCAAGTTTGTTCAGAGCTCAAAGAGTGCAGCATTCAACTTTCTTTAATCAAAAGTCAAGTGACATCACAGTCTCCATGTTCCATTACAAGTTTTAGCATTTGCTATTCATGCCTGGCTTCTAAGGTAATTTATAGATGACAATGAGTTTAAGAGGGCCTGGTGGTGTCAGATAGTGAAGAGATGGATGATGTAAATATGGTAGGTGTTGCAGAGATTGATGAAGTACATTTAGTTTCTGTTTTTCATTTAAAAAAAATCATCATTATGAATTAGACATGACTGACCTAGCAAGGGTTCAGTAGTTCAGATGGATCTAAACTAACCCATACCAATCAAACAAAATAGCAGAATATTGATTTGCTGAAGTTCCTGGTGCTCCTTAACCCTAAAGTTATAGTTGGTAAAGACAGTGCAAGTGAGCCACACAGACCAGGAAGGTCTCAGTTTTGATTCCCTTCCCTAAGTTAGTTTATCTTAGCCAGGGTAGCAATATTTGTGCTACAATTACCTTCAGCATCCCTGGGCCAGTGAGATGAAAAATCAGTCAAGCTTCCTGCTTCTTTGACTTCACAATCACTCTTGCTGGAAAATCTGGGTGCCTCAAAATAGATATTCAGTAGTTGACAATGTATCTTAGTTATCTATCTATCCAGAAAGACCCTTTCAGAACCCTACCTCCAAAATGGCATCTAATGTTTCTTAAATAAGTCCAGGGTTTTTGCCTTCACTGTTATACCTGGAAGTCCATTTCACAAGTTGATCACACTATACTTGGAGTGTAAATCAGACGTGAAGGGAGCCTTGTTCAGCTTTGCTCCAGTATCACTTTATGCCGTGAATCTAGATTCAACATAATCACAATCATGATGGAAAGTACATTGCATAACACTGCAGTTGTAGTGTCACAACACCCTCAGTGTAATGAAGAACCTCCTGATATCAGTTTAAATTAAATTTTTACTAGGTTACTGCGAGGATTGGAGCTGCAGGAGGAGCATCTTTCTTTCTTTCTTAGGCGGAACCGAGGATGACTTGCTTCCACACTAAAACTGAGTTCGCAGGTGACTGATGAGTCCAATGCGGGACCTACAGTCTCTGTCACAGGTGGGGCAAACGATGGTTGAAGGGGCGGGTGGGTGGGGTGCTTGGGTTGACGTGCGCTCCTTACGCTGCTTGCGCTTGGCTTCCGCTTGCTCCCGACGAAGAGACTCAAGGTGCTCAGTGCCTTCCCGGATGCTTCTCCACTTTTTGCGGTCTTGGGCCAGGGATTTCCAGGTGTCGGTGGGGATGTTGCACTTTTTCACAAAGGCTTTGAGGGTGTCCTTGAAGCATTTCCTCTGCTCACCTGGGGTTCTCTTGCCGTGTCAGAGCTCCGAGTAAAGCACTTGTTTTGGGAATCTCGTATCGGGCATGCGGACGATGTGGCCCGTCCATTGGAGCTGATCGAGCGTGGCCAAAGCTTCGATGATGGGGATGTTGGCCTGAGTGAGAACACTGACTTTGGTGCACCTATCCTGCCAATGGATTTGCACGATCTTGCGGAGGTAGCATTGGTGGTACCTCTCCAGTGCTTTGAGGTGCCTGCTGTACATGGTCCATATCTCTGAAGCATACAGGCGGGCGAGTATCACTACTGCTCTGTAGACCAGGAGCTTGGTGCTGGGTTTGAGTTCCTGGTCTTCAAACAATCTCTTCCGAAGGCTGCACTGGCACACTGAAGGCGGTGTTGGACTTCGTCATCGACATCTGCCCTTGTTTACAGTATGCTCCTGAGGTATGGAAAGTGGTCTACGTTGTCCAAGGCCTCGTCATGGATTTTGATAATCGGGGGGCAGTACTGTGTGGCGGGGGCAGGTTGGTAGAGGACTTTTGTCTTACGGATGTTTAGTGTAAGGCCCATGCCCTCGTATGCTTCGGTGAAGGTGCTGACGATCGTTTGGAGTTTAACCTCAGAGTGTGCGCAGACGCAAGCGTCGTCTGCATACTGTAATTTGATGACAGAGGATGGGACGACCTTGGAGCTGGACTAGAGGTGACGGAGGTTGAACAGTTTCCCGTTTGTTCTGTAGATTAGCTCCACTGCAGCGGGGAGCTTACTGAGGTTGAGATGGAGCATTGCAGCCAGGAAGATTGAGAAGAGCGTTGGTGCGATGACACAGCCATGCTTGACCCCATTCCGTACGTGAATTGGGTCTTTGGTGGATCCGTTGGTCAAGATCACGGCTTGTATGTCGTTGTGAAGCAGGAGGAGCATGGCGCACAGCACACAGCCTCTTCAGAGGAGGAGGAGTAGGTGGAAGATGAAGATGAGGAGGAGGAGGAGGAGGAATCTGAGGTGGAGATGGCACCAGCAGCGGCGCACATTGCTGCCCGGAATGGCCTCATCATGGCCAGATTTACTTAACTTGCTCCATCATACATACGGCTGCCACATGCTGGACTAAGACACCCCCCCACCCTGCCACCCAACAACACCATAAAGCATCCCTACAATGACCAGCCATTCCTCTCAACCAAACCCCCATTGCTCGAGGTTAAGTAATGTCTCACCATTCACTCCAAGTGACAAGGCCACTTCACAGGTAGCAGGCAAAATGGACAAGACGGGAAAGTGGTGCAAAGAAATAAATTTATCTGTGTCATAAATATAACTGAAACTTATCACTAACATTTGTTCATACACCCATGTGGATAACCTTGTGCATCTAGGATTATATCTTTTTTCTTTCCGAGTGCTTCTACGAGGTGCAACCCCTGTGGCTTCAGCAGAGGTAGAGGCAGGCTGCTCACTTTCCTGCTGTGACTGCTTAAACACTTTTGGCGGATGTCATCTGGGTTTTGGAGCCTGTAATGGACCCGCCAAAGGCTGCTCCTCCTGCAACTGTGCAGGGGAAGATTTGGCCATCGGGATCCAAGGCAGCATATGGGGCTCTGACTGAAGGGAGGCAATGGGGGAGAAATGGGAGTGCTTTGAGAATAGCCCCCACTTGCATGTCCCCTCTCATCATCATCCCGCTCATGGGCCACTCATAGTTCCCTGCTTTCAAGGAGCTGGAGAGCACCTTGCTGCACATCAGTGGGGCGATGAACGCCCAAGTTTACGTTTATATCCCTCCTAGAGAGGAGGTCTATGAGCGTCCGCCATCTGTTGTCCACAGCTAGCATGTGCTCATGTGACTGGTGCATTTGCTGCTCCATGCAGGTGGCCATCCTTTCCATGGAAGAGCACATCGTCGCCATCACCTGCAAGATGGTGATGCTCCATTTTCTGCACAGCTGCACACATCGCGGCTGCAAAAGCTGGCAGAGCTTCAAGCAATTGTTGCTGCCCCTCCAAGATCACTCTCTTTCTCGATGGCCCCTGAGGCGCAGCATTTGCATGCAGCTGAGCAGAGTTTGGAGTGCCCTGCGCCCTCCGGCGAGGAGTCTCCACTGTTGTCCCTGTCAACACCATCTGCTCTTGCTCACTTGTGAATTGTGAGACACCAGGTGACAACACTACTCTATCTCACACAGGACCCACCGAGGTGTGCATAACTGCGCTGGTGCTGGGTGTACTTGGGTCTGCTGACGGTGCACCCTCAGAGGCTGGAGCTTCCTCTGAGGAGTCGCCTTCCTCTGGGTGGACCTGCAAGGTAGTTGGTGTGAGGAATGATATGCAGGAGTAGGCTTGAGAAGGCAGAGTGATAGGGTTTTGGTGACAGACACATCAGGATGAAGGTGCGTGTGGCATTGCACTCACCTTTCCTGACCTCATGAGACCATTGAATCTCTTCCTGCACTGGATCCACGTCCTCCTCACCACATCCCTGCTGCTGACCTCCTCTTATCTCCAGCCAGGTCCTTTTGGTGTCTTTGGGAGGTCTCTTGCTGCAGGGAACAGGACCCCCCCACATGCTCTCACTGCCTGCACCAGAGTATGCAGGGATGCAACAGAAAATCGGGGTGCAGCCCTCTGCCTTTCAGTATCCATCATTGATAGTTTGGAACAGTATTCAGACCTTTCCATTTCACCCACCACACTCCTCTAGCAACCTTCAAATGAATTGAGTGTAAGACTGCTTTAAATATCGGTGCTATGCACTGAGCAGAATATCACGTTCCCGACCCACTATGCGGCCCACACGCACCTGACCCGACTCCACGGTAAAAATTCTAGCCACTATCTTTGATGGCAGTGATGATTTTATTATTATACTATTAAAGTAGCATTTACTTTGATAATGTAGATGCCACTTAAGCAGAAAGGTTGGCAGTTCTAAGTATAATCAATCTACTTTGGGTTTACTGATCTTGATCCAGACGATTCATCACTTTTAACTGTATTTACATATACTCTTGCTGCGGGGAATTATATAGTTATCTTCAGTTGAGCAGCTGAACAGTGAAAACAAAACAAGTTGAAAGCATAAACAATTTAAGTACATTTCGGTTAAGGCAAAATGCTGAAACATTGTTCAACGTTCTGTCTTACTACAGGTGACCTATGATTTAACAGGAGCAATTGAAAAGAACAAAGATTCACTTTCCCAAAACCTCATTTTTGTTATGAAAGGTATGTGTTTATATTTTTATAAACCAAAAGCATATTATAAGCACGAAATTTATGGCATCTTTATTATATTAAGCTAGATTTTTGTTACGTCTCTCGTATATTTTCAATATCATGAATAAAATGACATTTAGCAAAACGTGTAGTTTTCACTGTGCAGTTATGACGGTCTTTGCAATGTTTTCATTGAGCTGGTGTAAATACTGCTCCCAGCATGCTTTGTGTTCTTCATGTTAAGTTCAAAATGGCTGCCATATTCAAAGCCTTAACAAAAAAAATTCTATAATTTTTCATGAATTTATGTGTGAGTAATAATATTAAGAACATCAAGCACAAATCAATGTATGGCTTATTTTTAATTTTTACATTGTATAAACCTTGCTTCTAATTGCTTCTAAAAACGTATCAAATAACTTTTATTACACTCCAGCCTTTCCTGGGAAAAGATGGCTGCAGAAGCAATGGCTCCAATTTTATTATGTATTGTTTCTAGAGATGTGGGCAACAGTGGCAAGGCCATATTTATTGCCTGGTTTCTAATTACTCGAGAAGGTGGTGATGGGTCTTATTCTTAAACTGCTGTCCATTAAATAACATGGATAGAAGCAGGATTGCTCATACAGGTACAGAGGTTTGAAATTGGTTATGGCCTGTTTTTGAGAGCATAACCAACGGCCGTAGACAGCGCCCAAACCGGGAGACTCGAGGCTTGCCCTAAGTTAGGCCTGGGACCTCATTTCAATCATTTGAGTGAACTCCCGCTGCCTGTCGCGCCTCAAAAGGCAGCTAGCCCATTTCAAGAGGATCAATTTTGGGTTGCTTGCCTCACCGACAGCGGTCCTTGTGTGATTCCTAGGGGGTGGAGGACAATGGGAGGGGTGTCGATCACAGGCTGGCCAAAGCCCTCAGGAGTGCAATGGAGTCGGGAGGAGCACTCCTGTTCCTACTGGCTCCACATTACTTTTTTTTTAAATTACTTCATTTTTTGTTAGCTGCTGCTGCTTAACTGCAGCATCCACTGAAAAATCCTGAGCAGAACAGGCCCGATGCCTGCTCCACTCAACACTGTCCAGTTTAAAACAGGTGTCCTGAAACAAGTGTCCCTCATTTATATATACAAGGAGCCTAATGTCTTTTAGACAATCGCCAAGGGCTCCTGAAAAACTGTCCTACCCAAATTAGAGTCGAATGTTCTGTAGGTGCTCTTGGGGCATGGGAAATAGCACCATGAAATTGATGCTGTTTTGCCCCATTCTGCACCTGAAAAATAGTGCACCAGGATCCAAATTCACCCCAGTATATTTTTTTAGAGTTTGATGTCTGGTTTTCAGATATGAAAATTGGCAGCTTAAAACCTGACTGGTTGCAAATTGGATGGGCTCCCTTTCTATGTACAAGAGCTGTTTAAATACTCATGGCTTGGGACTTTATGCATTGGGCAATTTGGAAAACTTTCTTTTCATGTTGGTAAAAGTTATAATATCTTTGGCAAGTAACAGTTTATAAGATAAGCGTGTAAGATACTGAATGCGTCAGAGAAAGTAAACCCAAAACTCTGTCTTCAGATATACCAGGGCAAAAGAGTTCAGGATTGAGAAGGGAAAATTTAGGAGATGCTTCTCTACGCAGAGAGCGATCAATAGCTGGGACAGGTTGTCTGGATGACTGGTTAAAATTGGAACATTGGACTCGTTCAAGAACCAGCTGGATACTGTAATGGGGAGATAGTAGGGTTGATCTTGTGCATGAATGAGATGAAATAGGCTGAAGGGTCTTCTTCATCCAAACCTACCTTGTGATCTTAATTTTCTAAACAGCTTAGTGCCTTGAATCAAACTTCCTGGCCTGGATATTTGCTGGGGCTGGGGGGGAGCGGAGTTTCGGATCGGAAACCCGGAAGTCTGGGTTTCCCTTCATGCTCTCGTGTTTTAACTCCACATATTCTGTCGTATGGCAATGACAGGTTTCCCGCCTAGAAGTCGAGACTGCAGGAGCAGGTAGGTCCAATCCATGACCCCGGGGGCGGGGGGAAATCCAATCCTGGGCGGGGAGGGGTCCGATCCCCAACCACAGGGGGAGTGTCCAATACTGGGGGGGCATCCGATTCCGGTGGGGGTCCGGTCCCCGACTAGGGGGAGGAGGTCTGATCCTGGGGGACGGTGCGATCCCTGACTCTGGGGAATCATTGCATGGGGGGGTCTGATGGGGAAGCTTGTGGGGGCCAGGGGAAAGCTCTCCTGCCCCACAAACATTGCTGTAAAGGCACTTATCTTCTCCCCGAAGCTGGCCTCGCCTTTCTTCAACTGCTGGGTTTGCCGAGGCCTGGAAATCTCGGCCACCCACTGTAAAACCTGCAAAGCAGGTAAAATCAGAGACTGCCTGCCTCATTAACATATTTAACATGCCAATCTGTCACCCTTGTCCCAGTCAGAGGGTTTGGAACCGGCTTCCTGACACGCTCGGAATTTGACCCGATTTAACTCCCCACCCAATCCCACGCGCTCACCTATATTAAAATTTCTCTTCCCTTCTGTCTTTTTACCTATCTCACTCTCTCTCTCTCTTTCTCTCTCTCATATTAGAATCACACGAACATGCCATTCAGACCATCAGGTCTGCACCAGTGTTTATCTCCACATGAGCCACTGCGTCTAATCCCATTCTCCTGCTTCTACCCATACACTTTAATATTCCTCTTACTGGTGTGATAAATTATGTTATTCTCAGACTGGAACTGAGACAACACTAGAGGGAGCTTCACTCTGCATCTAATCATGCTATACCTGACCTGAAAGTGCTCAATACTGACACTATGGGGGGAATTTTAACCTTAAAAAAAAGAGTGGATTTGTAGCATGGAGGGAGTTAAATTGTTAAAAATGGGATTCCTGACCGGAACCCGCTTCCAACCTGCCCACTGTTGTACTGGAGACGGACGGGAAGCAGGATGGGGGTGGCCAGCTAGCCCGCTCCCAGGAGGCGGGATGCCAATTGAAATATTATAATGAGGCTGCAAGCCTCTTTTCTAACTTCCATTTTGTTTTTAACTGCATGTGGACAGCTTTTACACAATTCATAAAACCCGGTAGTTACAGCAAGGCAGGGACTGCTGCAGCCAGCCCCGATCTTCTCTCCCCACCCCACCGATCCTCCATTGTCCAGCCACGATCTTCTCTCCCCACCCCCCAATCATCCGGAGGCCAACCCCAAAACTCCGGTGGCCGGCTACGATCTTCCCTTCACCCACCCCGATCAGCTAGCCCCGATCCTCTCTCCCTCCCACCCCCGCTGCCGATTGTCTGCCCAACGCCCCCCTCCCCCCCCCCACCCAATCCTTTTAACAGCTTGGCCCGACACTCCATTGTCTGCCTGACCTGCCCCCACCTCCACGATTCTTTTGGCCCGGCCCCTACGCGAACACTCCCTCCCTCCTCTGTGCGGCCTAGTGCTGCAGGCTTACCCGCCTGCAGCCAGCCAGCCTCTCAATCTGGCTGGCTGAGGGCCGGAAATCAATGTCTCTCATCCAAATTAAGCCCTGCTGTTAAAGTCCTCCCGGGTTTCCCGACCGGACTGGAGCCGCCCCCCCGCCCCCGGCTCCCACCGCCCCCCAACCCGCCCTCCTCCTTAAAAATCCAGCCCCATGGCTCTGATTTTCACTGCCCCGCCTGGCAGAATCTTGTTGGGCGGAAATTAAAATGAGGCCAGTCCTAGTACCATTCTGTCATGTCCCGATCTTAATCTGCTCTTTTGAGCAAGCGAGTGGAACACCCTCAGGAAGGCAGCGGGATCCTGCTTTAAATTCTCAAATTGGGTCCGATGATGTAATCGTTTTGCATTAAAATTGGAACATTTTCAGGGGCAGATTGAATGAGCAATATAATATCACTGCATTACCATTTGCATCATTGCACTCTCCTATGTGGACAAATCAGAAAATGCACATTTTGCAGTGTACATTCAAAATGATGCACAGTGCTCTTCATGCCTTGAGATCCAATTCCCCTCTTTTGTCTGATCACTTGTGTCCCTCATGCCTCCGATAGCTCTCAGGCCTGTGAAGCCCTAAGCTTTTCATGCATAGTTCCCTTCTCATCCAACTCATCTGTCTCCAAATCTTCTTTGGACTCCACCTGCCAAATGCTCAGTGTGCATGACAGTCACTTAATGCATGAGTCTCAGATCAAAGGATGACAAGGGTAGCTTTGTACTGAGTACTGTTACTTCTATCTCTCCAGAACTTTAGAATTCTTCCAGGTTTTTTACTGCTTATCTAGCAGTGAGCATTTTGTGTTGCCTTCCTTTCTGTTTTTTACACTGAGTCACATTTTCTGTCAAGTCTCTTATTACAGCACTGTCATTCTGTAGCTATCAGACTGGAATCTGCTTCGATTCCATAGTGGTTGGTTATACTGTCAGCTCCACACTGGTCTTTGGCCAGGCAAAGCAGAACATGCATGACTGCATTCGCTTCACTTTTCATTCAGTTAGTTTGCTCTTTTTTAACACGAGAAAAGTGTTTAAAATGTATGAAAAGTTCCCAGGCAGTCCCTTCCTAAACTCACTTTGTACTGGTTGCAGTTATAGTGAAATCCTGAGCAGTGGGACACTACCTGCTTGAAATGGTCCAAGGCGCTTCTCAGAATTTGATCTTGGTGACTTTGCTCCCAGGACATAATGGATCAGATGGAAATGCTCCTGGAGTGGAAGGGAGAATCGTTGGATGTCATGGATCCTGTATGAGCTAAAGACGTAGGAAAGAATAGGATGGAGAACTTGCAGGGTGAGCTTGAGGAGTTAGGTATTAGATTAAAGGACATAACCTCAGTGTAATTTTAGGATTACTGCCGGTGCCAGGTGCTGAGCCTAGAGAAACAACAAAACTTGAGCGGCAGTGTAGAAGGGAAGAATCCTAGGATATTGAAATGAGTTCTGATGCAAGGGATTTAAAAAAAAATTATTTTGTGAGATGTGGGCATAGCTGGCAAGGCCAGTATTTATTGACCATCCCTAGTTGCCCTTGAGAAGGTGGTGGTGAGCCGCTGCCTTGAACCGCTGCAGTCCGTGTGGTGAAGGTACTCCCACAATGCTGTTAGGGAGGGAGTTCCAGGATTTTGACCCAGCGATGATGAAGGATCGGTGATATACTTCCAAGTCAGGATGGTGTATGACTTGGAGGGGAACTTGGAAGGGGTGGTGTTCCCATGCGCCTGCTGCCCTTGCCCTTCTAGGTAGTAGAGGTCGCGGGTTTGGGATGTGCTTTCGAAGAAGCCTTGGCCAGTTGCTACAGTGCATCTTGTAGATGGTACACACTGCAGCCACAATACACCAGTGGTGGAGGGAGTGAATGTTTAAGGTGGTAGATGGGGTGCCAGTCAAGCGGGCTGCTTTGTCTTGGATGATGTCATTGGGTTCACCTGAATTGGACTGGTACCAATCTTTTTGCAGGGAGGGTATTTAATGAAGATGGGAGAATTTAAATTGGAAGTACTTCACAGATCAGTGCTAGGACCACTATTGTTTACACTGGCAATAAATGAGTTAGAAGTGGGGATAGTAATCAAGCTTTCAAAGTTCCTAATGGTACAAATTGTGTGGAAGAGGGGAATGCTGCAAATAAAATGGAACAAGTCAAGTTAAAGAGTTTCTCATTATTAACACCGAAGTTTAGCTCCTTAGCCACCTATTGTCCCAGTGCCTATTCCTTTCAACTTGCCTGACTAGACTTTGCTTTAAAAACCCCAAATTTTCAAGTAACTCTTTTATCAAATCCTATATGTGAAAAAATGGTCAAAATAAGTCTCAAAATGTAACAAGGCAAAAAAGGGAAGCTTATGTCAGATACCAAGATCTAATTACTGCAGGAAGTATAGAGGAGTATAGAAAGTGCAGGGGTGAAATTATAAAGTAAATTAGGAAAACAAAGAGAGGGCATGAAAAAATATTGGTAAGTAAAATCAAGGAAAACCCAAAGATGTTTTATAAATACATAAAGTGCAAGAGGATAACTCTTCTTCTTCTTAGGCAGTTCCTCGGAACCGAGGATGACTTGCTTTCACATTAAAAATTAGTTCGCAGGTGACTGATGAGTCCAACGCGGGACCTACAGTCTCTGTCACAGGTGGGGCTGACGGTGGTTGAAGGGGCGGGTGGGTGGGGTGCTTGGGTTGACGTGTGCTCCTTGCGCTGCCTGCGCTTGGCTTCCGCTTGCTCCCGGCGAAGAGACTCGAGGTGTTCAGCGCCTTCACGGATGCTTCTCCTCCACTTTTGTGCGGTCTTGAGCCAGGGATTACCAGGTGTCGGTGCGGATGTTACACTTTTTCAAGGAGGCTTTGAGGGTATCCTTGAAGCGTTTCCTCTGCTCACCTGGGGCTCTCTTGCCATGCCGGAGCTCCAAGTAGAGCGCTTGTTTTGGGAGTCTTGTATCAGGCATGCGGACAATGTGACCCGTCCATCGGAGCTGATTGAGCGTGGTCAAAGCTTCAATGCTGGGGATGTTGGCCTGAGCAAGAACACTGATGTTGGTGCGCCTGTCCTGCCAGTGGATTTGCAGGATCTTGTGGGGGCAGCATTGGTGGTACCTCTCCAGTGCTTTGAGGTGCTGGTGTACATGGTCCATGTCTCTGAGGCATACAGCAGGGCGGGTATCACTGCTGCTCTGTAGACCATGAGCTTAGTGCCGGGTTTGAGGTCCTGGTCTTCAAACGCTCTCTTCCTCAGGCGACCGAAGGCTGCACTGGCACACTGAAGGCGGTGTTGGACTTCGTCGTCGACATCTGCCCTTGTTGACAGTAGGCGCCCGAGGTATGGAAAGTGGTCCATGTTGTCCAAGGCCTTGTCGTGGATTTTGATAATCGGGGGGCAGTACTGTGTTGCGGGGGCAGGTTGGTAGAGGACCTTTGTCTTACGGATGTTTCGTGTAAGGCCCATGCTCTCGTACGCTTCGATGAAGGTGTTGACGATGGTTTGGAGTTCGACCTCCGAGCGAGCGCAGACGCAAGCGTCGTCTGCATACTGTAATTCAACGACAGAGGATGGGACGACCTTGGATTTGCACTGGAGGCGATGGAGGTTGAACAGTTTCCCGTTTGTTCTGTAAATTAGCTCCAATCTAGTGGGGAGCTTACTGAGGGTGAGATGGAGCATTGCAGCAAGGAAGATCGAGAAGAGCGTTGGAGCGATGACACAGCCTTGCTTGGCCCTGGTTCATACGTGAATTGGATCTGTGGTGGAACCGTTGGTCAGGATCACGGCTTGCATGTCATCGTGAAGCAGGTGGAGGATAGTGACAAACTTTTGAGGGCAGCCGAATTTGAGGAGGACACTCCATAATCCCTCATGGTTGACAGTGTCGCAGGCCTTTGTGAGATCAAAGAAGGCCATGTACAGTGGTTGGTGTTATCCCTGCATTTCTCTTGTAATTGACGTGCGGTGAAGAAAGAGTAGGGCCTATGAGAGACCAAAAAGGAAGTTTGTGTGTAGAGGCGGAAGACGTGGGTATGGTTCTTAATGAATGCTTTGCGTCTGTCTTCACAAAAGAGAGGGACAATGCAGACATTGTAGCTAGCGAGGAGGAGTATGAAATATTAGATGAAATAAACGTAGTGAGAGAGGAAGTAATAAGTGGTTTAGCATCTTTGAAAGTAGATAAATCGCCAGGCCCGGATGAAATGTATCCCAGGCTGTTAGGAGAAGCAAGGGAGGCTCTGACCATCATTTTTCAATCCTCTCTGGCTACAGGTGTGGTGCCGGAGGACTGGAGGACTACTTATGTTGTACCATTGTTTAAAAAGGGAGAAAGGGATAGACCGAGTAATTACAGGCCAGTCAGCCTAACCTCGGTTTTCCAGTCTAAAATACATCCATCGACCATTACCCTTTGCTTCCTGTCAATTTTGGATCCAACTTGCCACTTTCCCTTGGATCCCATGGGCTTTTACTTTTCTGACGAGTCTGCCATGTGGGACCTTGTCAAAAGCTTTGCTAAAATCCATCAAATGCACCCTCATCAACCCTCCTTGTTACCCCCTCAAAAAATTCAGTCAAGTTAGTCAGACGCGACCTTCCCTTAACAAATCCATGTTTGCTGTCATTGATTAATCCGTGCCTTTCTAATTAATACTATCCCTCAGAATTTTTTCCAACAATTTGCCCACCACGGAGAAATTGGAGCAGAGAAGGTTAAGGGAAGATTTGATAGAGGTGTTCAAATTCATGAAGGGTTTTGATAGAGTAAATAAGGAGAATCTGTTTCCAGTGGCAGAATGGTCAGTAATCAGAGGACAACGAGTTCAGGTAATTGGCAAAAGAACCAGAGGCAACATGAGAATTTTTTTTTACACAGCATCTTAAGATTATGTCAGTTTAATCAGCTTATTCATGGAAATCAGAGCTGACATCACCATTTCAAGGTGATCACTGACGTGGAACTGGAAATGCACCATATAAATGGCTTTAATTGTTTTAGAAGCATATTATTATTAATACTCTCTTTTCTTATTGAATTTACAGCCAGTGAAAATGTCGTTATTCACCAATTCTTTCAGGCAAAATTGACCCAAACTGGTTCTCTTATTCCTCCTCATCACTTGAGTCTTAGAGGGCCCAAAGCAATGCTGTTGTGTCAGAATATGTATTCTACTTCTCGAACCAAAGGAACAAAGACGTTTCTGGATCTCAACAGCAAGGTATTGGCAAGTCAGCATTTAATTAATTCATCTGTTCTTCTGCAATTTCATAGCAGGAGCTGAACTCTTGTTGCATGAACACGCAAATCAGCTTTACCATAAAAATACTGCTCATTTGCTGAATGTTAAATCTATGAACAAACTAAAGCTCAGATTTTTTTTGCACAACCCTGTGAATCTCTGGGCACCTTTTAGGTTCACAGTTGATTGGCTTAGTTGCTGAGATTTTGATCCCAACTTAATGGACAGAAATTCAACAGCAATGCGTCAGGATTCCCACAATATGTGTGGCCATTGGCCGTGGTTCCTTACTGGCAGCCTAAACTCTGAAAATAGCCCCATTGTGTCCAAAAAATTTTAGATTTGGTTCAGCATTTTACACATATCAATACAAAGGAATGGATGTACAGCATTACTTGTGAGTAATGGCCACTTGGCCAAAGTAATGGAACATGCCCCAGCAACTGTGGAATTGTACCCCAGCAAGGAGTCAAAGCCTTCAGGAAAAGAGGGGTGTGGAGAAAGTTGGCTGAGGAAAGTGCTGAGGAAGAAACCCTTTTTTTCACAACCAGGGGGTAATTTACACTGCCAGCCTCATCTCCTGCAGGCAAGTCGTGGACATCAGGACATTACTGGCATGTTGCTCATGATTCTCCAACTATTAAAATGAATGGGCAGGAAACTGTGGGCCTTATGCTCACAATTTCTCTGCATGCATAGCACCGTAACCTTATGCCAAACTCCGAAAACCAGTCCTCCTGTTTGTATCTAAGTAAAAATGTGAGCCCTACTAGCAGTGGCTTGCTCTATGAACATAGGCTTATACAGCTAAAATTCTAAGAGACATGTTGTGAAGCTCGAGGAACAGCACCTTATCTTTCGATTAGGCACTTTACAGCCTTCTGGACTCAACATCAATTTCAACAATTTCAGATCATAATCGCTGCTCCCATTTGTTTGGACAGCAGGTGCTGGTAATGGATCTGCTGTTGCCATTTGCACCTCCTCTAGACCCATTTTTCTTTACTTGTCCCATTACCACCCCCTTTTTCCTTGCACCATCATCCCTTTTGTCATTTAATCTCTCCTGCCTTCCACCCTATCACAGACCTTCCCTTTTGTTCTTTCCTCCCCTCCCCCCTTTCCCTGCCCTTACACTTGCTTAAAATCTGTTACATCTCTAACTTTTTCCAGTTCTGATGAAAGGTCATCGACCTGAAACGTTAACACTGTTTCTCTCTCCACAGATATAGCCTGACCTGCTGAGTATTTCCAGCATTTTCTGTTTTTATTTCAGATCTCCAGCAGCCGCAGTATTTTGCTTTTGTAGAAGACCTTAGTTAGCTGAATTGTCCATCAGACTAACTAACCCCTGTGCTTTACAATTGTATTGCTTTTCCTTTCTCTAAGTTCCTGAAAACGAAGAGAGCAACAACATTCCTCCAATGTCTGGAGCATGGTGGGCCTACAACCCTGGCTGCTCAGCTCAGGGTAAGTATTTAGGAGCAGCTAATAGAAATCTTGAATACCTGGTATAGTTGCCTTACTTCTAATCATTGTACGATGAAGGCCATGCATCTGAAATACACAATAAGTTTCATGAATACAGGAAGATTTCCCTTGACTGCATCAACTCATAATTAATGTAACTAACCAAGAATAGAATAAAATAATTGTCATTTCTAAACATACAGCTCAGGTTTCTGTGAGATTTTTCATTATGAACAGTGACCATGTAGTGTCTTGTTGAAAACATAGCAGCAGTGCAAATTAGCTTTCTTGCGAAGTCAAGTAATAAAAATGGAACTTCAGATTGCTATTTGTAAAGATCAATAATAAGATGTTTGCTCAAAAAGAACTCTTTTTAAGACCTAAAAGAGAAGGAATACTGAATCTTTACTGAACTTTTCACTCTAGAGTTCGATTAGTGATATAATGGGAAAGCTCCGGAATTCAACTCCTCACTTTGTACACTGCATCAAGCCCAACACGTCCAAGCAGGCAGACAAGTTTGACAACTTCTATGTATCAGCTCAACTGCAGTACATTGGTGTTTTGGAGATGGTTAAGATGATCCGCCATGGATACCCTGTGCGACTATCTTTCAGCGACTTCCTTGCAAGGTAGGTTATTTGTTAACTAGCTAAGGATTAGAAGTGCTTAACGTTCTGAAGCACAGCCATGCCTGAAACTTACAACTTCCTTTTGTTTCTATTTTCTACTTGCAGTACTGTGATGAAATAACTCTGTGTTCTGGCATTTGTATTGTCTGTTGTTGTTGTACTTGTTAATGTCTGGAATGTTCTACCGGTGTAACCACTAATGCTCCTCCCTAGCCCCGCCCCTCTGGATCCTCCGGATTGGTGTGAGTCTTACTTATAAGAGCTGGGTCTTACTCATAAGGGCTGGGTCGGTGATGAATGATGGTTGCCCTGTGTTAACTTGATGCCATGTTCTTATTAAAAGCCTTTAGTTTTAAGCTTTAACCTCATGGATTCAGGCAGTTATTTGGCACATCAATTTTATTAAGTAACAACTTTTGGAAGATGGATCGATTTTTGAAACCAGAGCGTCTGGATATCGATCCCCATTCGGCAGACGCGTCGAAGAAATTTACGCATTGGCTTCGATGTTTTGAACACTTCATCGCATCGGTCGATTCGACGGTTAACAAGTTGGGTCTTCTAACCAACTTGGTAAGTCATCAAACTTACTCGATAATTGAAGATATTACTACATATGAAGAGGCCCTCGCAGCCCTTAAGGCCCAGTACCTTAAGTCGGTTAACGAAGTATACGCCAGGTATCTTTTGTCTACTCACAGGCAATTACCCGAGGAATCTCTGGACGATTTCCTGCAGGACCTTAAGGCTTTGGCTAAGGATTGCAACTACAAGGCTGTCTGCCATATTGTATCAGGAAGAGGCCATCCGCGATTCTTTCATATCTGGCCTCCGATCTAATTATATTAGACAGAGACTTCTCAGGCATGACTCGTTAGTTTTAAAAACGGTCGTCGCTACTGCCCGATTGTTAGATGTAGCCCAGAAGAATTTAGAAGCATATGCATCAGCCCACGCGTCTTTCTCAGCCTCGTGTGTTCCGAGTATGGAGGCATCCATAACACCAATGGAGCCTCCACTTAATCCTATTGTTGTGGCTGTACCCCATGGGTCTAAGTGTTATTTTTGTGGCCAATCTAAACACCCCAGGCAACGGGGACATTTTAGTAAAGTGTGTAAGGGTAATCCTGTACTCGATGTCTTTTCTGCTGCCGCCTATCGTTTTACTCTAGCCTCGGTTACGGTTGACCGGACCATATTGTGTTCCTTGTCGAAATCTATGATGGACATCAAGATTAATGGTCGTCCTACTGGGTGTTTGATAGACTGTGGCAGTACTGAAAGTTTTATACACCCCAACCTTGTTAACTCCTGTTCATTGAAGGTGTATCCTACTCGAGGTGAAATCGTGATGGCGTCCAAGTCCCTTACTTCGGAGGTAACTGGATATTGTAAAGTCACATTGACCGTTAAGGATACGGAGTATAAGGATTTTAAACTCCTCATATTACCTCAGTTGTGTGTGAACTTAATTTTAGGCTTGGACTTCCAATGTCAGCATGAGAGCGTCACCCTTAAGTATGGTGGATATCAGCCTCCGCTCACAGTCTGCGGCCTTTCTACTTTAAAAATAAGTCCGCCTTCTTTGTTCGTGAACCTTGCTCCTAATTGTAGACCTATAGCGACTAAGAGTCAACGGTATAGTTCAGAAGATAAAACATTTATAAAAGAGGAATGAAAAGAAAAGACTTGTGGTCGATTATAGCCAGACTATAAACTTGTATACCCAATTGGACGCCTATCCTTTGCCTCGTATTTCTGAGATGGTGAACCAGATAGCTCAGTACCGCGTGTTCTCCACCACTGATTTAAAGTCTGCCTACCATCAACTCCCCATTAAAATAGAAGACCGACCTTATACGGCCTTCAAAGCTAATGGGCGCCTGCACCAATTCCTTAGGGTGCCCTTTGGAGTGAAGAATGGGGTATCCGTCTTCCAACGGGAGATGGATCGTATGGTGGATGAATACACGTTGGATGCAACATTCCCGTACCTGGACAATGTTACCATCTGTGGGCACGACCAACGGGAGCATGATCAAAATCTCGCGAAGTTCCTAGAGACGGCAAAGAGGTTAAACCTGACCTACAACGAAAACAAGTGTACCTTCAATACTACACGTTTGTGTATTCTTGGTTGCATTGTGGAGAATGGGGTAATCGGGCCAGATCCTGAAAGATTACGCCCACTTAAGGAATTACCTTTACCTCACACTGTAAAAGCTTTAAGAAGGTGTCTGGGATTCTTCTCATACTATGCCCAGTGGGTGGCTAACTACTCAGATAAAGTCCGACCTCTTGTTAAGTCGACGTCTTTTCCGCTGTCGGCGGAAGCTCAGGAGGCTTTCCGTAATATCAAACGGGACATTGAGAAGGCAGTGTTATGTGCCGTGGATGAGGAGATCCCTTTTCAAGTGGAAAGTGATGCATCTGATTTTGCGTTGGCAGCAACTGTTAACCAAGCTGGTAGACCAGTAGCTTTCTTCTCTCGTACATTGCAAGGACCAGAAGTTCGACATTCTTCAGTGGAAAAGGAGGCACAGGCGATTATTGAAGCAGTCAGGTATTGGAGACATTATCTCGCTGGCCAACGTTTTACGCTCATTACTGACCAGCGATCTGTGGCCTTTATGTTCAATACTAAGCAGAGAGGCAAGATCAAAAATGATAAGATTTCAAGATGGCGAATAGAACTGTCAACATATGACTATGATATTCAGTACAGGCCTGGAGTATTTAATGAGCCATCGGATGCTTTGTCATGAGGAGTATGTGCTAGTCTAGGTATAGATAAGCTTCAAAGTCTCCACGACACACTCTGCCACCCTGGGGTTACCAGAATGAACCACTTCATTAAGTCCCACAATCTACCCTACTCTATTGAGGAGGTCCGGACAATGACCAGAACCTGTCGTGTTTGTGCTGAATGCAAACCCCGCTTCTATAAGCCGTCCGAGCCAGCTCATCTTATTAAAGCAACTGGACCATTTGAGCGTTTGAGTCTCGATTTTAAAGGTCCCCTTCCATCGAGCGACCGTAATGTCTATTTTCTTAATATTATAGACGAGTACTCTCGGTTCCCTTTTGTTATCCCCTGTCTGGATGTGACTAGTGCTGTTGTAATTAAATGCCTCTGCCAACTGTTTTCCTTGTTTGGCATGCCTAACTATATACATAGTGATAGGGGTTCTTCCTTTATGAGCGAAGAATTGCAACAGTTTTTGCTATCGAAAGGGATTGCAACGAGTAGAACTACCAGCTATAACCCTCGTGGTAATGGGCAGGTCGAGAAAGAAAATGCGACAGTGTGGAAGGCTATCATACTGTCTCTGAAGTCGCGAGGCCTGCTGACCTCTTGCTGGCAGGATGTCCTGCCAGATGTGCTGCATTCCATAAGGTCTCTTTTGTATACAGCGACAAATGCCACCCCTCATGAAAGGATGTTTAGTTTTCCAAGAAAAGCTACTAATGGAGCATTGTTACCCACATGGTTGACGACCACGGGCCCTGTGTTGTTGCGCAGACATGTGAGAGGCCACAAGACTGATCCACTGGTGGAGGAAGTACAACTCCTCCATGCTAATCCCCAGTATGCGTATATTCAATATCTGGATGGGCGAGAGGATACGGTCTCTATTAAAGATCTTGCACCTGCTGGAGCTCGAAAAGAGTTTGACTCTGAGAGTAGAGTTTTCAATCGTGGTATTGGACCTTCAGAGACACAAACCCTCAGTGTGGAAAATACTGATGATTCTGGGAATTCGAATGAACCGGAGTTAGTACTCCAGGAGGAGCCTCAGCAAGAGTTACGTCGTTCCCAGAGGATTATCAGACCTCCTGACAGACTGAATCTATAGCAGGGGGTGAATGTGATGAAATAACTCTGTGTTCTGGCATTTGTATTGTCTGTTGTTGTTGTACTTGTTAATGTCTGGATAGTTCTACCGGTGTAACCACTAATGCTCCTCCCTAGCCCCGCCCCTCTGGATCCTCCGGATTGGTGTGAGTCTTACTTATAAGAGCTGGGTCTTACTCATAAGGGCTGGGTCGGTGATGAATGATGGTTGCCCTGTGTTAACTTGATGCCATGTTCTTACTTAATAAAAGCCTTTAGTTTTAAGCTTTAACCTCACGGATTCAGGCAGTTATTTGGCACATCAAGTACTGTCAAGGGTTAGTTTATGTTGAGAATTAATCCTGGGAAGTGCCTTTGTTGTTTTGACTTCAAGGAGAAGTCTGCATAGTTAAGTCTGCATTTACTGTAAACCTGCTGATTATATTCTGTACTGTTCATTTACCTGTTCAATGCTGAGTGTCAGCTGTGGCTCAGTTGGTAGCACTCTCACCTCTGAGTCAGAATGTTGTGGGTTTAAGTCCCACTACAGGGATTTGAGCACATAAAGCTATGCTGACACTCCAGTGCAGTGCTGAGGGAGTGCTGCACTTTCGACTGAGACGTTAAACCGAGGCCCCGTATGCTCTCTCAGGTTGACGTTAAAGACCCCATGGCGCTATTTCAAAGAAAAGTGGGGGAGTTATCCCCAGTGTCCTGGCCAATATGAATCCCTCAACCAACATAACAAAAACAGATTATCTGGTCATTATCACAATGCTGTTTGTGGGATCTTGCTGTGCGCAAATTGGCTGCCGCGTTTCCCACATTGCAACAGTGACTCCACTTCAAAAGTACTTCATTGGCTGTAAAGTGCTTTGAGACATCCGGTGGTCATGAAAGGTGCTATATAAATGCAAGTCTTTCTTTTAGTAAATTTGTTTGCTGATTTCTAAGCTGATCTGTAGTCTGAGAGAGCATATGTTTTCCTGCCTAAAAGGATGAGAACATGTGGTGACATGGGCCTAGAAATTGGGCCACGTAGCACCTGTTTTTCAGGCGCTACGTGGCTTCCTATGTCCTCAAAATGGCGGGCAGGCAGCATATGCACTCTTCCGACTGCAAGCCGGCTGCCCGCCATATTGGATAAGGACAAACGAGAGGCGTCTTTTACCTACGCCTGAAGCAGGCATTAGGCCCTTTGCATAAGCAAATAAGCGGCCTAACACATGTTTGAGGACCCCGTCGAAAGATAGTTTTGCCCATCGCTGCCTGTACTCAAGGAAACCAACCTTACAGAACACCTGAAACTAAAAGGTTAAGTTACTTACCTCTGAATGTGGAGCCAGGAGGAGTAGGAGTGCTCCTCCCGACCACACATTAAACCACCCTCCCGATCGACGGCGCTCCCTGCTCCAAGACCCCTGACCCACGACCTCTAGGCTCGTCGACCCCCGATCTCCCAGTCCTGCAATCCCAACCCTGACCTTCCTTCAGCCCGTGAAATCAAAACAGAAAATGCTGGAAATACTCAGCAGGCCAGGCAGCATCTGTGGAGAGAGAAACATAGTTAACGTTTCAGGTCGATGACCTATCATCAGAACTAGAAGTTAGAGATTTAACAGCTTATAAGCAAGTATAGAATTTTTCCTTATCTTTCGATTAGGCACTTTACATAATTCCGGCCTCAACACTGTGTTCAACAACTTCAGATCATAGCCACTGCTCCCATTTTTCTGGACAGCAGGTGCTGGTAATGGTTCTGCTGTTGCCATTTACACCTCCTCTTGACCCATCTTTTGTCCCCTGTTATCATGTAATCACTCCTGCCCTCCACCCGATCAGAGACCTTCCCTTTTGTTCTTTCCTCCACCTCACCCACCACCCCAACTTTTTCCCTGCCTCTGTACAGTACTTGCTTATAAATTATTAAATCTTAAACTTCTTCCAGTTCTGATGATAGGTCGTCAACCTGAAACCTTAACTCTCTTTCTCTCTCCACCGATGTTGCCTGACCTGCAGAATTTTTCCACTCAACTCCCACACCTGGCCCCCATGCTAGCTAACATTGTTAAGGATTCCCTTTTCACAAGCATCGTCCCTCTCCCCTTCAAAACTCATATCATCACCCCTTGCGCAAAAAAAAGCATCTTCTCCAACTAGTATCTCCTCTCTAGTCTTTCTTTCCTGTCTAATGTCATTAAGCATGTCATCGCCTCCCAGCTCTAAGCCCACCTCTCCAGAAACGCCCTCTTTGAATCCCTCCAGTCTGACTTTTACCCTGATCAAAGTCACAAATGACATCCTCTGTGACATTGACGGTGGTGCACTCTCCCTACTTGTCCTCCTTGATCTTTCTGTTTGACACGGTTGATCATTTTGTCCTCCACCTCTGCTCTGTTGCCCAGCTCTGTTGAACTGCCCTTATCTGCTTCCTTTCCTACCTTTATGGATTCAATCAGAGCATCTCCAGCAATGGCTGCTCCTCCCTTGCCTGTGCCATCACCTCAGGATCTATACTTCTTTTCTTCATCTATGTGCTGGCTCTTGGTGACATCTACGCAGGTATAGGAACAACATGTACCTCTCTACCACTTCAGTTAATCCTGCAAACATGTCTGTGCTGTCAAACTGCCTATCCAACAGCAAATCTTGGATAAGCCACAACTTCCTTCAGCTGAAAGTCCAAAGCCAAAGCACAGACTCCGCTGGCTTCATATTAACACCTAGGCTTCTCACTCAGGTTGAAAAAACCTTGCACAACCTTGGTGTCCTGGTTTACCCTGAGCTCTGTTCTCTCCATTACCAAGATCACTTATTTCTACCTCTGCAACATTGCCCACCTTTCTCCTACCTTAACCCCTCCATCACTGCAACATTTATCCATGCTTTTGTCATCTATGGACTCAATGATTCTGATTCTCCCTCACCTGCCTACCTTCATCCACACTCTATAAGCTCTAACTTGTCCAAAATACAACTAATTGTATCCTGTTCCACACTAAACCCCACTAGTCCATCACTCCCATACTATTTGACCTACACTGGCTTCCTGTTTCCCAAAGCACTATATTTAAAATTCTTGTCCTTGTTTTCAAATCACTTCAAGGCCGCACTCCAGTCTACCTTTGCCACCGCTAGCAAATATTCGGCTAAAAACTTGGTTGCGTAGCACCCATTGTTTGGCTCGAAAATGGTGTCCGAGCAGTGAGCACACACTTCTGGTGTGTATGCTCACTGAAATCTGTCACCTGCTGCAGGCAGACCTGCAGCCTAAGTCCAGGGCGAGGACAGCATTGCCAGTGGATGTAAAGTGACCGTGGCCTTGAACTTCTTTGCATCGGGCTCCTTCCACGCTGGAGCAGGTGACATCTGTAACATTTCCCAGTTCACCATCCACTCCTGTATAAGGGAGGTGAGTGAGGCTCTGTATGCAAGGAGAGCTGAATACATTTCATTCTCTCTTGCCAGAGAGAAGCAGGCAGAGTCAGCACGTTGCTTTGCCGGGATATCAGGCTTCCCCATGTTGCAGGGTGCCATTGACTGCACACGTCGCTTTGCGGGCGCCGCATCTCAATTCGTAGAAGTACTACAACCGAAAGGGATTTGTGGTGTATGTGCCTTTAAGAGCCCCTGTGTACTGTAATGCCGGTAGTGGCCACTCGGGCTATATAAGCCTGTATAGTGCCTTGTATCTTTTAGTTCACTTCCAGACTTTGTTCAGTAAACACCTGTTAAACCAGCTCCTGCATTCCGTGTCTCCATTAACACACGGATACAACAGTGGCGATGAGGATGGGACCACATATGTGGAAAGCATGGAGGTTGAGGAGGCCTCTAAAAAGTATCTCACGATAAACACACACAAAGGCCTGTACCAGTACAATCGACTGGTTTTCGGAGTAGCGTCAGCTCTAGCTATCTGGCAAAGAGCTATGGAGCAAGTCCTGCAAGGGATTCCGGAGACTCAATGCTACCTAGACGACATCCTTGTAACAGGAGAAAACGACAACGAGCACCTTGCCAATTTGGAGCAGGTGCTCACTAGGCTGAGAGAACGGGGCCTACGAGCAAATCGCCCCAAGTGCGAATTTTTCCAGAAACAAATACCATATTGTGGCCACATAATTAACGAAGAAGGGTTGCATAAGTCACCTGAAAAAGTTGAAGCGGTCATAAAAGCCCCAGCACCTGAAAATGTCTCACAATTAAGGTCGTTCCTGGGATTGATAAATTACTATCATAAATTTTTACCGAACTTGTCAACTGTTCTGCACCCTCTTAACGAACTGCTACAAATGGGAGTAAATTGGAAATGGAGCGAAGACTGTAAACGTGCCTTCCATAAATGCAAAGGCTTGATCACGTCCAAGGAAGTTTTGGCTCATTACAACCCATCACTGCCAATCAGACTGGCGTGCGATGCATCCCCTTACGGCGTAGGAGCGGTATTATCGCATAGATTCCCTGATGGCTCGGAGCGGCCGATAGCTTTTGCGTCACGCTCATTGAACTCAGCTGAGCGTAACTATGCCCAGATCGACAGGGAAGCACTCAGCCTGGTATGGGGAGTGAAGAAATTCAACCATTACCTACACGGACAAAAATTTACCTTGTTGACTGACCATCAACCCCTCGTCTCCATATTCAACCCTAAAAAGGGCGTTCCCATTATGACAGCGCAAAGGCTACAGAGGTGGTCACTTTTCCTAGGGGCACACCAATATGACATAGAATACAAAGGATCAAAACAGCATGGAAATGCTGACGGTTTATCGCGTCTACCGTTGCCAACGGTAGAAGAGGCACCTACAGTGGACCCAGTGGAGATGTTCCACCCAACCATAGTGGAATGTCTACCAGTAACAAATTCTACCATTGAAAAGGAAACGAGAAATGACCCGACTCTCTCACGAGTCTACGATTTAACGGTGAAGGGATGGCCAGCACATGGCGAACCACTGTTGCCAGCATTCTCGCAAAGAAGAGAACAGCTGTCAGTGTGCCGAGGAACCTTGATGTGTGTATCCAGAGTGGTGATTCCACCCAAACTCCAGGATAAAGTGCTAAAGGAGCTTCACGAGGGGCATCTGGGTGGAGTGAAAATGAAGAACCTAGCCAGAGCGTTTGTGTGGTGGCCAGGTATCGATGGAGACATCGAAGAAATGACCAAGGGCTGTCTAGGATGCCAGAAGGTCCAAAACGCCCCACCACAAGCCCCTCTACATCCATGGGAGTGGCCCTCATCTCCATGGCAAAGGGTACACATCGACCTTGCTGGTCCATTTATGGACTCAATGTTCTTAATCGCGGTTGATGCACACTCCAAGTGGCCGGAGGTAATAAAGATGTCCTCCACCACCACGGAAAAAACCATCACAATATTAAGGACCATATTTGCCAGGAATGGGCTGCCTGAACAGATCTGTTCTGATAATGGACCGTAATTTGTGTCCGGAGAATTCAGGAAGTTCTTAAAAAACAATGGGGTTAGCACAACACGTCCGCCCCATACCATTCCGCCACCAATGGATTGGCTGAAAGGTTTGTCCAGACCTTCAAGAAGGCCATAAAGGCCATGGGTAATGAAGACATAAATCTACAGCATAAGGTAGATAACTTCTTGTTTGCATACAGGAATGCAACACATGTGGTGACAAACCAAACTCCCGCCATGATGTTTTTCAATAGAAGACTAAGATGCCGGCTGGATTTGATCAAGCCAAATGTCAGAAGGGACGTAGAGAACCGGCAATTTCAAGGCATGAATGAAAGGCCAACTAGAACCTTCCAGATAGGTCAACAAGTTTTGGCCCGGGACTACCGTACCGAGAAATGGCAGCCTGGAACTATTTGCACACGACTAGGACCGCTGATGTATACCGTGGACATTGGAGTAAGCATAATAAGGCGCCATGCTGACCAGATCATAGAGTCATCCGAAAAGGGACAACCTACACCACAACTCTATATGCCTAATGATGAAGCAGAGATACCCAAAGTATCTACCTCCGATCCGGTGATACTGGAACCAGATGAACCCGACACTGGCATTCAAGCCGAATCGACCTTGCCAAAAGAACCTACTACACCACCGAAAACTACTACACCACCGAGGCGTTATCCGGACCGAGTCAGGAAGCCTCCAGAGAGACTGACTTATAATTGATTAACTGCAGCAAATGTGTAGATTATTGTTCTTGTAAACATGTTAATTAATGATTACTTAAAATGTTATGTACTGGCTGTCTAAAAGGGGAGGAATTGTGGTGTATGTGCCTTTAAGAGCCCCTGTGTACTGTAATGCCGGTAGTGGCCACTCGGGCTATATAAGCCTGTATAGTGTCTTGTATCTTTTAGTTCACTTCCAGACTTTGTTCAGTAAACACCTGTTAAACCAGCTCCTGCATTCCGTGTCTCCATTAACACACGGATACAACAGGATTCCACTCCCATAATGTCCATCTGGTATGGGACTATACTCAGCGCATCCTGCACGATGTCTTCATTCTGTGGCAGTTCACTGTACCATCAGCATTTGAGTCAACACATCAAACCAGAGGGTGGCTATTGGGCGACAAGTGCTATCCACTGACCACCTGGCTCATGGCTCTGCTGCGCAACCCACGCACACGTGGGCAGCATGCATACACCGAAAGCCATGCTGCCACACGGAATCTAATAGAGCAGACCATTGGCATCCTTAAACAATGCTCCTGCTGCCCGGACCGCACCAGAGCGCATCTCAAGATTCATTGTGGTCTGCTGCATGTTCCACAACCTTGCCATCATGAGGGCACAGCCCTTGCCACCAGGTATACGGCGACCAGCTGAGGAGGAGGAAGAGGAGGAAGTGGAAGAGGAGGAAGCGGAAGGGAGGAGACAATCCAGACAGCCCCTTTCTACCCGGGCTGTCCGTGATCAACTCATCCGATTGCGGTACCAGTGAACGCAACCCCAATTCCACATTCACCAATAGTCCCACACCTTACCTTCCCTCTGTTACTGACCATCAAAGCATCCTCTTGGCCACAATGCTACAATAAAAACCATCACAAAACAAACATTCCAAACCAGTTTTATAAATCAAACCATTACAATATTTCATTCAAAAGTCAACTAATCACCCTTATGCATTCCTTTAGTGTTTGTCTTCAGTGTACCTTTGCCTGTCCCAGTGCTCCTACGCAGTGCTACCCCAGTGACTGCAGCTTGGCTGGTGGAAGGCAGCTGACTTTCAGTGGGAGAGACTGCAGATGGCCTGCAGGATGACCTTGAGCAGCTCTGGGCCTAGTATGCCCAGCTTCGGACTGTACCACCTTGGTATGGGCAGCAGCAGTCTGGGGCTGGCTGGCTGACAGGCAACAGCAAGGGCACTGGCAGAGTGGCAGAGGTGGGAGGATGAATGCTGTTATCCTGAGAGAGAACAGCAGGTTCGTCCTCCCCAGAGCCACTGCCACTCTCCCCGGGGTGGTGCCTCAGCATTCCTAGTAATCTGCTGGACACCCTGCAAGCCCCTTTTGACACTGGTAAACCCAACGATTATGGCAGCAATCTGTGCTTGTGTGGCAGCAAGCTGAGCTTGTATGACTTCAGTCTGAGCTTCCATTGCAGCACTCAGATGTTGGGTGGCTTCTGCTTGTGCTGCATTGGAAGCTGAGACTTTGGCCATCAAATGTGGCATGATGGTCCGGTCGACAAGTGCGTTAATGGATCTGCCCAGCCCTTCCACACTGGGCTCCAAGCTCTGCCCAAAAGCCCTGTGCAAAGCTGGAGCTCGACTCCTCCATGCTCCTTGACATTGCATTCAGGCTTTCTGACAGACCTGTCAATGCACTAATCATTTCATTGTGCATCAGCATTCTTCTGTAGGCCACCCCATCGAAGTCTTCATCTGAGTACTTTGCAGCAGAACTCGTGTGCGACCTCACCCTGCGGGGAGCTGGCATCTGTGCTACCCTTTCCCCCTGCCCTGGCTGCAGCCGACCCAGGTCCGGTGTCTCACCACATACAGATCCCACATCTAACCTATGCTCTAAAGTACACGGAGTGTCAGTATCTGATATAGTGGCTGGGGGTGTGAAATCGAGAGACGGTTCTTCTTCTTCTTCTTCTTCTTCTTCTTCTTCTGCTTCTTCTTGTAGCAAGAGGTGCATTGTACTGGCCGCGCTAGACGTGCTCCTATCTAGTTATCCAGCAAGTTAAACATTCTATTCAAAATAATTCTTCTGAAGCCGTTTGCTGTTTTGAAGCTTTTACTTGAACAAATTTGTGAAACTGTAAACAAAGACAAAGTATGTTTTGTACATAAACTGAGTACTACACATTCGATATTACACAAGATATAAACATATTTACAACAGTAGAATAGACTAATTGTATAACTAACTAACATTTGAACTAACTTCTGTAACTATTAAATATTAACCTTTTATAAACATAGTATTATCAAAATATTACTCTGACAACATTGCTATTATGCTAAGAACTAAAGATACTCACAGATATTGCGTTTGGCCTAACATATGAAGTCAGATTACATTAGATTGTAAGTGGAACCTCTCATAGCAAATTCTCCATTACTCAAGTCAGGTTCTTCCTGGCAAAACTGCTTCCTGGGGTCAACAGGAAGAAAGGTAAGAAGGTCAAATGACCCCTCGCAGGAAGAAAGGAACAAAGGTCAAATGACCTCACACAGGAAGAAAGGAACAAAGGTCAAATGACCTCACACAGGAAGAAAGGAACAAAGGTCAAATGACCTCACACAGGAAGAAAGGAACAGATGACCTTTCCAGCTTACAAACTGTTAACATAATAACCGCCACCAGAGGGTGCTATTGCATGTAAAAATGTCCATCGGTCCAGAACACTCCCCGTCTGGGGTCATTAACGACTCCACATAGTCCGAACTCTACTTGTCACTGGAGTCCTCTGGCGACAAAAGAAGAACCACCTCGGAGACGGTCCGTTGGTGTCGATGATAGGATGCAGCTTCATTAGACTGCTGTGAGGGGGTAGGTTGCGTTCTGCTACGCACAGTTCCAACCTGGGTATGGTGAGGTCTGGCTGGGGCGCCAACTTGCCTCTATCAAAGACAAAGCCGATTTTGCTTTGTCCATCTTGAGTGGTGACCTTCAGATAAGCCACACTTGCAATGGCCTTAGCGGATGCGTCTGCAAAGACACAAAGCTCTTTGAATTGGGCATTTAAGGGAGAGAAAGACGAATAGCAGCGAGGTATTCGGATCTCCTGTAAGTCTTGGAGTGAGTCTCTCCATCTGTCCCACTCTGCTTCCATCTCTTCAGGGAGAGGTGAATCCCACTCTTCAGCGCGTGTGGAGAGTTCCCTGAGGAGCAGCCTGCCTTGTATGGTGACAGGGGCTAAGAAGCCGAGAGGGTCGTATAGGCTGTTGACTGTAGAGAGCACTCCTCTACGTGTGAAGGGTTTCTTGGCGTCTAGGACTTGGAACGTGAATGTGTCTGTTGCTATGTTCCACGACACCCCTAGGCTACGCTGTAGGGGGAGGTCATCAGTGAAGAGGTCTAGGTCCTTGACGTCCTTAGCACGATCTTCAGGGGGGAATGCCTCCATCACTGCTGGTCTGTTAGAGGCTATCTTATGCAGCCTGAGGTTGGATAGTGCAAGTAGTTCCTGGGCTCGTCCGAGGGTACTGATGGCCTCTGCTTCGGTCGGGAATGACTTCAGTGCGTCGTCGACATAGAACTCTCGTTCGATGAACCCTCTCACATCACTGCCAAAGTCGTCGTCTTCTTCCTTGGCAGCCCTCCTTAGTCCGTATATGGCGACAGCAGGGGATGGGCTATTCCCAAAGACATGGACACGCATTCTGTAGTCCACAATGTCTCTATTAGGGTCATTGTCCCGATACCACAGGAAGCGGAGGAAGTCTCTGTGGTCTTCTCTCACCACGAAGCAATGAAACATGTGCTGGATATCGGCAGTGATGGCGACGGGCTCTTTCCTGAATCTCATGAGCACGCCCAAGAGGCTGTTGTTAAGATCAGGCCCTGTGAGGAGTACGTCGTTGAGAGAGACACCCTGATATGGTGCACTGGAGTCAAACACCACGCGGATCTGTATCTGTCCACTGCATGGGGTAAGGTAGCTTGGACGACTATTCTCCAAGATGGAAGTCTTGAGTGTGCTCACCTGAGATGGCTTGTGAGCGCCCTTGAGGCACACATCTCCAACAACGACCCAGCCGAGGTCTAGCCTTTGGGCGAAAGGGGCGTCATGTGGACCGTTGATCTGCTCCCTTATCTTATGTACCCTCAGGATGTCTCTTCCCAACAACAGAAGTATGCTTGCATCTGGGTCAAGAGGTGGGATCTCGTCTGCAATGCGTCTCAGATGACGGTGATGACGAGCTGCATTCGGAGTGAGAATCTCAGAACGGTTGACGGGCACTTGATTACATTCGATGAGTGTAGGAAGGGGGAGACTAATCGTCCCATCGACTGACTCAACAACGTAACCGCAGGCCCTCCCGCCGGCTGTCTCTGAAAGTCCAGCACACGTCTTCAGCGTGTAAGGCAACGGACTTCCTTTGATCTTGAAGATGTTGAAGAACTCGGATCTTGCTAGAGAACGATTGCTTTGTTCATCTAGTATGGCATACATCTTTTCAGATTCCTGGCGACATCCTGCAAGGTACACATTAACGAGGCATATCTTGGAGCATGCTCTTGCGCTCACTCCTTCTCCACACACCTCGGTGCACCTGGATGTAATCTCCGTACCAGCAGCTCCCTCTCTCTCCCCGCCGTGCTCTGATGCGGGAGGAGGCGTTTCTGACCTCCAAGGAGCTGGGCCTGGGTGTAGTGCTGAACCGTGCCGATCACTTTCACATTCAGTGCATTTTGCATCCACCTTGCAGTTCTTGGCGAGATGGCTCGTGGACGAGCAGCACCTGAAACATATAGGGCTAGAAATTCAGTAGGCTTTGCGCCCAGTTTTCGCCCAAAGAGGGCTTTTGCGCCACTTGCTGAGATTGCGCCGATATTCAGCGCTGCGGTAATGGTGGCGTTAGCCAGTAGCGCTGCGCCGCCACCGATGACATCATCGGTGTGCGCAGTGCCCCGCTACCGGCCCGACCGCCATATTTAGTTGCGGCCGCCTCTTCCGCAGCGGCCGCAAACAGCGATCTGAAAACGGGGCCGTCCTGCAGCCTTAGTGGGACGAGTTAAGGCGGAGGTGCGGCCGGCCGCTTTTTCGGCGGCCGCCTGCCCGCACCTCCTTCCCCGGCCTCCTCCACCCCCCCCCCCCCCGCGGCATTGCCGGCTGTTTTCCAGGAGCCCGGCACTTCTCCGTGGTGCCGGGCTCATTTACCGGCACTAGCGAGCGGCGATCTCGCTGTTGCAGGCACCTCCCCCTTAAGAGAGGGAGGAAGGCCTGCAGTACCGCAGCCTGCCGCTCCGCAGCGGGTGGTGCTGCGGCACCTAGCGCGCCGAAATTCAGTTTCAGCGCCCCAAGCGGGGGCGGCCACACCCTTGAATAGCGGCCGGCTTCGACTTGGGGCGCTGAAACTGAATTTCCGGCGGGCGCAAGTGGCTCCACGCGCAGCGGTAACTTCTGGGCGCAAGCGAGCTGGCGGGCCCAAACTGAATTTCTAGGCCATAGAGTTCTCTTTAAGATATTGTTTCCGATCTTCCAGGGACATCTCCCTGAAGCCTCTGCACTTCTTTAAAGGATGGGGCTTGTTGTGGATAGGGCATTGTTTGCTCATATCCTCAGGTTTCTTCTGAATCTTTGTGTGCTCAGTTGAGGACACTTGCATTCTGTGGACAGATATTGGTGTCTTTCCATGTCTGTCGAACTTGTCTCTTCTGGCAAGTGCTGGTTGGGAGGAGAAGAAGTTGAAGCTGGGGTCGTTCCTGGCTTTGGCTTCTTTACGGATGAATTTAACGAACGCAGAGAATGGTGGGAACGCCACGTTGTGCTTTAGCTTGAACTTTGATACAAACGTTATCCACTTCTCCTGCAGGTTAAATGGAAGCTTCTCAATGATGGCAGCATGGTGGCGTAGTGGTTAGCACTGTTGTCTCACAGCGCCAGGGACCCGGGTTCGAATCCGGCCTCGGGGGACTGTCTGTGTGGAGTTTGCACATTCTCCCCGTGTTTGCGTGGGTTTCCGCCGGGTGCTCCGGTTTCCTCCCACAGTCCAAAGATGTGCAGGTTAGGTTGATTGGCTATGATAAATTGACCCTTAGTGTTAGGGGGATTAAGTACGTGGGGTTACGGGGATCGGGTGGGATATGTGTAGGGATTGCGGGGATCGGGTGGGATATGTGTTGGTGCAGGCTCGATGGGCCGAAATGGCCTCTATCTGCACTGTGGGGTTTCTGTGATTCTGTGATTCTTACCCCTCTGGAAGTGTCTAAGTACGATAGACCGGGTAGGTAGCCGTCCTGCTTTGCGGCTTCGAGTTCCGACAGCAGATCTCCAAGGTCGCGGAGCTTATGGGGTTCCTTACTCGTCAACCTCGGAAAGTTCACCAACCTGTCAAAGAGAGCCCTTTCAATGGCTTCGGGCGAGCCGTAGCTTTCTTCCAGCGTCACCCAAGCCTTCTTCAACCCCTCTGGCAGCTGCCCCACATTGGCCGCTTTTATCCTGCAGGCCTGTCCGGCGGACTCTGGGCCGAGCCACTTGATAAGGAGGCCGAGCTCTTCTCCTGCTGACAGGTCTAAGCCCGATATGGCATCGTGGAAGCAGGACTTCCAAGCCCAATAATTCTCCGGCCTGTCATCAAACTTGATTAACCCCGTAGTCACCAGCTGGGTGCGTGCAAGGTATTTGGCGAGGTCGTAGGTGCTGGGACCTGGGCCAGGGTTGCCTTGGCTGGGGGCTCGGTTGGGGGTCTCAAGGGACCGAGAGGGGATTTGCCTCCGACTTTCTCTATTCGGCGTCCTATTCCTTTGCACCGTGTCTTCCATTCTGCTAGCGGAGACTCTGCGGCTTGAGGCACGCCGTCTGCTTTGACCTTGGTTGGCAACTTGTGGCATGTTATACGAAGTGTTTGCGTCTGTAGAGATGTGCGGGCCTCCATCCCTTTCTCCTGTAAACTGTATGTCGGCATGGTCGCTCACGTAATCTATGGTGCGCAGTCGTGGACTCTGCCACGGAACGTGAATTAAAGGTTTGTAAGCTGTCTCGGGATCAGCTCCCTCCAAAATTGCCTCGAATACTTGTGTCTCGGCTAATGCAGCATCTATCTCTTTTTGTTGCTGCAGAGCCTCCAATGTGGCTTGGAGACGGGCCTGTTCAGCCTGGCGTTCCACTTGGTGTCGGGCCTGTTCCGCTTGGTGTCGGGCCTGTTCCGCTTGGAATTCAGCTTGGAGCCGGGCCTGTTCTGCTTGGAGCCGGGCCTGTTCTGCTTGGAGCCAGGCCTGTTCTGCTTGGGGTTCAGCTTGGAGACGGGCCTGACTTACTTTTGTTTCTATTTCACTGTCCGTATGCGCAGCTCTGGCTTGAGCTGCTCCTAGTTTAGCCCGTGCTCTGGCGAGGGCTATGCTTACTCTAGAACCACCCGATGACCATGAGCCAACTTGCGACCTGTAGTAACCGGTGCTTATAGACCGATTGTCACGTTCTACAGTTTCGTCTGCCTGTTTAAGGTCTTCTACATGCTGCAAAGCATTTTCGCTATTATCTTCTGACATGTTGATGTGAGGTAGATGTGCTCTACGAGGTTAAGGCTTACTCTGGGTTCCTCCTGCTCCGCTCTTCACAGCTAGCCGTATTGCTATCTTTTCACTGTATCTTTTCACTGTATCTTTTCACTGTATCTTTTCACTGTACTGGCCGCGCTAGACGTGCTCCTATCTAGTTATCCAGCAAGTTAAACATTCTATTCAAAATAATTCTTCTGAAGCCGTTTGCTGTTTTGAAGCTTTTACTTGAACAAATTTGTGAAACTGTAAACAAAGACAAAGTATGTTTTGTACATAAACTGAGTACTACACATTCGATATTACACAAGATATAAACATATTTACAACAGTAGAATAGACTAATTGTATAACTAACTAACATTTGAACTAACTTCTGTAACTATTAAATATTAACCTTTTATAAACATAGTATTATCAAAATATTACTCTGACAACATTGCTATTATGCTAAGAACTAAAGATACTCACAGATATTGCGTTTGGCCTAACATATGAAGTCAGATTACATTAGATTGTAAGTGGAACCTCTCATAGCAAATTCTCCATTACTCAAGTCAAGTTCTTCCTGGCAAAACTGCTTCCTGGGGTCAACAGGAAGAAAGGTAAGAAGGTCAAATGACCCCTCACAGGAAGAAAGGAACAAAGGTCAAATGACCTCACACAGGAAGAAAGGAACAAAGGTCAAATGACCTCACACAGGAAGAAAGGAACAAAGGTCAAATGACCTCACACAGGAAGAAAGGAACAGATGACCTTTCCAGCTTACAAACTGTTAACACAATAACCGCCACCAGAGGGTGGTATTGCATGTAAAAATGTCCATCGGTCCAGAACATGCATGCTTACACCATGTGCATCTTGTAAATCAGAAGAGATTGAGTGATGAGGGGGTAGTGGAATGTGAGAAGGAGCATAATGTATGAGGATACCAGCATCTTGTATTCATTCAGCCCTGCTGCTGGCCAAGGGCTCAGCCATTCCCCTGCCAAGAATGGCCAGTACTGTCTCCTCCAAGAGGGTGAGGTGATGCAGGTGAGCCTGTCCCCCGCCGGTTAAGGTCTGCTGGCGCCAGTTATGCAGCACCTTTTTTTGAACGAGAAAGGGAAGTGTGTCAGTGAGTGTGGTGAAATGTGTTTGGGTGATGTATCTGTCATGGTTGAATAGCTGACAGTGTGTGCAAGCTATGAGATGTGGGTGTGAGGCTTGCAGCAGTGGTAAGTGTGGAGGGTGAGGTGAAACTATGATTGTGAGGTGTGAGTTCTGTTTGGTAGAGATTGGTCGGTGAGTGATGGGGGTGTGGTGCATTGAGCACCGTGTGAGGCTAGTGGTGCAGATGGTGGGATATGGCATTTGAAGATGAATTCACTGACCTTAACCCCTCGTGTAAGGTCATTAAACTTCTTCCTGTACTGCATCCACGTCCTCAGGGCTACACTGCTGGCAATAACCACAGAGGCGATCAGCTCCCACTGCACACTGGTCTGTTGCCTGGAGAGTCTCCTGGCCCCCTGTTGAAAGAGGACCTCTCTCTTCGAGTTGACCTCCTGGACCAAGACCTCCAGTGCTGCATCGGAGAACTTTGGTGCATACCCTCTCCCCTGTTGTACCATCATTGTAACTTTATTATCTACTGTCTTCCCAGCAACTTCAATTACCGGTTGCAAGCAGAAGGCACCTCCCATTAAAGAGGTGCAGACTGTCTTTAAGTAGTGCAGGCTATCTTTAATTGGATCAAGCCTCGCACGATCTTCAGTGCTGGGCTGAATGCTACAATCATTTTAATCTTCAAGCAGCACGAAGTTTGTGTGCTACCTGCAGTCCTCTGAATGGGCGCGGGTTGCGAGAGCATCGCGATCCCCGCGCCCGTTTTCAGGCGCTATCGCATTTCTATGCCTTTGTATATTAAAGATGCTATACATGTGACCTGATTTTGGTGCTGTTGTAATCAATTAGCAACTGATAGTCAATAACCGCAACACTACCCATGCTGTGAATTTATATTGTTAGCTGAAAACTATTGACATATAAAGTCCTGCACTAGATTTCTCAAAATTAGACATGGAAAAATTTGGTTGCATTGTGCCTCCTGTTATCGCCCCAAGGGGACGAGGCGCCGCTAACGCCTCCTGCGAAATTCAGCAGGAAGTTAGCGGCGGTGGTAGCCGGTAGCGCAAAGCGGCGCTGCGCCTCCGACGATGATGCCATCGCCATGCGCAGCGCCCTGCTCACGCCCCAGCCACAAACTTGGTTCGCGCCCCCTGACCTACCGCCAGGTGCTATGTCTGACAAGGTCAGGATGGCGTTTTTGCAGCCAGGGCAGCGATAACTAAATGGCAGGTGCCGGGTGGCCATTATTTTTGGGACGCCTGCCAGCACCTGCCCCCTCTCGCCTCCTCCTGCAGGGTGCCGGCCGCGATCGGGCAGCCCGGCACTCCTCTTGAGTGTCAGGCTGTTTTGCAAGAACCCCGCTCCCCGGTGGTCCAGCAGGGCCGCGGTGTGTGCTGTGCGAGGCCCCTCCCCTTTAATCAGGGGAGGGAGGCCTGCAGTACCACGGAGCTACGTGCCGACGTGGGTGGCGCTGCTGCACGTAGCACTGCGATATTCAATGGGAGCACCCCAAGAGAGAAGGGGAGCGCTTCCAGTAGCGCCCCGCCTCCTGCTTGGGACGCTACAATTGAATTTCGGGTGCGGGGGGCACTAACCTTTTTGGGGCCCTAAAAGTAACGCCCTGGCGAAGTTATCGCCCCAAAGGGGGCGCGAGCCAATTTTCCTCCCAATGTGTTTTCCCTTGTGGTGCCAAGTTAGACAAGCTTTGTAAAGTATGTTATGTTCAATCTTCAGATCCCAAATGGACCTTTGAAATGGTCTTTAAATGCTGAAAGGCATGGATTATCTGAATATAAGTAAGCAAGTTATTTAAGTTAAGCTATGATCACAGAATCAGCGTTCACAAGTACAAAATTAACAAGCCTCAAGTTAAACTGGAGATGAGAAGGTTGCTTCCTTCTCGGAGCAGTAGATATTTGGAATAGATATGATCAAATGCAGCTAATACTATGTCAGTGAACTCCTTTAAAAAGGACCTGCATGAATACGAATGCTATATGACTAAAGCTGCTCGAAACTAAAACCAGACTCTTAGGGGTGAATTTTATTCCCCAAAAATAGGTGGGTTGGGGTCAGGTGAAATGATGAAATTTCAAAAATCACAAAATGGACCCCAGCCCGCCCAGTTCCGGATTTAACGAAGGCGGGACAAGAGGCGGGCAGCCAATCCATGCCCAGGATGCGGGTTGGCAATTTAAATATTTTATTGATGCTGGCAGCCTCAGGTTTAACCCGTTTTACAGGTTTAACGCTGGCAGGCCAGGTTTTCCAGATCTCGGGAAACGTCCGACCAGTGTAACCCTGACCAGTGTAGCCCCGACCAGAGTAACCCCGACCAGTGTAACCCTGTCCAGTGTAACGCTGACCAGAGTAACCTCGACCAGTGTAACCCCGACCAGTGTAACCCTGACAAGAGTAATCTCGACCAGTGTAACCCCGACCGGTGTAACCCCGACTGGTGTAACCCCGACCGGTGTAACCCCGACCAGTGTAACCCCGGCCAGAGTAACCCCGACCAGTATAACCCCAACCAGTGTAACCCCACCAGTGTAACCCCGACCAGTGTAACTCCGACCAGTGTAACCCCGGCCAGAGTAACCCCGGCCAGAGTAACCCCGGCCAGAGTAACCCCGACCAGTATAACCCCGACCAGTGTAACCCCACCAGTGTAACCCCGACCAGTGTAACCCCGACCAGTGTAACCCCGACCAGAGTAACCCCACCAGTGTAACCCCGACCAGTGTAACCCTGACCAGTGTAACCCCGACCAGAGTAACCCCGACCAGTGTAACTCCAACCAGTGTAACCCCGGCCAGAGTAACCCCGACCAGTATAACCCCGACCAGTGTACTTAGTCAGAACTGGAAAAGTTTAGAGTAGGCATGGATAATGCGTCAGATCTAATAGATCTAGAAATTCCAAAAGGCCTTTTGCGAACGACACAAATTGGGGGGTTAGTCAACACTGAAGAGGACTGCAACAAATTACAAGAAGACATTAATATTCTTGCAGAATGGGCATATCATTGGCAAATGAACTTCAAGACAGATAAATGTGAGGTATTACATTTTGGTAGGAAGAATAAGGAAGTCACATATTACTTGTAAAGTAAGAATCTAAATGGGGTAGAGGAGCAAAGGTATCTCAGAGTACAAATACACAAATCGCTAAAAGTAACGATGCAGGTTAATAAGGCCATAAAAAAGGCAAACCAAGGCATGGTTAATTTCTTGAGGGATACAATTGAAAAGCAGAGAAGTTATATTAAACTTATATAGAACCCTGGTTAGACCACACTTGGAGAACTGTGTACAATTCTGGGCTCCATATTGTAAAAAGGATATAAAGGCACTGGAGAAGGTGCAAAAAAGATTTACAAGGATGATACCAGAACTGCAAGGTTATACCTATCAGGAAAGTATCAACAGGCTGGGTCTCTTTTCTCTAGAAAAGTGAAGGCTGAGGGGTGACCTAAAGAGGTATTTAAAGGTATGAAAGGTTTTGATAGAGTAGACACAGAAAGTGTATTTCCACTTGTGGGGAAGAGCAAAACTAAAGGCCATCAATATAGGAAAGTCACCAAAAAATATAGGGAATTCAGAAGAAACTTCTTTACCCAGAGAGTGGTGAGAATGTGGAACTCGCTACCACAGGGAGTAGTTGAGGCGAATAGTGTAGATGCATTTAAGGGGAAGCTAGATAAGCACACGAGAGAGAATAGAATAGAGGGCTGTGTTGATAGTTAGATGAGGAAGGATGGCAGGAGGCTCGAGTGGAGCATAAACGCCGGCATGGACTGGTTGGGCAGAATGGCCTGTTGCTGTGCTTATATTCAATGTAATATGTAACCTAAGGTGTACCAGTTTTTAAGTAAGTACAGACAGGGAAAGTGGGGGGGTAGGAAAGAACAAAAGAGAAGCTCTGTGATAGGGTGGACAGCAGGAGTGATTCAATGACAAAATGGATGATGGTGCAAGGCAAAAGAGGTTGGTAATGGAAGTAGTAAGAAAACAAAAGATGGGTCCAGAGGAGGTGTAAATGGCAACAGCAGAACCATTACCAGCACCTGCTTTCCGAAAAAAAATTTGAACTCAATGTTGCGTTCAGAAGCTTGTAAAGTGCTTAATCGAAAGATGAGGTGCTGCTCCTCGAGCTTCCATTGAGCTTCGTAAAAGAACAAACATCCATTTATATATAGCATATATAAGTTCTGATGAAAGGTCATTGACCTGAAATGTTAACTCTGTTTCTCTCTCCACAGATGCTGCCTGACCTGCTGAGTATTTTCAGCATTTTCTGTTTTTATTTCATTTATATAGCATCTTGTCATTCCTTTAGAATGCATTAAAATGCTTCACAACAAATAAACTAATTTTGAAGTGTAGTCACTCTTGTTATATTGCCAAATACAACAGTCAATTGTGCACAGCAAGATCCTAGAAATAGCAGAAGAGGTGAACATCCAATTAATATATTTTTTAGTGGAAGACATGCTGGCCAGGACACTGGGGGAACTCTTCGAGGGATGCAATGGGATCTTTTACGTCCAACTGTGCAGTTTAACATCTCATCTGAAAAATAACACTTCTGACTCCCTCAGTATTGCCCTGATATGTCAGCCTAGATAATGGAATGGAGAGAGACAGAGAGCATCCTGTCTCATCCTGTTCCAAATATTCAGCCACTTACAGATCTAAAATAGTCACAGGCAAGGAGCCCGTGCACGCATACTGAAAAATAAAGCAAGTACCAGTTCTTCGAGGAACTCAAGGTATATATCAGAATGCAATATGGCTTTCTTTAGCCTAGTGTCTTCTCCAAGTGCTGCAGTGTATATTGCTAGACAGAATGAAACTAGGGAACAATTTGCAGGATGTTCAAATCTAGAGGTTGGACATTTGTTCCCTCGAGATAATTTAGACTATTTGTATGTTTTGTTTGGTTTTATTTTACAGTAAACATCCTGTGTGTTGCCTGGTGAACATTGTAAGATAAGGAAATAATATTAATTTCATTGAAACTGAAGCAGTGAGATAGAAACGAATTGTAATCTGATCTCTGGATCAAAGCCAGCTCCCCACCTCCCCTCGGCATATCATCTCATGCCTTTCTTTGCCTAAAAAGCACAGCAACAATATGTTCCGCTGTTGAGCAACTGCCAGCTCTCTTGTCAGGTTTCATTGGGAGCTGAGTAACAGAGCTAATGTTTGTGACTAAACCCCGATGTAATACACAGCTACAGAATCATGCTGATGTAGAATCACAGAGACAAAAGCTCTCTGAGGCATTCTGAGAGCCTAGTCATGGTGGCTTCAATCTGACCTCTGACCTTTCCATATCAATTAGCCAAATTGAAACTGGGTGAGTTTCATGTCTGCCTCTGTGGTTATTGTTCACAGTGAACATGTAAAAGCCTTTTGCAGCATAAATTTTTTAAAACAATGATAGTGATCCTGTATCTGTCTGGAGAAATGAACAAGGGTTGTGTTACTTGCCAGTGAGGTGGAGTAAGACTGGTTGAAGGAGTGTTTTATATACCGCGCAATGATGCATTGACTTTGGCTGCTGTTTCGTACAGACCTGTATTTTTTGTTGTGATTATAATATTGTTGATTATCACAAAAATTATTTACAGGTGTGATACGCCCTTTCCTCTCCCACCCCCAGAAAAATGTGGCATGGCTTCCTCAACGCTGCAAGTGACATACACATGAACTGAGAATTTAAAATATCACTTTCCAAATTGTTTAACACTTAACAGCCTACATTCCAAATTCATGGCATAGAAAAATCTGTGAATGTGACAATTAGAAAAATGCAATTTAAATGCTCTCGTTCCAAAATTCCAATTGGGTGTCAGGATTGCCTGACCCGGGATAGGTTGGGAATCTCCCACCCTAAACTGCCCAGCAAATTCTGGGTGGGGGGCTGGGGATGGCGACATGGGCAGCATGAACTCTCCTGCTCTTCTTCGAAAAGTGTCATGGGATCTTTTACGTCCACCTGAGAGGGCAGTTTAACATCTCATCCGAATGACAGCACCTCTGACAGTACAGCATTTCCAGCACAAAAATTAGAGTTAGACCTTTCAGGAGCAAAATTAGGAAACACTTCTACACACAAAGGCTGGAATCTTACCAGCGCTGTGAGTACGAGTTTGGAGATTGGTGTGCTGTCAAAATGGCAGTGATTGACAGTGGGGCGGAAGTCCGCTCTGAACCCCTGGAATTTCTGGAATTTCTACCCCAGAGAGCTGTGGAGGCTGAGTCAGTGAACATATTCAAGGCGGAGATAGACAGATACGATAGCAAAATATTGCGGATGCTGGAAATCCGAAATAACAACAGAAAATGCTGGAAAAACTCAGCAGGCCAGGCAACATCCGTGGAGAAAAAATAGAGTCAACGTTTCGAGTCAAACCCTTTGTCAAGGAGGTAGACAGATATTTGAACTACAGGGGAGTCAAGGGTTATGGGGAAGAGGCAGGAAAGTGGAGTTGAGGCCAAGATCAGATCAGCCATGATCTTATTGAATGGCAGAGCAGGCTCGAGGGGCCGAATGGCCTTCTCCTGCTCCTAATTCTTATGTTCTTATGAACCTGCCTCCTTGTTAATTTCCCAAGTGCCGGCTCTGCCTGTGGCTTGCAGACCCAGCACTAAGCGGCAGGTCAAGCAATTGAGATACTTAAGAAGCTGCTTAAAGGTATTTATGCAGCATTTTACCAGGTCCTAATGATCTTTCCATGTTTTTTACGAGGTTCCCAGCGCTCGGGATCATGTCAGGTAAGTGTGTCGGGTTCTCAATGACTCTCCATTGCTGTGAATAGTTGGCAGTTGCAAAAGTGGTATAAAAGCTAGATTTCACAGCTGTTCAATTTCCAATCTTAGAAGCTGGATCCTTCAGGATTTGGAATATACTTTTCAGCTTTATGGAGGTTTGAAGTGTTTGAAGCAAATTCTCTATCCAGTGTCACCTCCTTGGAGCAACCTCTCTCACCATTGACAGATCGCTTCTGTCATTTCAACTTCAGCTGCCATCTATTCCATCAGCATCGGTGCCCTTGAAAAAATCTCACCTTAGTCCTCTGAATCCCTCCACGATCAGCCCCAACACCAACATCATCACCAGGCACACCAGCATCACCAACAACAGCACCAAACTTCTCCGTAATCACCTGATGTTGCACAGGACACAGGGCATCAGCACCCAACCACATTGCTGCCCAGGATGCCAGAGATGGCCTCACCATGGCCAGATATACTTCACTTGACGCTGTATACCCTGGCTGCCACATGACACGCCAGGTTGGCACCACTCCACACTAACAACATAAAGCATCCCTACAAAGTCCAAGCAATTCCTTTCATACTCATCACCATTGGGGGGTACCATTATGTCTCACTATTCACTGCAACTCACTCAGCCACTTCCAAAGGTGCACACAGATCTGGCCAAGAAGGCAAAGTGTTGAAAATAAAGATTTCAATATTTGACAACACATTAACAGAAACTTCACATGAACATTGGCTAAAACACACAAGTGCCTACCCTTGTGTGTTGTTACTTGGCATGATTGGACAAGGATGAGGGTGAGTGTGAGGGGTGGCTAGTGAGATGGGGATGTGATAATAATATAGATAAAGAGGGATGGGTGGAGGTGCAAGGTAAGTTGGTGTGAGTAAGGATGTGCAGGAGTAGGGTAGGGAAGGCAGAGTGATGGGGATGTGATGAGTGGCACAGCAAGATGAGGCTGAGTGCAGCTTTGCAGTAACGTTTTGTGATCTACTGAGATCATTGAAAGGCTTGCGCCACTGCAGCCTGGTCCTCCTGATGACATCCCTGCTTGTGCCTTCCTGTGCAATGTGCAACCAAGCTGCATTGGTCTCCTGGGGAGGTGTCTTCCGCCCATTGGAAGGGAAGAGAACCTCCTTGCGTACTGTGACTCCCTCCATAAAGTCATGGGAGATCCTGGGAGCAGCCCCGCACCTCTGTGCAGTGATTGTCAGTGTTTGCAGCACCTCAATGCTGTAGAACACTGACAGCACAACTGTCAAAATGCATGTGGACATGGCCCCTTTAAGGAAACCGGCTGATGACGCGTCATAAGATGACATCATCAGACCTGCTTCTTTTTAATTGGCCGGGAACCTCGTAGGGCGGGCTTAATAAGCCCAATCATCGTAAAATCATGTCAGATGCCCGGATCAACACAGCTGCGGGGTCAGGACTTGCCAAGAACGTCGCCTGTCCCAGACCCACCGAGGTTGTTAAAATCCATCCCAAAGGGTGGTAGAAGTTTGGAACCCTTTTCCACAAACAGCAATTGGTGCTAGATCAATTGTTAATTTTAAATCTGAGATTGATAGCTTTCTGTTAACTAAAAGTATTAAGGGATATGGGCCAAAGGCGGGTATATGGAGTTAGGTCGCAGATGATCTCATTGAATGGCGGAGCAGGCTCGAGGGGCTGTCTGACCTACTCATGTTACTTTGTTCCAATGCATAGAGCAGATATGTTTATATTCTACGGTCACCTTTCAGTCAAAGTAAGTTTATTTTGCTATTTAGAAGTCCATTTACGCTGTAGGCTTAGCATTGGTGGAAAGTACTTTCAACTTTGCACCAATGCTAAATTTGTGAGGGGTGCAGTGCACCTGAGAGGCAATAGCTGCCCACATTTTGCCTTCCCCATTTACATGGCCCAGGCAGTTTCAGGCACAAGCTTGTCCCCTGGTTTGGCTGTGTGTCATTGCATGAGGGATTAGATGGGAGGGCATTCGTTGGATTCAGATTCTGGCAGTGGAGCTCCGGCTGCCAAGATTAGGGCCCTCTAGTTGCAGCTAATGAAAGGCCCAAGTACCTCAAATTATCCAGGTGGGGTTCAAAACAGTGACAGATGAGCCAGATTGAATGTGGTTGGCAGAGTAATGAATGAGTTTATATTGCATGAAAGTTGGGACACCAATGCAAAGGTTGATTCTGGAGGTAGCAAAGATAGAACTGAGATTCTCAGCAACAGTGGGAGTGAGGTAGGGGCAGAGACATAGAATATTTTGGAAGTAGGTAGTCTTGGTGATAGTCTGAATGTGAGGTTTGAAGCTCAGCTCGGGGTTAAGCAGGACACTGAGGTCGTACATCATTGAGTTGAGCTTGCAGAAATCCAGGGAGGGAAATGGGTAAGGGGGGCTAGGGCACAGAGATTTTAGTGTGGGTTTGAACAGTACGGCTTCGACCTTGCCCATACTGAGCTGCAAACATGTCTGACTTATCCATAACTTGGTGACAGTCGTAGAATAAAGTGTGGTCATGTCAAGGTGAAGATGGATATGCTCAATATATATATGGAAGCCGAACCCATTCTTAAGGATCAAGGGCAATATATAGATGTCGAATAGGAGGGGGCCAAGAATAGAACCTTTGGGCTCCCTGAACATGACTATGTGGACATGGGAGGAGAAACCGATGCAGGAATTTTGTTTGTTATATTGAGAGAGGTAGGACCAGAACCTTGAGAATGCAGTGCCAACACTGGTGGAGAGGTAGTGGAGGGTGATGGTACGGTGAACCAAGCCGAATGCCACAGAAAGGTTAGGATTAGGAAGAATATTGCCCCACAATCAGTCAAAAGGAATCTCATTGTTGACTGTGGGTGGAGCAGAAAGGTTTAACTGGTGAGAGGGAGGGGCATGGAGCTGAATGGTAATGACACATTCCAGAACCTTAGAGAGGAAGGGGAGGTTGGAGAAGGAGCCATAGTTGGAGAGATCAGAGGATTAATGATTTTTTTTAAGGAGCGGGGTGTTTACAACAGTTTTCAAAGAGGGAGAACGATATCTGAGGAGAGAGAGCAGTTGATGACATCACCAATCATTGGGTCAAGGCGGGTTCGTTCGGGTGAGGATTATCTCGGATTAAATCCACAAAAGCTTGTACACATTTTGGGGAACTGTGAATGCAGAACACGACACTCATAACCCTCAGTTTAAAAACTAAACTGACTATTGGTGATGATCACGGTTCTGAGGAACTGTAATTAAAATCTCTCCAATAGGTCTCACAATCTAACCTCAGGAAGAGCTACAAACAGTGCTGTACTAAGCAGTTTCTAATTATTATTAGGTTCTAATGCTACTCGCCTGTACTCCCTGCTGACCATATACATATTAGATTCTATGAAATCTGCTTCATACTGTACTGTTCGTTATGCACCATGCTGTAATGATATCAGCAAATAGTGATGATATTTGTCTGTGTTTGATTACTTATGCCTTACAGCATATTTGTCTGTGTTTTTGATTACTTGTGCCTGACCAGCAGAGGTCATGTGAGAGACAAGCAGTCCAGAGGAGTTTTACTTTCAGTTTCATTCTAGATGCATCACAGCATAGTGTGTTCTGTAAAAAGCTGTAGAAAGTCTTGAACAAGACTTTAGATTAAACAACATTCTCTTTCAGAAATGAGTCTTTATTGAACCCAAAAAGAAATCAAAACATGATGTCAGAAGTGGCTGAAAGAGAAAAAATCTGAAGTTAGCAACTTGATGGGACAGTGAAAGCAGTTGTGGCAAGTAAGCGAAATCAGCTCTCCACATATTAGCAAGCCAGAAGAGAACATCGTTGCTTACCATTAGAGAATAGCTAACAAAGTGAAAAAATGGAAGGTTTACTCCCACCGGCGACGCTTCAATTGTCAGGTAATGTGGCTGAACATTGGAGAAGGTTCAAACAACGTTTCGAGTTGTATTTAGCGGCAATCGGAGCTGACAAGAAAAGTAATAAACAGAAATCGTCACTGTTCTTACATGTCGTGGGTGATGCAGCGCTGGAGGTGTATAATAATTTCATATTTGATGTTGATGGAGACAAAATGAAGCTACATAAAATAATGGAACAGTTTGAGGCCTACTGCATACCTAAACGCAACGTGACCTTTGAGAGGCACAAATTTTTCACGTGTACAGAAAATCGGCGAGACTATTGATCAGTATGTGACTGAACTGAGAAACCGGAGCAAATCGTGTGAATTTGGGGGACTCACAGACTCGCTGATAAAAGACAGACTGGTGTGTGGTATTCGAGATAATGGTCTAAGGGAAAGACTGCTAAGAGAGCAAGATCTAGACCTGGGAAAAGCCATAGCACTGTGTAGGGTTACAGAGACTGTGAAGTTGCAGGCAAAGGAGCTGTTCAGTGACAGTAGCTGCAACGTGGATGCAGTGCGAAAGAACGGATACAAACCGTTTAACAAAGAGAGCGCCAATGTGAAAAAAGAGACGTGGCCAGCAAACGAAAATGAAAGAGACAATCGGAAGTCATGTAGTCGATGCGGTATACAGCATCCACCAAGAAAGTGTCCAGCATATGGTAAAACATGCAATAGATGCAACAAAAACAACCATTATGCCCGTTGCTGCAAGAACCAAGTGCAACAAAGCAAGGTCCATGCAGTAGATGAAAGCGACATAGAGGAATTCTATGTAGATGTTGTGTCTGAAAACAAAAGAGAAGAACGAGACTGGATGTTGACACTAAAAGTGAACGACATACACATTCCATTTAAATTGGATACTGGAGCACAAGTTAATGTGATATCAGAGACCGATTTTAAGAGAATTAGACCCAGACCAAAGTTACATGGAATACAAGTGAAAGTGACCGGATACTCAGGTACTGATATACCAGTGAAAGGAAAATGCATTGTCAAAGTAACACACAAGGACAGAGAGCACACGCTAGCATTAATCATGGTGCCAAAGGATGTGCAAGCCATACTAGGGTTAAAAGCCTGTGAGAGACTGAACCTGGTAAAGAGAGTCCTCGTTGTGGAAAGCGAAGGAGAGACAGTCTATGATGAACTCATGAAAGAGTACAAAGACCTATTTAAGGGTCTAGGCTGCATTCCAGGAGAACACACGATCAGAGTAGATAAAAGTATGACACCGGTCATACATCCATGCAGAAAAGTTCCGTTTGCTCTTCAAAAGCAACTGAAGGCAGAGTTGGACAGGATGGAAAGCCTGAACGTGATTCAGAAGATAGATGAGCCAACTGAGTGGGTGAGTTCCCTCGTCGTAGTGGACAAAAAGAATGGAAAGCTCAGAATTTGCCTGGATCCAAGAGATCTAAACAGAGCAATAAAGAGAGAGCACTTCAAGCTTCCTACACGTGAGGAAATCATGGCACAGTTTGCAAATGCAAAATATTTCAGCAAGTTAGATGCGTCCTCAGGATTTTGGCAGATGAAGCTGGACGAAGCAAGTTCAAGACTGTGCACGTTCAACACTCCATTTGGCAGATACAGATTCCTAAGGTTACCATTTGGCATTGCCTCAGCTCCTGAAGTGTATCACAAGACTATCCATATGATCTATGAGCACCTGGAGGGAGTTGATACATCAATGGATGACATCATAGTATGGGGAACCACGAGAACTGAGCATGACGAGAGACTGAAAAAAGTGCTGGAAGCAACAAGGAAAACAAACCTGAAGCTGAATAGAGAGAAATGCCAGCTCGGGGTGACAGAACTGACATTCGTGGGAGATATCCTTAGCAGTGAGGGCATCAGACCAGATCCCAGAAAGGTGTCCGCCATTGAGAATATGCCAAGGCCACAATGCAAAAAGGACGTGCAGAGGTTTAATGGAATGATCAACTACATGGGTAAATTCATATCCAACCTCTCAGAAAAAATAGCGCCACTGAGAAGACTAACTGAAAAGAACATAGAATGGGAATGGAATCATGAGCATGAGAAGTCATGGAGCGATCTAAAGAAACTGCTCACAGAGGAACCAGTTCTGAGGTTTTATGACCCAGCGAGACCCATCAAGATATCATCAGATGCATCACAGAGTGGGCTCGGTGCCGTTCTTCTGCAACAATATGACTACTGGCAACCTATTGCATATGCATCGCGCTCAATGACAGACGCAGAGACGCGATATGCTCAAATAGAAAAGGAGCTGCTCAGCATCACATACGCCTGTGAAAGATTTCACCAGTTTGTGGTAGGACAAGCAATCAGTGTAGAGACTGACCATAAGCCCTTGATTGCATTGTTCCAAAAGCCACTGAATAGCTGTCCGCTTAGAATACAAAGAATGATGATCAGGCTGCAACGCTATACACTGAATGTTGCGTACACACCGGGTAAGTTGATGTATACAGCAGACACGTTGTCCAGAGCTGTTGACCCAAGTGAGCCCGCAAACACCACAATGGATGAAAAAGTGAACGCCTACGTGGACATGATCACAAGTGCACTGCCCATAGCAGATGCAAAAATGGAGCTCATAAAGACTGAGACAAACAAAGATGAAACAATGAGACGACTGAGAAAAAGCATCTTGGATGGATGGCCCAACATGAAGCAAGACTGCTCACCTGATATAGCAGAGTACTGGAACTGCAGGGCGGAACTATCAGTGGTCGAAGACATCATCTACAAAGGAAGTAAAATAGTTATCCCAAAGAGTCTGAGAAGAGAGATGCTAAAAAAGATCCATGGAGGACATCTGGGAATCGAAAAGTGTAAGAAAAGAGCACGAGAGGTGATGTACTGGCCACGAATCAACCAAGATGTGACAAATGAGGTGTCAAACTGCACAATATGCCTGAAATATCGAGCAAGCAATCCGGTAGAACCACTAAAGCCACACCCAGCACCAGACAGAGCTTACCAGAAGGTAGGCGCTGACCTATTCGTATGTCAAGGGAAGGACTATCTTGTCGTCACAGACTATTACTCCCTGTATCCAGAGGTTTGTAGACTGCACACCACCACTGCAGAAGCTGTGATAAGAAGTATGAAAGCCATATTCTCCAGACATGGCGTGGCAAGCGAGTTCTTCACAGACAACGGACCCCAGTTTAACAATGCAAATTTCCGACACTTTGCCAAAGAGTGGGACTTTGTCCACACAACGTCAAGTCCTCACTATCCACAGTCCAATGGACTAGTGGAAAAATCGGTCCAGACAGTGAAAAGACTGATGTACAAGGCAAAAGACAGTGGAACTGACTTCTACCAAAGCATGCTTGTATACCGCACAACGCCGCTCGAGTGTGGTATGTCACCAGCCCAACTCCTGATGGGACGTCGGCTAAGGTCAAACCTACCCATCCCGGAGAACCTCCTGAAAACAAAAGAGGGGGAGAAAGTGAGGAAGTTCAAAGAGCAACAGAAAGAAAAGCAAAAGTACTACTATGACAGAGGAACACAAAACCTACCTGAACTCCACACTGGTGACCAAGTAAGGTTGAAAGACAAAACAAACACATGGACTCAGAAGGGAACTGTCCTGAGTGAAGTTCAACCAAGATCATACACCATTCAGACAGATGAGGGTGCTGTTCTGAGAAGAAATCGTCGAGATCTTCTCATGGGACCAGCCACAGCAGGTCAAGAGACTGATACTGGTGAACAACCTGATCACACAGCTGAGAACCAATCATCTGAGGCAACAACTCAGATTCAAGGACAATCAATCAGAAAATCCTCAAGACACGTGAAGCCTCCTGAGAGACTCATTGAGCAAATTTAAGGACTATTTTAAAGAAGGAAGTAATGTTATCTTATTCTTTCTTCAAGTTCTAGTGTATTGACATATTTCATGTGAACACACAAAGCAAGGGTAAAAAACCTTGATCATGATAATGATAATGTAAGTTCATTAAATGTTGTTAGTTAAAAGTAAAATACTTTTGTTTTAAGAAAGGGAGATGTAATGATATCAGCAAATAGTGATGATATTTGTCTGTGTTTGATTACTTATGCCTTACAGCATATTTGTCTGTGTTTTTGATTACTTGTGCCTGACCAGCAGAGGTCATGTGAGAGACAAGCAGTCCAGAGGAGTTTTACTTTCAGTTTCATTCTAGATGCATCACAGCATAGTGTGTTCTGTAAAAAGCTGTAGAAAGTCTTGAACAAGACTTTAGATTAAACAACATTCTCTTTCAGAAATGAGTCTTTATTGAACCCAAAAAGAAATCAAAGCACATGCTAAACCCATGGCACATATTGGGTATATTTTCAGAAACTCCTCCTTTCATGCAGAGTCTTGCTCAATGGGAGAACTGGTCGGAGAATCGGGTGCAGAGGTCAGCTTGCCAGATTCGCAGTGCTCCTGATTTTACGACCAGAAATGTAGGAGCACTGCGAGTTTACTGTTTTACTGTATTGGTGAATCCCAATAAATTGCAAAAACATAGAATTACATAGAATGCACAGCGCAGAAACAGGCCATTCGGCCCAACTGCTCCTTGCTGGTGTTTATGCTCCACACGAGCCTCCTCCCACCCAACTGCATCTAACTCTATCAAAACAATATTTTAAATAGATTTTTTATTTGATATTGCTTAGCAAAATATTGCTTAATAATGTCATATTAATCTGAAAGATGAAAGGAACAGAAATAAATTTCTTCTCAATTGTACATGATTCATAAAATCAAGGCAAAAACGAGCAACATTTAGATTTCTTCTACAATGTTTCCATTTGTGGGTGAATTTTACAAATGCACAGTCCCGGTGTGGAGCCTAACCCACCAGGAGAATATATCAGGAATTTGACTCTGCTGTTCCCATGATCTTCCACTCGATACATGATCCCAAAGGCTATATTCATAAAATCTACTCCATGGGGTAGACTTTGACTTTGTGTGATAGCGTAAAATGGGTGATAGTAAATTGGCAGCCTGGTATACATCTCTTCTGATTTTTATTTCCATTAAAGTCAATGCTAATAAAAATTTGAGAGAGATGTAAAGCAGGCTGCTGACTGGCTATCAGCTGTTTTACACTAGCGAACAAAGTCAAGATCTACCCCAATGTTTTCACTTCTGTCACTTTGCTCTTGGCTTTTTTTTTTAGAATGTAAGATTTTATCTAAAAAACACATCAAATGTGCACATTCAGTCTGAAAACTCTCCAACGTATAAACAAGTATTTAATCTGTAATGTGAAAAATAGCCATTTCAGTAGATTGAGCTAGTGTTTCATTCCGTATGTCCAGCTCACTTAGCTGGTATCCATGACCCAAAAGGGCAAATCTGAGCTGATCTCTCAATCTGTCTCCATTTCTTTGACTTGTAGTCAAAGTTTAGCTGGAATGAAGCACCAACAAGAGCAGATGGTCACAGTGTAACCTGGCTTTTCAGTGTGACATTTAACCCAGTCTTTATAATGGTTATCAGGAAGAGTAACGTTCACTTTACTTCCGTCTCCAGTTCTAGTGGAATGATAGGCGAATGCATCAGGGATGTGAGACAAAAGGCAGACTTCAGCATTTGTGCAAGGATTTTTGGGGGGACAATTTCCTGCCCTCCCCCTCTCTTAGGGTACAGTTCCACAGGTGGCACCCACCCTCTATTACCTCATCCAAGTTGACAGTCTTAATTTTTAGGTCAGACAATGAGTGTTGGCAGTCCATTTGGCTGTGGTGGTATCACTGCAAAGTTGATTCTGCACTCACCAGCTAGCAGTCTGGAGCAGGAAGTTCTCCTTCCACGGCCTACGTAGTGAGCTACCTATTGCTGCCCCTGATGAGATCAGCTAACTCAGTGCAAACCAGAAGACACGCTGCTCTGTTATGCATTGCTTTTACCAACTCAGCAGAAGGGAGCATATTCATAAAGTTGGGTTGCCAGTCTACAAGAGCAAGGTCGCACCAATGACATGAATGGTGACATGAATCTACTGTTTCATTAACTGGTTGTGGCTGAGCGAGGAATGCTAGCCATGAAGACCATCATTCTTCTTCGAATAGTCGGGCCAGGAGCAGTAGCGATGTGGGGGGGAGGTGGGTAGGCAAGGGGGATAGGGAGCGGTGATGATGTGGGGGGGCGGGTGAGAGCAGAGAGCAGAGACAATCGGTTCCTTCAATGTGGGGGAAGGAGCAGTCCTGCTCCTGGCTCCACATTCAGGTAAGTTACTTACCTTATTGGTTGGGCCTAGCAGGCAATCCCCAGGCTTGGTTTTGTGAGTGCAGCCTCTGTTGGCACAGGCTGTCTCAGGACAAACCAATCGTGGAGAGGGGGCCTCAAATACATGTTAAGCCCCTTATTGGCATATGGAAAAGGCTTAATGCCTGCTTCAGGCGTGGGTAAAGGACACATTTTTTTATTCTTTACCCAAGGCACGCACCTCTGGCTAGAAATGCGCACTCGCTTCCTACCCACCATATTGGAGCCTTAGTCTGAGTAGCACTCGAAAAATGGGTGCTGCGCAAACCAATTGCTAGGCCATGGAATTGATTTGTGTTTGAAATGGGTTTTTGTCAGAGTATGTCCACTAGATGGCATTCTATTATAATAATCCACCTTTACTCCGGATGTGGGAAATGTTTACCAGGAAAATCTACCGATTGAATCAGAATTTTTCAGAGCTGAAGGAGACCATTCAGCTCATTATGCCTGTGGTGGCTCTCTGAAAAAGTTATTCACTTACTACATAGCCCTTCATATTTTTGCTTTTTCAAGTATTTATCCACTTTCCTTTTAAAAGTTAATGCAATCTGCTTCCACCCACTGTTTCTGGTAGATTGTTCCATGCCCTAACAACCTTCTGCACAAAAACAAATTGTCTAACTTCTTGCTTTGTTGTTTTGCTGAAATTTAACTTTTAACTGAATTACCGACTAGTGACATTTTTTTCTGATTTATCTAAAGAAAAGTTTCTCATAATTCTGAACACCTCCATCAGTTCTCTTTTTAACCTTCTTTGTTCTAATGGAAAGAGTCCCGGTTTCTCTTGTCTCTCTTCATTACTGAAGCCTATCTTCCCTCGTACTTCTTACTGACTCTCTTTTGTACTATCCCCATGGCCTTGACATCTTTCTGAAAGTAAGGCACCCAAAACCAATAGGTTTAGCATTACCTCTTTGCTTTTGTACTCCATGTCCCTATTTACAAAGCCTAGGGTCCCATATGTGTTTTTTTTACTCGTTTATGGGATGTGGGTGTCGCTGGCAAGGCCAGCATTTATTGGCCATCCCTAATTGCCCTCGAGAAGCTGGTGGTGAGCCGCCTTCTTGAACTGCTGCAGTCCGTGTGGTGAAGGTACTCCCACAGTGCTGTTATGGAGGGAGTTCCAGGATTTTGACCCAGTGACGATGAAGGATCGGCAATATACATCTAAGTCAGGATGGTGTGTGACTTGCAGGGGAACTTGATGGTGGTGGTGTTCCCATGCGCCTGCTGCCCTTGTCCATCTAGGTGGAAGAGGTCACGGGTTTGGGAGGTGCTGCCAAAGAAGCCTTGGCGAGTTGCTGCAGTGCATCTTGTAGATGGTACACGCTGCAGCCACGGTATGCCAGTGATGGAGGAAATGAATATTTAAGGTGGTAGAAGGGGTGCCAATCAAGCGGGCTGCTTTGTCCTGGATGGTATCGAGCTTCTTGAGTGTTGTTGGAGCTGCACTCATCCAGGCAAGTGGAGAGTATTCCATCACACTCCTTACTTGTGCCTTGTAGATGGTAGAAAGGCTTTGGGGAGCCAGGAGGTGAGACACTCGCCGCAGAATACTTAGCCTCTGACCTGCTCTTGTTGCCATGTGGCTGGTCCAGTTAAGTTTCTGGTCAATGGTGACCCCCAGGATGTTGATGGTGTTGGTTTCAGCGATGGTAATGCTATTGAATGTCAAGGGGTGGTGGTTAGACTCGCTTGTTGGAGATAGTCATTGTCTGGCACTTCTGTGGCGCGAATGTTACCTGCCACTTATCAGCCCAAGCCTGAACGTCGTCCAGGTCTTGTTGCATGTGGGCATGGACTACTTCATTATCTGAGGAGTTGTGAATGACACTGAACACTGTGCAGTCATCAGTGAACATCCCCATTTCTGACCTTATGTTGGAGGGAAGGTCATTGATGAAGCAGCTGAAGATGGTTGGGCCTAGGACCCTGCCCTGAGGAACTCCTGCAGCGACGTCCTGGGGCTGTGATGATTGACCTTCAATCACTTCAACCATCTTCCTTTGTGCTAGGTATGACTCCAGCCAGTGGAGAGTTTTCCCTCTGATTCCCATTGACTTCAGTTTTACTAGGGCTCCTTCATGCCACATTCTGTCAAATGCTGGCTTGATGTCAAGGGCAGTCACTCTCACCTCACCTCTGGAATTCAGCTCCTTTGTCCATGTTTGGACCAAGGCTATAATGAGGTCGGGAGCAGAGTGGTCTTGGCGGAACCCAAACTGGGCATCAGTCAGCAGGTTATTGGTGAGTAAGTGCTGCTTGATAGCACTGTCGGTGACACCTTCCATCGCTTTGCTGATGATTGAGAGTAGACTGATGGGGCGGTAATTGGCCGGATTGGATTTGTCCTGCTTTTTGTGGACAGGACATACCTGAGCCTTTTTCCACATTGTCAGATAGATGCCAGTGTTGTAGCTGTACTGGAACAGCTTGGCTAGAGGCGCGGCTAGTTCTGGAGCACAAGTCTTCAGCACGATAGCAGGAAGTTGTCGGGGCCCATAGCCTTTGCTGTATCCAGTGCGCTGAACCATTTCTTGATATCATCTGTAACTATCTCTACTTGTCCACCCACCTTTAAAGATTTGTGTATTGAAATCTGTCCCTGCTCCTCTACGTCTTTTAAAGTTTTTTTCATTTGGTGTAACTGGCCACGCCTTATTCCTTTTATATTTCATTAGCTTTGGCATATCCTGAGGTCATGAAAGGCCCTATATATTTTTTTTCTTTAAAAAAAATTCTTTCCCCTCCTTCCTTTCCAAAATGTATTACCGCACATTTCTATGCATTAAATTTCATCTGACATCTATCTGTTCAATCTAATAACCTATTGATATCCTCCTGAAGTTACTTACAGTCCGCTTCTGAGAATGCCCATTTACTGGTCAATAATTACGCTTTAGTTATTTCCGTTTTACACTTTTTCTAACAGACACCTTTTCGTTATCCACTGATGTTTTATATTTAATGTACGTCACATTACATTTCTTCGTATTACAATTCACCTCTTTCCTCTGCCCATCCATTTAATCTGTTGAGATTCCCTGAATGCTATCACTTTCTTCTACATTAGTCACCTATAATTGGTATCATCAGTAAATTTTACAGGAAACTTTTTTTTATCCGGCACCGACGGGACCGACGTGGTGCCGGTTCATCAAAAATTCCGGATAACCGAAAGCTATAGTAAAAGATACGGAGAGATGAGACCTCCGTATAAAGCAACAAACCCTGTTGCTTAGCAACAGGTTCAGAACAATGGCCACAAGTTCCAAGCGTCTCTGTAGCTTAGCAAAAGCTGCAGCCACACCCTTGCACAGCAACAGATCGAGGAAGGCAAGTACAATATGCCTAGATGGGTCGGAGAGGAATTTCCCAGATTTTTTTCTCCCAAATTGGCCATTGGGTCTTTATCTGGTTTTTCGCCTCTCCCGGGAGATCACATGGGTTCGGGTAGATGCAGAGTGATAGAAGATTTGAGGTTAGGATCAGATCAGCCATGATCTTATTGAATGGTGGAGCAGGCTCGAGGGGCCGATTGGCCTACTCCTGCTCCTATTTCTTATGTTCTTATGTAATATGAAGTAAAACTTACCTGAACCTACTCCTGAATTTTGCCGGTTAACCGAGATTTCCGGTTATTTAGGTGCCGGTAAATCAAAAGTTTCCTGTATGAAGCACACAAAGTACTCTTCTCCACATTATTTATGATTAGTGTAAACAACAAAAATAGCTCTACATATCTCCCCCTTTCACTACCTCTCAAACAGAGGTTTGCCCATTTATTTCTATTATTATCAAGCCATTTTTAAAACAGCTGGTTTAGTTGTAGAAATCCCACATAGGGCACGTTATCAAATGCCTTCTGAAAATTCAACTATGCTACACCCACTGGATGCCTTCTTGATCAGGAACTGAAGATAATGAAGAACAACATCCTGCTCAGTAGTCAGAGAATTCGAGTACAGTTGCAGTCAGAACACTATGAAAGTAGTGGGAGTATATTTGCAATCGGAGTACACACTGTGTAGGAGTCTGAGATAATGGGTATAGATTTACAGTTAAATCAACACCTTGCTTCTCAGTAAGGCTGCCTGAACTGTTGGGGAGTAGGATATTAACAGATGTAATAAGAATAATAGGAGAAATGGGAGAGGATTCAGGTGTATTGATAGAGAAGTTGTATCAAATGGCAAATTAAATCTGGGCAATTCTGATTAAATGACAGCAATTGTGGCATGTCTGCTTGACACCTTGGGTTGTATCATTATGCGGTAAATTTTCTGATTGCTTGCTCCAGATATGGAGCTTTAGAGGGTTTATCAGGAAATTGCACAAGCACAACCCATGAATTTCCATATATTACGAGTAGAAATCATGAGCTGCCTTTGTGAAATTTCCTGATATGCGCTCCTGGTGGGCAAAACTCTTTACCAGGAGTGTGCATTTGGAAAATTTACCTCTATATGTCTTTACCTTAGGGAGGGGAGAGTTCAATAGCTGTGAAATTTGGCTCTGTAGTGCCCCGTTTTTTGGCGCTACAGGTGCTGTTGGGGTCCAAAATGACGTCTGTGCCATGCATGCTCACTTCTGGTGTGGGCCGCATCAGACGCCATTTTGGTGAAGTCATTCACACAGGCGCTTGGGAGCGTGCATTGGAAGTATGCAGAGTAGGCAGATCGTAATCTCAGTCAACGTGTAATGCTGACTTGACACCATTTTCAACCTCTACACTCCAGCTAAAACACACACAGCTGAACAGGCATTCAGCAGCAGGAAGGACCCCTCCCACCAGTGCTATTTAAAGGGATCATCAACTGCTTTCAGGTTAATTGCTGATTGATTTCTACTGGCTCTTGATGAGTTTGTAGAGGTGTTTGGTGGTCTGTTATCTTATTTGAAGTTGCAGAAGTCTCCAGGGAGTGGTGCGGCAGGTTACTTTAAGGCTTCTGCTCAGACCAGTTGCTCCCAGACATGGCGGAGCAGGCTCAAGGGGCCGAATGGCCTACTGTTGCTCCTAATTCTTATGTTCTTATCGGTGCAATAGTTTGTATTCCCCTTGGCCTGCAGCATGACAGGGATAATGAGCAGAGGCGACACAGAGCAGAACAAGTGGCTAGAAGAGGGAGGAGGAGGAGGGGGGAAGAAGGGCCTTCAGCAGAAGGCCATATCCAATCAGGGTCTTCAGGGAACAATTCTCCTACCTCAACCTCGAGAAACAGTGTATGCAATGTGTCCGCTTCACTAAGGAGATGCTCACTGAAATCTGCCATCTGTTGCAGGCGGAACTGCAAACTCAGGACAGCATTGCCAGTGGCTGTGAAGATGAGCGTGGCCATGAACTTTTAGACGTTGGGCTCCTTCCAGGCTGGAGCAGGCGATATTTCCAACATGTCCTAGTTGGCCATGCACTGTTGCATAAGGGAGGTCACTGAGCCTCTGGATGCAAAGAGAGGTGAATACATTTCATCTCTCTTTCCAGAGAGAAGCAGGTGGAGTGAGCACGTGGCATTACCAGGATAGCTGCCCCATGGTGCAGGGTGCCATTGACTGCACACACGCTGGTTTGCAAGCACCTCATGTGAATTCGGAGATTTACCGCAACCGGAAGGGATTCCACTCCTTCAATGTTCAGCTGTTGTGTGCCCATACTCAGCGCATCATGCAGGTCAATGCTCGGTATCCTGGCAACAGTTATGGTGCCTTCATTCTGCAGAAGTCTGCTGTGCAATCGGCATTTGATCCACCACGACAAACCAGAGCATGGCTACTGGTCGACAAGGGCTATCCGCTGACCACCTGGCTCATGACTCCAGTGCGCAACCCAAGCACACGTGGGCAGCATGCATATAACGAAAGCCATGCTGCCACACAGAATTTGATCTAGCAGACCATTGGGTTACTTAAACAATGCTTCTGCTGCCTGGACCACTCTGAAGAAGCCCTGCAGTGCTCACCAGGGCGCATCTCAAGATTTGTCGTGGTCTGCTGCATGCTGCAGAACCTCGCCATCATGAGGGCACAGCCCTTGTCAGCAGGTATATGGCGAAGAGCTGAGGAGGAGGAAGGGAAGAGGCAACCAACACAGCCCCTTTCTGGCTGGGCTATCCATGATTTGACTCATCCGACTGCGGTACCAGTGAACGCAATCCCAATTCCCAATTCCCCAACAGTCCCACACCTGACCTTCCCTCTGTTACTGCCAATCATAACATCCTCTTGGCCACAATGCTATAATAAAATTTATAAATTAAACCATCCAATATTACATGCCAAAGTCAACTAATCACCCTTGTGCATTCCTTTATTGCCTGTCTTCTGTGCGTCTTTACCTGTCCCAGTGCTCCTACGCAGTACTACCCCAGTGACTGCAACATGGCTGGTGGAAGGCTGCTGATTTTCAGTAGGTAGACTGCTGATGGCCTTGGAGGATGACCTCAAGCAGCTCTGAGCTTGGAAGGCCCAGCTTCTGACTAAACCATCTCGGATTGGGCGGCAGCAGTCTGGGCTGACCAGTTGACAGGCAAAAGCAAGGGCACTGGCGGAGTGGCAGTGGTGGGAGTACAAATGCTGTCATCCTGAGAGAGGTCAGCAGGTTCGTGCTCCATGGAGCCACTGCCACTCTCCTGGGGCGCATCTCAGCAATCCTAGAAATCTGGAGGACAGAATGCTGGACTGCTGTGACACTCTGTAAGGCCCTTTCGACATTGGCAACCGCAGCCATGATGGCAGCAGTCTGAGCTTGCGTGGCAGCAAGCTGAGTTTGCATGACTTCAGTCTGAGCTTCCACTGCAGCACCTAGATGTTGGGTGGCTTCTGCTTGTGCTGCAATGGAAGCTGAGACATCAGCCATCAGATGCTGTATCATGGCTGGGTCCATGAGTGCGCTAATGGAGTTGACCATCACTTCCATCCTGGAAAGGATGGGCTCCAAGCTCTGTGCAAGGTCTTGTGCAAAGTTGGTGGCGGACTCCTCCACGCTCCTTGACATTGCACTCAGGCTTTCTGGCAGGCCTGCCAATGCAGCAAGCATTTCATTGTGCATACTCATCAGCATTCTTCTGTAGGCCAGCCTATCTAAGTCCTCATCTGAGTCCTCTGCAACAGAACTCGTGTGCGAACTCCCCCTCCGGGGAGCTGGCAGCTGCACCACCCTTGCCCCCTGCCCTGGCTGCAGGCCACTCATGCCCAGTGCCTCACTGCGTGCAGATCCCACATCTAAGCTATCCTCATACCTAAAGTACGCGGAGTGTCAGCATCTGACCTGGTGGCTGCGAGTGTGCAATCAAGTGACGGTACTGTGTCTTCAGCATCACTGCCTTCTTCCACTTCCACCTGTTGCTGTTCCACCACTGCCTGTCCAGATTGCAGTTCTTGGCATCTGAAAGGAGAAAGGCACAAGGGTAGGGTTGCAGTGTGCGGAGGAGGGGAGAAAGCAAGAGGTGCATGCTTACACCATCTGCAGCTTGTAAATCAGAAGAGATTGTGGGATGAGGGGGAAGTGGGTTGTGAGAAGGAGGATTAGGTATGAGGACATCGTCATCTTCCATTGTTTCAGCCCCACTGCTGACCACGGGCTCAGCGATGGCCGCTCCAATAATCTCCAGCACTGTCTCCTCCATGGGGGTTAGCTCCTACAGGCGCACCTGCCTCCCTGCGGGTAGCCCCTGCTGCCTTCGGTTACAAGCCACCTTGTCCTGCAAGAGAGAGTGAAGTGTGTCAGTGAGTGTGGTGCAATGTATTTGGGTAATAACAACAGAAAATGCTGGAAAAACTCAGCAGGCCAGGCAACATCCATGGAGAGAAATTAGAGTCAACGGTTTGGGTCAAAACCCTTTATCAAGATTAAGGGGCACAGGGAATGAAATAGATTAACAGGCCGGGCTGGGAGAGAACAAAAGAGAAGAAGAGACATTAAGAGGTATTCAAAACGAGACGAGATGGTGATAGGACTAGTGGAGACAAAAGACAGCTCTAGATTAGGTGTGAAATGCGCTGGCAGAATGGGAGACAGCTGCCATGTGGGAGAGAAAAAAACAGAAAGGGGGGGGAAAACCAAAACAAAGGTGTGGATAAAAAAAATAGGTGAAAATGTAATAGGGGCCGAGGTTATGATCTGAAATTGTTGAACTCGATATTGAGTCCGGAAGGCTGTAAATTGCCTAATCGGAAGATGAGGTGCTGTTCCTCGAGTTTACGTTGAGCTTCCGTGGATCAATGCAAGAGGCCAAGGACAGTGAGGTCCGAGTGGGAATGGGGCGGTGAATTAAAATGACAGGCGACCGGAAGCTCGGGGTCCCCATTATTGACTGAACGGAGGTGTTCCGCAAAGCGGTCACCCAATCTGCGTTTGGTCTCCCCAATGTAGAGGAGACCGCATCGTGAGCAGCGAATACAGTATACTAGATTGCAAGAAGTACAAGTAAATCGCTGTTTCACCTGGAAGGGGTGTTTGGGGCCCTGGACGGTGGGAAGGGGGGAGGTATAAGGGCAGGTGATACATCTCCTGCGCTTGCACGGGAAGGTGCCAGGGGAAGGGGTGCTGGGGGTGATAGAGGAGTGGACTAGGGTGTCTCGGAGGGAGTGGTCCCTACGGAATGCTGAAAGGGGAGGGGAGGGGAAGATGTGTTTGGTGGTGGGATCACTTTGGAGGTGGCGGAAATGGCGGAGGATGATCTGTTAAATGCGGAGGCTGGTGGGGTGAAAGGTGAGGACAAGGGGAACCCTATCGTGGTTCCGGGAGGGAGGGGCAGGGGTGAGGGCAGAAGTGCGGGAGATAGAACCGACACGGTCGAGGGCCGTCTCAACCACGGTAGAGGGGAATCCTCGGTTGAGGAAAAAGGAAGACATGTCGGAAGCACTGGTGTGGAAGGTGGCATCGTCGGAGCAGATGCGGCGGAGATGGAGAAACTGGGAGAATGGAATAGAGTCCTTACAGGAGGCGGGGTGGGAGGAAGTGTAGTCCAGGTAGCTGTGGGAGTCAGTGGGCTTGTAGTGAATATTGGTCAATAACCTATCCCCAGAGATGGAGACGGAAAAGTCGTGGAAGGGAAGGGAAGAGTCAGAGATAGGCCATGTGAAGGTGAGGGAAGGGTGGAAATTGGAGGCAAAGTGAATGAAATTGTCTAGTTCAGGGCGAGAGCATGAAACGGCACCAATACAGTCATCAATGTATCGGAAAAAGAGGTGAGGGAGGGGACCCGAGTAGGACTGGAACAAAGAGTGTTCCACATATCCCACGAAAAGGCAGGCATAGCTAGGACCCATGCGGGTACCCATAGCAACACCTTTGATTTGGAGGAAATGATTGGAGTTAAAGGAGAAGTTGTTCAATGTGAGAACAAGTTCAGCCAGGCGGAGGAGGGTAGTGGTGGATGGGGACGGGTCGGGCCTCTGTTCAAGGAAAAAGCGGATGTATTTGGGTGCTCTGGTTGTCATGGTTGAATAGCTGGCAGTGTATGCAAGCTGTGAGCTGTGGGTGTGAGACTTGCAGCAGTGCTAAGTGTGTGAGGGTGAGGTGAAACTCTGAATGTGAGGTATGAGTCATGCTTGATAGAGATTGTTGGTAGGTGAGTGAAGGGGGGCTGGTGAATTGAGCAGTGTGTGAGCCTAGTGGTTCAGTTGTAAGGATATGATATTTGAATATAAATTCACTGAATTTGAACTCGTATGAGGTCATTAAAGTTCCTGCAACACTGCATCCAGATCTTCGGGGCCACACTGCTGGCATTGACTATGACGGCTATCTGCTGCCATTGCCTTCTCACAGTTTGTCTGGTGGGCCTTCTGGCTCCCTGTGGATAGAGGACCATTCTCTTCCTGTCCATCTCCTGGACCAAGGCCTCCAGTGCTGTGTCGGAAAATTATGGAGCCCACTCTCTCCCCTGTTGTGCCATTAGTACATCTTCTTCCTGCTCAGGTCTTCCCCAGCCACTTCCAGCTCTGCTCCAGCCAGAATGCACCTCCCCTTTAAGAGGTGCCGACTGCCTTGAAGTAGCATAGGCTAGCTTTAAGTGGTGTTAGCCTTGTACGAACTTGGGTCCCCTGCTGAGGCGTGCAGCCACTCAACAGTGTATTTATTGCGGAGCTGCACGCTGCTATCATTTAATTTAGCAGGCAGCACCTTCCATCACTTTGCTGATGATTGAGAGTAGACTGATGGGGCGGTAATTGGCCGGATTGGATTTGTTCTGCTTTTTGTGGAAGTACATAGCTGGGCAGTTTTCCACTTTGTCGGATAGATGACAGTGTTACAGCTGTACTGGAATAGCTTGACTAGAGGCGCAGCTAGTTCTAGAGCACAAGTCTTCAGCATGACAGCTGGGATGTCGTTGGGGCCCACAGCCTTTAGTGTATCCAGTGCGCTCAGCCATTTCTTGATATCACATGGAGTCAATCAAATTGGCTGAAGAATGGCTTCTGTGGTGGTGGGGACCTCAGGAGGAGGTCGATATGGATCATCCACTCGGCACTTCTGGCTGAAGATGGTTGCAAATGCTTCAGCTTTGTCTTTTGCACTCATGTGCTGGGCTCCACCATCATTGAGGATGGGGACATTCATGGAGCCCCCTCCTCCTATTAGTTGTTTAATGGTCCACCATCATTCAAGACTGGATGTGGCAAGACTGCAGAGCTCTGATCTGATCCGTTGATTGTGGAATAGCTTAGCTCTGTCTATAGCATGCTGCTTCTGCTTTTTAGCATGCATGTAGTCCTGTGTTGCAGTTTCCCCAGGTTGGCACCGCATTTTTAGGTACTCCTGGTGCTGCTCCTGGCATGCTCTTCTACACTCCTTATTGAACCAGGGTTGGTCCCCTGGCTTGATGGTCATGGCAGAGTGGGAGATATGCCGGGCCATGAGGTTGCAGATTGTGGTGGAATACAATTCTGCTGCTGCTGAATTCCCTTCCTCACCTCAAAAAAATGGGAAAGTGCTTCAGCACTAACACAAATGGCTCAACAGGCCAGGGAAGGGGCACCCAGGGTCTCGCACGCAGCACTCCAGCTTTGTGCAGGGGTTCAACACTGCAAGAGAGGACTTTTACTCACAGAAGGACTCCAGAAAGAAGAATGTGGGACTACATCAGCGAGGCCATCACTGCCAGCAGTGTCGCCCCCCACCACCTGGCTCCAGTACCCAAAGAAGCTTCAGGGCCTCAGACCACTGATCATGGTCAGTGAATACATCTTCAAAAGCCATCTCCTACCAACTGCATTACTAGCCTCACACACTGCTCAATGCATGATCCCCACCCCAATCACTCAACTACCAACAATCTGCAACAATCACGAGGCACATCTCCCATTCCTGGCCTCACCTCCTTGGAGGAGATTGTGCTGGCCATTCTTAGCAGGAGCATGGATGAGCCCTTGGCCAGCGGCGGGGTTGAAAGGATAAAAGATGCTGGTATCCTCATACGTTATTTTCCTTCTGGCATGCACCTCATGCTTTCCTGCCCTCCTGTCACCACAACTCCACCCCTGTGCCTTCCTCATTTCACACACCCAAGTAATGCAGCCTGCCCAGCCAGCGGTTGACCAAGAAGATGGATAGGAGAGTGAAGAAGAAGATAGATTTATCACTCTCAGCCACCAGCTCCTCAAGGTTAACCAGCAAGTCCATTTGCAGTGTCCCCCACTGAAAGTCAGCAGCCTTCCACCAGCCATGCTGCAGCCACTGGGGTAGCACTGCATGACATCAGTAAGATAGGCAAAGACAAGACAATCACTAAGAGAATGCATACGGATGATGATTTGATTTCTTGATATCACATTGGATGGATAGATGTATAAAGTTGGATTGGAAAGTTTGCTTTGCGGTGATTTTTATTGCAGCATCGTGGCCAAGAGGGCGTTGTGATGGTCAGTAACAGAGGGAAGGTAAGGTGTGGGACTAATGTTGAAAGGGGAATTGGGTTGTGGTCACTGGGACCGCAGGCGAATGATTCCATTGCGATATCCCAAACAGAAAGGGTCTGTCTGGGTTGCATCCTTCATTCTGCTTCCTCATCTTCTGCTTCCCCCTCTTCAGCTTCCTCCTCTTTGGCTTCTTCCTCTTCTGTGTCTTCCTCCTCCCTCTGCGAGTGGATGCTGTGAATCTGAAATGACAGCATAAAATGTTGGACGCACTCAGCTGGTCAGGCAGCATCTCGACCTAAGACATGAACTCTGTTTTTCTCTCCACGGATATTGCCTGACCTGTTGAGTATTTGCAGCATTTTCTGCCTTTCATTTACCATATGAGCCCTTGCAAGCATCCAACAGCACTCCCTACACACTTAAAAAATGTTTCACATCTACTGCAGCAAGCCACTACTTCAATAAAATTTAAAAAACAGTCCAAAAGCTTAAATCCAAACTTACCTGAAAGATGTGTGTGTCCCTTTAAGAGGTGCTGGCATCGCCACTGTCAGCCTGCTTGCACACCAGGTTAACCTGGCGTGCTTAGGACCCAGCGCTGAATTGAGCGCTAGGGTCAAAGTTCGCATTGGTGCCGTTAAATCGGCATTGCACGCCGATTGACGTCACTACGTCGCCATTTTTTCAAGCATGGCGTGGCCAGTTACCGGCAGCACAAAGCTAAGGACCAATACAGTGGCCACCGTGGGAACCGCCACCAGCTGACGAAAGAGCGGCAGCTAGTATTTTAGCGCTGTTTAATGGCGCTACGGAGTGCCGCTGAGCAGAGCAATTTCTAGCCCTCACACCCTCCACCACCGGCACAATGTAACTGCAGTGTGTACCATCTACAAGATGCACTACACCAACTCGCCAAGCCTTCTTCGACAGCACCTCACAAACCCACAACCTCTAATACCTAGAAGGACAAGGGCAGCAGGTGCATGGGAACACCATCACCTCCAAGTTCCCCTCCAAGTCACAAAACATCCTGACTTGGAAATATATCGCCATTCCTTCATCGTCGCTGGGTCAAAATCCTAGAGGTCCCTACCTAACAGCACTGTGAGAGTACCTTCACCACATGGACAGCAGCGGTTCAAAAAGGAGGGCAAATAGGGATGGGCAATAAATGCTGGCCTTGCCAGCGACATCCACATCCCATCCTTGCCAGCGATATCCACACCCTGTGAATAAATTAATTAAATTCCTCAACATCAACATCGTGGGGATTACCATTGACCAGAAACCCAACTGGACCAGCCACGTATATGTCGTGTCCACCAGAGCTAGTGAGAAGCTTGGTATTCTGCAGTGAGTATAGGATCATCAAATGGTTACAGCACAGAAGGAGGCCATTTGGCCCGTCGAGCCTGTGCCGGCTCTCTGCAAGAGCACTTCAGCTAGTCTCACTCCCCAGCCTTTTCCCCGTAACCCTGCAAATTCTTTCCCCTCAGGTACTTATCCAATTCCCTTTTGAAAGCCACGATTGAGTCTGCTTCCACCATCCTTTCAGGCACTGCATTCCAGATCCTAACCACTCGCTGCGTAAAAAGGTTTTTCCTCATGTCGCCTTTGGGTCTTTTGCCAATCGCCTTGAATCTGTGTCCTCTGGTTCTTGACTCTTCCGCCAATGGGAACAGTTTCTCTCTACTCTGTCTAGACCCCTCATGATTTTGAATACCTCTATCAAATCTCCTCTCATCCTTCTCTGTTCTAAGGAGAACAACCCCAGCTTCTCTAGTCCATCCACATAACTGAAGTCCCTCATCCCTGGAATCATTCTTGTAAATCTTTTATGTACCCTCTCCAAGGCCATCACATCCTTCCTAAAGTGCGGTGCCCAGCATTGGTCACAATACTCCAGTTGAGGCCGAACCAATGTTTTATAAAGGTTCCTTGCTTTTGTACTCTATGGCTCTATTTATGAAGCCCAATATCCCATATGCTTTTTTAACCGCTTTCTCAACCTGCCCTGCCATCTTCAACGACTTGTGCACATATACCCCCAGGTGTCTCTGTTCATGCACCCCCTTTATGACTGTAACCTTTAGTTTATATTGCCTCTCCTCGTTCTTCCTACCAAAATGTATCACTTCATACTTTTCTGCGTTAAATTTCATCTGCCACATGTCCGCCCATTTCACCAGCCTGTCTATGTCTTCTTGAAGTCTATCACTATCCTCCTCACTGTTCACTACACCTCCAAGTTTTGTGTCCTCAGCAAATTTTGAAATTGTGCCCTGTACTCCCAAGTTCAAGTCATTAATCTATATCAAGAAAAGCAGTGGTCCGAGTAGCGACCCCTGGGGAACATCACTGTATACCTTCCTCCAGTCTGAAAAACAACTGTTCACCATTACTCCCACTGTGACTGTTTCCTGTCACTTAGCCAATTTCATACCCATGCTGTCACTGTCCCTTTTACTCCATTGGCTTCAACTTTGCTGGTAAGCCTATTATGTGGCACTTTATCAAACGCCTTTTGGAAGTCCATATACACCACATCAACCGCATTGCCCTCACCAACCCGTTCTGTTACCTCATCAAAAAACTCGATCAAGTTAGTTAAACACGATTTGCCATTAACTCTGCTGGCTTTCCTTAATTAATCCACACTTGTCCAAGTGACTGTTAACTTTGTCCCTGATTATCGTTTCTAAAAGCTTCCCCACTACTGAGGTTAAACTGACTGGCCTGTAGTTGCTGGGTTTATCCTTACACCCTTTTTTGAACAAGGGTGTAACATTTGCAATTCTCCAGTCCTCTGGCACCAACCCCATATCAAAGGAGGATGTGAAGATTATGGCGAGTACCTCCACGATTTCCTCCTTAACCTCCCTCAGCATCCTAGGATGCATCCCATCCGGTCCTGGTGACTTATCAACTTTAAGTTCAGGCAGCCTCTTTATCAATTTTGATCTCATCCAGTAACTCCACCACCTCCTCTTTTACTATGACTTTGGCAGCATATTCTTCCTTGCAAAGTACTCATTTAGTACCTCAGCCATGCCCTCTGCCTCCATGCATAGGTCTCCTTTTTGGTCCCTAATCGGCCGAACCCTCCTCTTACTACACGTTTATTATTTATATGCCTATAGAAGACTTTTGAATTCCCTTTTATGTTAGCTGCCAATCTATTCTCATACTCTCTCTTTGCCCCTCTTACTTTCTTTTTCACTTCCCCTCTGAACTTTCTACATTCAGCCTGATTCTCATTTGTATTCTCAACCTGACATCTGTCACATGCGCCCTTTTTCTGCTTCATCTTACTCTCTATCTCTTTCGTCATCCAGGGAACTCTGGCTTTAGTTGCCCTACCTTTCTGGGAATGTACCTCAACTGTACCAGAACTATTTCCTCTTTAAAGGCAGCCCATTGTTCGATTACAGTTTTGCCTGCCAATCTTTGATTCCAATTTACCTGGGCCAGCTCTGTTCTCAACCCACTGAAATTTGTCTTTCTCCAATTAAATGTTTTTACTCTAGATTGCTTCCTGTGCTTTTCCATAGCTATTATGATATTATGATCACTGTTCCCTAAATGTTCCCCTACTAACACTTGCTCCACTTGACCCATCTCATTCCGCAGAACCAGATCCAGCAATGCCTCCTTCCTCGTTGGGCTGGAAACATACTGATCAGGAAAGTTCTCCTGAACACATTTCAGAAATTCTTCCCCACCTCTGCCCTTTACACTATTATCCCAGTCTATTTTAGGATAATTGAAGTCCCCCATTATTACTACTCTATAGTTCTTGCACCTTTCTGTAATTTCCCTGCAAATTTGCTCCTCTATATCCTTCCCACTAGTTGGTAGCCTATAGTGTACACCTAGTAGTGTAATGGCATCTCTATTGTTTCTCAACTCTAACCAAATATATTCTGTCCTTGACCCCTCCAGGACATCCTCTCTCTCTAGCACTGTAATATTCTCCTTAACCAATACTGCCACCCACCTCCTTTCTTTTCTTCCCTATCTTTCCTGAACACCTTATATCCAGGAATATTTAGTCTCCAATCCTGCCCTTTTTTGAGCCAGGTCTCCATTATCGCCACAATATCATATTCCCATCTGGCTATTTGTGCCTGCAGCTCACCAACCTTATTTACCACGCTTTGTGCATTTACACACTTGCACTGCAAACCTGTCTTAGACCTTCTTGTCTTCTCTCTTAATCTGACCCCACCTAATACCTTACTATTTCTTACTCTAGTGCTATCTATCTCTCCCCATACTTGACCTCCTGACTCTCCAAAACCTCTCCACCACCTAAAAGGCAAAAGTCAGGGGTACAATGGGAATACTCTGCACTTGCTTGATTAGGTTCAGCTGAAACAACACTCAAGCTGCTTAATACCATCCAGGACAAAGCAGTCCATTTGATCTGCAGCCAATCCAACACCTTAAACAGCCACTCCTCCGCTACCAGCATTCTGTTGCTGCAGTGTGTACTATCTGCAGGATGCACTGCAGCAAGTCACCAAGGGTCTTCAATAGCACGTCCTAAACCCTTGACCTCCACAACCTAGAAGGACATGGGTAAGCAGGTGCACCACCATCACTTCCAAGTTCCCCTCCAAGTCACACACCATCAAGACCTAGACATATATCGCCTTTCCTTCATTGTCACTGGGTCAAAATCCTGGGACACCTACTCAGCAGCATTATGGTAGCACCTTCATCACGTGGCCTGCAACAGTTCAAGAAGGCGGCCCACCACCACCTTCTCAACGGCAACAGGGAATGGGCAATAAATGCTGGCTTTGCCAGCGACACCGATATCACAAGAATTAATATCAAAAATAATCACGGGCTGCGAAGCACAATTTAGTGATTTGTGCTCTTGGCATTTTTGGAACTTTTACTTTTGTAAAGGAAGCATGAACTCCTTCTTCATATCAATGGAATGAGGGTCTGATGGATTCTATAATGGGCAGGCAATCCACCTGATTATTGCCCATAGGGTGTATTAACAGTGAAAGTGGCGCTGCTTCACACTGGCACTCATTAATGGGTTGTTTCAATTCTTACACTCGCCAGCTTGCAGGTTTCTACCTATTTGCTTTAATGCAGATGGCCAACACAGAAGCAGAAAACCTCAGCCATTATGTTAATTCAGCCGGATTCTGGTGTCAGGGCCCAAGCTGACACCAGAACAAAGCAGAGTGAGACGCCCTGAAGGATACAGTTCCGGCCTTCACACCCGCTTCACACTTCACACAACTTGTAGTGTGATTGTGCTCATAGAGTGCATTGTCATGAATAAACTTACTTAGGGCACGATGTTTAAGAAATAATGGGGGTGAAATTGGATTTAGCCTGAAAATGGACGCGGGGATTGCGATGCGCAATCGGCCCGTGCCCGTTGCAAGGACTGCTGGCAGCAGGCAAAATTCGTGCTGCCTGCTCATTAGCATGATTGCAGCGCTGATCTCAGCGCTAAACGCGCTGCTGGTTGGCTCAGCGCTCAACAGGAGGACCAATATCGGGTGCAGTCTGCTGTCTAATTAAAGCTTGCCTGCAGAGTCAAGGCTCTCTGCATTGATTAAAGGGGAGGTACTTTGATGCAGAAGCACCTCATTGTCACTGTAGCTGCAGCAATGGCACAACAGGGGAGAGAAAGCGCATCTCGCTTCTCTGATGCAGGACTGGAGGCCTTGGTCCAGGAAGTGTTTAGAAGAAGACAGGTCCTCTATCTGCAGGGGGGCAGGAGGCTTTCGAGAAAGAACACCAGAAGGCAGTGGGAGGAGAAAGCGCAAGCCGTTAGTGCCACCAGGACCTGGCTCCAGTGCCGCAAGAAGTCTAATGACCTCACACGAGTGGTCAAGGTCAATGAATACAGCTTCAAATGCCATAGCCCACCAACTGCACCACTAGCCTCACACACTGCTCAATGTACCAAACCCCCAACACTCACCTACCAACAATCACTAACAATCACAACTCATATCTCACAATCATAGCTTCACCTCAACCTCACACACTTAGCACTGCTGCAAGCTTCATGCCCACATCTCACACCTTACACACAATGTCAGCTATTCAGCCATGACAGACACATCACCCAAACACATTTCACCACACTCACTGACACATTTCCCTTTCCCTTGCAGGCCAAGGTGGCTCACAACTGCCATGAGCAGCAGCAGACAGGTGGGAGTGAAAGACGTCTGCAAAACCTTGCTGCGCTGAAGGAGTCTGTGCTGGAGATAATTGGAAGGGCCGTCACTGAGGCCGTGGTGAGCGGCGAGGTTGAAAGCATTGCTGATGATGGTATGCTCATACCTAATCCTTCTTCTCACAGTCCACTACCCCATCATCGCACAATCTCTTCTCACTTACAAGCTGCTGATGGTGTAAGCATGCACATCTTGCTTTCCCCCTCCCCTCACCACAACTCGACCCTTGTGCCTTTCTCCTTTCACATACCCAAGAACTGCCAGCAGCCCAGCCAGTCCCCGACCAACTAGAGGAGGAAAGTGATGGAGAAGAAGAGGCACCGTCACTCGATCTGACAGTGCCAGGCACCAGTTCCGGAAATATCACTGCACGTACTTTAGAGGGTAGTATAGAGGTGGGATCTGCACATGGTGAGTCACTGGACATGAGTGGGCTGCAGCCAGGCCACGGGAAAGGGTAGCTCGGGTGGCAGCTCCCTGGAGCGCAAGTTCGCACATGAGTTCTGCTGCACAGAACTCAGATGAGAACTTTGATGGGGTGGCCTTCAGAAGAAGGGTGATGGGCATGCACACAGAAATGCTTGGTACAATGGCAAGCCTGCCAGAGAACCTCTTGTCACTGTCAAGGAGCATGGAGGAGTCCGGCTCCAACACTGCACAGGGCTTTGTGCGGAGCTTGGAGCCCATGATTTCCAGGATGGAAGTGATGGGCAACTCCATTAGAACATTTATGGACCCAACCATGATGCTAGGTAAAATGGGCACTGTCGCAGCTTCCTTTGCAGTACAAGCAGAAGCGACCCAATGTTCAAATGTTGCATAGGAAACTCAGACTGCTCTCATGCAGGCTCAGCTTGCTGCCATGCAAGCTCAGACTGATGCCATTGTGGCTGGGTTTATGAGTGTGGAAAGGGGCTTGCAGGGTGCCACAGCAGTCCAGCAATCTGTCGTCCAACAGATGGCTAGGAATGCTAAGGCGCCGCCCCGGGGGAGTGTCAGTTGCTCTGTGGAGCACGAACTGCTGTCCTTTCTCAGGATGACAGCACTCCCATTTACACCACTGCCACTCCGCCAATGCCCTTGCTGCTGCCTGTCAGCCAGCCAGGCAAGACTGCTGTCACCCATGCCGAGGTGGTGCAGTCTACAGCAGGGCCTTCTAGATCCAGAGCTTCTCGAGGCCATCCTGCAAGACCATCTGCAGTGTCCCCCACAGAAAGCCAGCAGGCTTCCACCAGCCTTTGTGCAGTCACTGGGGTAACACTGCATAGGGGCACTAGAATAGAAAAAGCAACACAAAAGACAGACACTATGAGAATGCTCAATGGTGATTAGTTGACTTAGTTATGTAAGATTCAAAATAATCATTTATAAATTATGTTTTGTGATGGCTTTCATTTCAGCTTTGCGCCCAAGAGGAGGCTGTGATGTTCCGTGACAGAGGGATGGTGAGGTGGAAGTGTTGAGCAATGGAGATCTGAGGTTTGATTCATTGGAACCGGAGTCTGATGAGGCGCTCACTGACAGCCCATCTGGAATAGGTATTTCCTGCCTGCCTCCTCTCTTTCTCATCCTCCTCCTCTTCATCATCCTCCTCCCATCCTCCTCCTCCTCTTCCTTCTCCTCCTCCTGAGGTGGTCGCAGAACATGTGGCGGCAAGGGCGGCACCCGTATGATGGCCATGTTATGGAGGATGCAGCAGACCACCACGAAACCACCCACTCCGGAGTGTACTGGCAGGCTCCTCCCGAGCTGTCACGCAGCGGAACCGTTGCTTCAGCACCCCAATGGCCTGCTCAATGATGCTCTTCGTGGCAGTGTGGCTGTCATTATATGACTGCTGGGCACGAGTGCTGGAGTTGCGGAGGGGAATCACCAGCCAAGTGTAGAGCAGATATTCCTTGTCTCCGAGCAACCACCCTCAGGTTAGACATGGTGGCTGGAAGATTGCTGGCACATCAGACTGGCACAGGATGAAGGTATCATGACTACTGCCAGAATACCAGGCATTCACCATCATGATGTGCTGGGCGTTGTTGCACACCAACTACACATTAAGAGAGTGGTAGCCTTTGCAGTTGCGGTTGCGGTACATCTCAGGATTGCTATGCGGAGACTGCAATACCATGTGTGTGCATTCGATGGCGCCCTGCACCATGGGGAAGCTTTATATCCTGGCAAACCCATGTGCGTGTTCCTCTTGCTTCTCTCTGTTCAGAGAGAAGACAATGATGTCCCTTCTCCTGGAGTACAGAGCCTGTGTGAGCTCCTGGATGCAGCAATGGATGGCAAACTGGGAGATGTTAGCTATGTCACCTGCTTCAGGCTGGAAGGATCCGGTGGCAAAAAAATTCAGGGCCACAGTGACCTTGAGGGCCACTGGCAGCGCATTTGTCGCCCTGTTCTGAAGCTGCAGGTCTGGTTCCAAGAGGTGGCACAGTTCTCTGACCAGCTCCTTGGTGAAACGGAGCCTCTGAATACGCTGCTCCTGGCTTAAGTGCAGATAGGAGAAGTGCTCTCGGAAGACCCTATATGGGTAAGGTCTCCTGCTGAGAACCCTCCTCCCCCTCCTCCTCCTCCCTCTGTGAGCAGCTTGTCCTCTTCTTTGCTGCCTCTGCTCCATCTCCCTGTCATGCTGCAGGCCAAGGGGGTGACAACTAGAGCACCTATGACAGGGAGCAAGTGGTCTGACCAGATCCCTTCAATTCAGAAGCAAGGCATTCTCCACTTGCAGCACCACTCCCTGTCACCTCACCAACTTTAAATAACTCTAGAAAGCTCCAAATAGTTCCACAAATTTACACAGAACCAGCAGAAATCAAAAAGCAAGTTACCTGGAAGTTGTTGATGATCCCTTCAAATATCATTGGTGGGGGAATCCCTCACGCAACTGAACGCACATTCAGCTGTTTGTGTTTAGGAGAGGGTGTTAAATGGAGCGGCGATGTCCACAATGACTGGTTGTGCATCAAATCAGTATTGCATGCTGATTGACATCACAATCTGCATCATTTCAATTCTACCACCGCACGCAGGCAATGGCCACGCTACCGACCTGCCCAAAATGGCGACCACCACAGCCCGCCCAGGAAGTGGCCGCAGCGAGGCAGCTGCCATTTTTCTGCCAAAACCGACCTTAAATGCCGGCACTAAGAGGGGGGTTTTCATCGGAAACATTGGATATACGGCACAGAAACAGGCCATTCAGCCCAACCAGTCCATGCTGGTGTTTATGCTCCACTCGAGCCTCCTCCCGTCTTTCCTCATCTAAATCTATCAGCATAACCCTCTATTCCCTTCTCCCTCATATGTTTGTCCAGCCTCCCCTTAAATGCATCTATACTATTTGCGAGTTCCACATTCTCACCACTCTTTGGGTAAAGAAGTTTCTTCTGAATTTCCTATTGGATTTCTTGGTGACTATCTTATATTGATGGCCTCTAGTTATGCTCTTCCCCACAAGTGGAAACATTCTCTCTGTATCCACTCGATCAAAACCTTGTATAATTTTGAAGACCTCTATTAGGTCACCCCTCAGCCTTCTTTTTTCAAGAGAAAAGAGACCCAGCCTGTTGATCCTTTCCTGATACGTATACCCTTGAATTTCTGGTAGCACCCTTGTAAATCTTTTCTGAACGCTCTCCAATGCCTCGATATCCTTTTTATAATATGGCGACCAGAACTGCACGCAGTACTCTAACTGTGGTCTAACCAAGGTTCGCTACAGGTTTAGCATAACTTCCTTACTTTTCAATTCTATCCCTCTAGAAATAAACCCTAATGCTTGATTTGCTTTTTTTATGACCTTGCTAACCTGTGGCGCAACTTTTACCACTACACTACCCAGCTTCTGCCATTGTGAATAGTTACACTTTACTCCCACTCTCTGCTTTTTACCTTGAAGCCAGCTAGCAATCCATTCTGCTACTTGTTCTCTGACCTTATTCATTAGTCTATTATGGAGTACCTTATCGAAGGCCTTTTGAAAATCGAGATAAATTACATCTAATGCATTACCATTGTCTACTCTCTCTGTTACCTCTTCAGAAAATCCAATAAGGTTGGTCAAGCAAGATTTTCCCTTTTGAAATCCATGCTGACTATTCATTATTATACTTTTTGTTTCTAGATGTTCTTCTATTCTCTCCTTTAGTAGGGATTCCATTATTTTTCCTACCACCGATGTTAAGCTGACTGGTCTATAATTCCTTGGACATGTTCTATCCCCCTTCTTAAATACAGGCATTACATTAGCTATCCACCAGTCCTCTGGCACTACAGCTTTTTCTAACAAATTATTAAATATGTGTAGTAATGCCTCGGCTATCTCTTCCCTAGATTCTTTTAAAATGCGTGGATGCAATCCATCCGGACCAGGGGTTTTATCCTCTTTGAGTTTGATTAGTTTATTTAATATATCCCTTTTTTTTATTTTAAATGCACTTAGAGTCATAGGCCACGAATTTTATAGTGTTCAGGGGGGCGGATTTCGAGGCAGGTCTGTAGCGAAAATCTTAAATCTGTGTCCCCTTGTCCTTGTACCATCAACCAGTAGGAACAGCCTTTCTCTGTCTAGCCTATCCAACACCATCATAATCTTGTACACCTCTGTCAAATCTCCCCTCAACCTCCTTTGCTCTAATGAAAACAAACCCAGCTTCTCCAACCAGTCCTTGTAGCTAAGATCTCCCATCCCCGGAACGATTCTGGTAAATCTCCTCTGCACCCTCTCAAGGGCCTTCACATCCTTCCTAAAGTGTGGTGACCAAAACTGGATGCAATACTCCAGTTGAGGCCTAACCAGTGCTTTATAAAGGTTCAGCATAATTTCTCTGCTTTTGTGCTCAATACCTCTATTTAACATAAGAACATAAGAACATAAGAAATAGTAGCAGGAGTAGGCCAATCGGCCCCTCGAGCCTGCTCCGCCATTCAATAAGATCATGGCTGATCCGATCCTAACCGCCAATCCACGATCACAGAACCATCTCCTGAATCTAACAGAATTAGACACACGAAATAGGAGCAGGATCAGGCTACACGGCCCCTGGGCCCGCTCCGCTACCCACAGGGCCATTACCGATCCGAACCTAGACTCATGTCCAAATTTCTGCCCGCTCCCCGTAACCCTTAATTCCCTTTACTTCTAGGAAACTGTCTATTTCTGTTTTAAATTTATGTAATGATGTAGCTTCTACAGCTTTTTGGGGCAGCATATTCCATGGATCTACCAGTCTCTGAGTGAAGTAGTTCCTCCTCATCTCAGTTTTGAAAGAGCAGCCCCTTATTCTAAGTCTATGCCCCCGAGTTCTGATTTCACCCATCATCGGGAACATCCTCCCCGCATCCACCCAATCCAACCCCTTCACAATCTTATATGTTTCAATAAGATCGCCTCTCATTCTTCTGAACTCCAATGAGTAGAGTCCCAATCTACTCAACCTCTCCTCATATGTCCATCCCCTCATCCCCGGGATTAACCGAGTGAACCTTCTTTGTACTGACTCGAGAGCAAGTATGTCCATTCTTAAGTATGGACACCAAAACCGTACGCAGTATCCCAGGTGCGGTCTCACCAATACCTTGTACAACTGAAGCAATACCTCCCTATTTTTATATTCTATCCCCCTAGCAATGAAAGCCAACATTCCATTGGCCTTCTTAATCATTGCTGCACCTGCATACTAACCTTTTGAGTTTCGTGCACCAGGACCCCCAGATCCCTTTATACTTCAGTACTTTCCATTGCCATTAAGATAATAACTTGCTCTACGATTTTTCCTGCCAAAGTGCATAACCTCACACTTTCCAGTATTGTATTCCATCTGCCAAATCTCTGCCCACTTACCTGGCCTGTCTATGTCCCCTTGCAGGTTTTTTATGTCCTCCTCACTCACTACTTTCCCTCCCATCTTAGTATCATCTGCAAACTTTGATATGTTACACTCGGTCCCCTCCTCCAAATCGTTAATATAGATTGTAAAGAGTTGGGGACCCAGCACTGACCCCTGCGGAACACCACTAGTTATTGATTGCCAGTCTGAGAATGAACCATTTATCCCAACTCTCTGCCTTCTGTTAGATAGCCAATCCTCTATCCATGCCAGAATATTACCCCCAATCCTGTGATTTTTTATCTTAAGCAATAATCTTTTGTGTGGCACCTTGTCAAATGCCTTTTGGAAGTCTAAATACACTACGTCCACTGGTTCCCCTTTATTCACCCTGTATGTTACTTCCTCAAAGAACTCCAGCAAATTTGTCAAACATGACTTCCCCTTCATAAAACCATGCTGACTTTGTCCTATTAAATTATGATTATCCAAATGTCCTGTTACTGTCTCCTTAATAATGGACTCCAAAATTTTACCTACCACAGATGTCAGGCTAACCGGTCTATAGTTTCCAGCCTTCTGCCTACTGCCCTTTTTAAATAAGGGTGTTACATTAGCAGTTTTCCAGTCTGCCGGGACCTTTGCCGAGTCCAGGGAGTTTTGGAAAATTATTACCAATGCATCCACAATCCCTACCGCCACTTCCCTCAAGACCCTAGGATGTAAGCCATCAGGTCCAGGTGATTTATCCACCTTGAGTCCCATTATTTTACCAAGTACCACTTCCTTAGTGATCGTGTTTAGCTCCTCCCCCCCTTTCGCCCCCTGTTTGTCCAGTGTTGGGATATTCTTAATGTCTTCTACTGTAAAGACTGATACAAAATATTCATTCAGTGTTTTTGCCATCTCCATATTTCCCACCATTAATTTCCCTGTCTCATCCTCTAAGGGACCAACATTTACTTTAGCCACCCTTTTTCTTTTTATATAACTATAAAAACTCTTACTATCTGTTTTTATATTTTTTGCTAATTTACTTTCAAAATCTATCTTCCCTTTCTTAATCAATCTTTTTGTTATTTTTTGCTGTCTTTTAAAGTTTTCCCAATCCTCTATCCTCCCACTAGATTTGGCTACCTTATGGGCAGGAGTAGGCCATTCGGCCCTTCGAGCCTGCTCCGCCATTCAACGAAATCATGGCTGATCATCCAAACCCTAGCACCCGGCCCCTACACCGACAGCCATCCCACCCAAGCCCTATCCCCGTAACCCCACGTATTTAATCCCCCCTAACACTAAGGGCCAATTTTTATCATGGCCAATCAACGATCATGTATCGTCTTACCCTTTAATCTATTTTCCCAATCCACTCTACTCAATTCCGCTCTCATACCTTCATAGTCTCCTTTATTCAAGCTTAGCACGCTTGTTTGAGATCCAACCTTCTCACCCTCTAATTGAATATGGAATTCAACCATGTTATGGTCACTCATTCCAAGGGGATCCTTTACTAGGACATTTTTAATTAATCCTGTCTCGTTACACAGGACCAGATCTAAGGTTGCTTGCCCCCTGGTCGGTTCAGTTACATACTGCGCAAGAAACCCATCCCTAATACACTCAATGAACTCATCCTCAAGGCAGCCCTGCCCAATTTGATTTGTCCAATTAATGTGATAGTTAAAATCCCCCATAATTATAGATGTTCCCTTATTACAAGCCTCAACTATTTCCTGATTGATACTCCTTCCAACAGAGTTGCAACTGTTCGGAGGCCTATAGACTACTCCCACTAGTGTTTTTTTCCCCTTATTATTCCTTACCTCCACCCAAACTGTTTCATTATCCTGATCTTTTGACCCAATATCATTTCTCTGTATTACAGTGATTCCTTCCTTTATGAACATAGCCACCCCACCTCCCCTTCCTTCCTGCCTGTCCTTCCTGATCGTTAAATAACCTGGTATGTTTAATTCCCAGGTATTGTCACCCTGCAGCCATGTTTCTGTAATGGCCACAAGATCATACCCATATGTAGTTATTTGTGCCATTAACTCGTCTATTTTGTTACGAATGCTACGTGCATTCAGATAGAGAACTTTCAAATATGTTTTGTGACACTTAGTTCCTGCTTTTGCCCTTTTTATTAGTTTACCTTTTACTCCATACCTTCTGCCCCTTCCTGACACGCTCTGGTTTTTAATTTCCCCACTGCTACCTAAGTCTATGACCTTCTCTGTTGTCATTTTTATTATTTGCTCTCTAGGAACCTCCCCCGCACTAGTTAGTTTAAAGCCCTCTCTACAGCCCTAGTTATATGATCCGCCAGGACTCTAGTCCCAGCACTGGCCAAGTGAAGCCCGTCCCAGTGGAACAGCTCCCTCCTGCCCCAGTACTGGTGCCAGTGTCCCAGGAAGCCCAAGATCCCATGGCCTAGAAATTGGGTTTTGGCTTAGCCAGGGCTTTAGCGCCGGAAGTTAGTGCCGGCGCTAAGTCCCCCTGCGCGCGCCAAAAATTCAGCAGGGCCGCGCCCAAACGGCTGCCGGCGCTACTGAAGGGTCTTTGCGGCGGTCAATCGGCGCTAACTGCCGTTTCGCGCCGCAATTCCGGCGCTGCGGCACCCGATGCGGTGCGGCAGGCTCGGGAAGTGCAGGCCTCCTCCTTCCGTTAAGGAGGAGCTGCCTGCACCCGGCCGCGGCCCGCGCAAATCTGTCTAAAAATGAGCCTGGCACCTCGGACAAGTGCCGGGCTTGCATCTGTTCCGGGGGGTGGGGGGGAGAAGTCCGGGGAGGGAGCAGCGGGCAGGCGGCCGGCGGGAAAGCGGCCGGCCGCCGCGGGGCCTTTAATGCGCCGGCGCAAACTCATGCAAGACTCTGTTGCCAGAGTCTTAGTTGCGGCTGCCACGGGCGAGGCGGCCGCAACTGAATTTCGGCGCTAGGGCCCGTCGGCATGGCAACCGGGACGCTGCGCACACCGATGACGTCATCGGTGCCGGCGCAGCGCTACCAGTGCAACGCCGATTTAGGGCCCCAGGGAATTTTTAAACTGGCCATAACTCTGGCGCTAGTCCCTCTAGCGCCTCAAAAGCGGCGCTAAGGCAACTGAATTTCTAGGCCCATATGCTTTGCTAACCACTCTCTCAATATGTCCTGCCACCTTCAGGGACTTATGCACATTAACTCCCAGGTCCCTCTGTCCCTGCACACTCTTTAACATAGAAACATAGAAGATAAGAGCAGGAGTAGGCCATTCGGCCCCTCGAGCCATTCAATGAGATCATGGCTGATCATCCAAATTCAGTACCCTGTCCCTGCCTTCTCCCCATATCCCTTGATCCCTTTAGCCTTAAAAAATATATCTAACTCCTTCTTCAATATATTTAATGAATTGGCCTCAACTGCCTTCTGCGGTCGAGAATTCCACAGGTTCACCACTCTCTGGGTGAAGAAATTCCTCCTCATCTCTGTCCTAAATGGCTTACCCCTTATCTTTAGACTGTGACCTCTGGTTCTGGACTCCCCCGCCATCGGGAACATTCTTCCTGCATTTAGTCTGTCTAGTCCTGTTATAAGTTTCAATGAGATCCCCTCTCATTCTTCTAAACTCCAGCAAGTATAAGCCCAATCGACCCAATCTCTCCTCATACGTCATTCCTGCCATCCCAGGTTTCAGCCTGGTGAATCTTCGCTGCACTCCCTCCATGGCAAGAACATCCTTCCTCAGATAAAGCGACCAAAACTGCACACAATACTCAAGGTGTGGTCTCACCAAGGCCCTGTACAACTGCAGCAAGACATCCTTGTTCCTGTACTCGAATCCTGTCGCTACGAAGGCCAGCATACCATTTGCCTTCTTAACCGCCTGCTGCACCTGCATGCTTACCTTCAGCGACTGGTGCACAAGGACACTCAGGTCTCGTTGCACTTCCCCTTCTCCCAATCTATTGCCGTTCAGATAATAATCTGCCTTCCTGTTTTTGCCACCAAAGTGGATAACCTCGCATTTATCCACATTAGACAGCATCTGCCATACATCCGCCCAATCACCTAACCTGTCCAAATCATACTGGAGTTTCTCAACATCCTCCTCACAGCACACACGCCCACCCAGCTTTGTGTCGTCTGCAAACTTGGAGATATTACATCTAGTTCCCTCGTCTAGATCATTAATATATATTGTGAATAGCTGGGGTCCTAGCACCGATCCCTGCAGTACCCCACTAGTCACTGCCTGCCACTTGGAAAAAGAGCCGTTTATTCCAACTCTTTGCTTTCTGTCTGTCAGCCAGTTCTCTATCCATGTCAGTACCTTGCATCCAATCCCATGTGCTTTAACTTTACATGCTAATCTCTTATGCGGGACCTTATTGAAAGCCTTCTGAAAGTCCAAATACACCACATCCACTGGTTCCCCCTTATCTATTCTACCAGTTACATCCTCAAAAAATTCCAGTAGATTAGTCAAGTACGATTTGCCTTTTGTAAATCCATGTTGACTTTGTCCGATGCTGTCACTGTTTTCCAAGTGCTCTGCGATTACATCTTTTACAATGGACTCTAGCATTTTTCCCACTACCGATGTCAGGCTTACCGGTCTATAATTCCCCGTTTTCTCTCTACCACCTTTTTTGAATAGTGGGGTAACATTAGCTACCCTCCAATCCATGGGAACTGTTCCAGAATCTATCGAATTTTGGAAGATGACCAACAATGCATCCAGTATTTCTAGGGCCACTTCCTTAAGTACCCTAGGATATAGATTATCAGGCCCTGGGGATTTATCGGCCTTCAATCCTGTCAATTTCCTTAACACCATTTCCCTACAAATACTGATTTCATTCAGTTCCTCCCTCTCATTAGACCCTATGTTCCCCGACATTTCTGGGAGGTTATTTGTGTCCTCCTTTGCGAAGACAGAACCAAAGTATGTAGTTAATTGGTGTGCCATTTCTTTGTTCCCCATTATAAATTCCCCTGATTCTGACTGCAAGGGACCTACGTTTGACTTCACCAAACTTTTTGTCTTCACATATCTATAGAAGCTTTTACAGTCAGTTTTTATGTTCCCTGAAAGCTTACTCTCATACTCTATTTTCCCCCTCTTAATTAATCCCTTTGTCCTCCTTTGCTGAATCCTAAACTGCTCCCAATCTTCAGGTTTGCTGCTTTTTCTGGCCAATTTATATGTCCTCTCCTTGGATCTTATGCTATCCCTAATTTCCCTTGTTAGCCACGGTTGAGTCACCTTTTTTGTTTTATTATTATGCCAAACAGAATGCTCTGCAGCCGCTCCGAGACATCTTTGACTCTTGCACCAGGGAGGCAACGTGCCATCCTGAAGTCTCATTTGCGGCCGCAGAAACGCCTATCTATTCCCCTTACAATAGAATCCCCTATTACTATAGCTCTCTCACTCTTTTTCCTCCTGTCCTGTGCAGCAGAACCACCCACGGTGCCAGGAAGTTGGCTGCTGCTGTCTTCCCCCGATAAGCCATCCCCCACAACAATATCCAAAGCGGTATATCTGTTTGAGAGGGGGATGGCCACAGGGGACCCCTGCACTATCTGCCTGCGCCTACTACTCTGCCTGGCGGTCACCCATTCCCTTCCTGCCTGTGCAGCCTTTACCTGCGGTGTGACCAACTCCCTAAACGTGCTATCCATGACGTCCTCAGCATCGCGAATGCTCCAGTATGTATCAATTTGCAGCTCCAGCGCCACAATGCAGTTTGCCAGTAGCTGCAGCTGGATACACTTCCTGCACACATGGTCGTCAGAGACACAGGAAGTGTCCGTGATTTCCCACATAGTGCAGGAGGAGCATACCACGGCACCGAGCTGTCCAGTCATGACTTACCCTTCAATTAATTTAAATTAACTTATATCAAATCAATACCACCAATTACACTACAATTAAATGATATACTCAAGGGCCCTTAGTTACTAGCACTAGAAACTATAACGACAAAAAATTAAGACCGTCTAAATTTTATAAACTATGAAGCTTAACTGTCAAACTATAGAGAAGTATAAATACTCCCTGGCCGTACTCACTTAATCAGCTGCTCCCTCCTGCCCACGTCACGTTTTGAATCATGACGTGGCTCTGGAACACCGCCGCCGGTCTGAGATTGGTAAGAAAGCCCACGAAAGTGAGTTTAAATACTCACTGGGTCTCCGGTCACACTGCTCCCGACACCAGCCTCTGCAAAGAAAGCCCGCGAAAGTCAGTTTAAATACTCACTGGGTCTCCGATCTCACTGCTTCTGACACCAGCCTCTGCAATGAAAGCCCGCGAAAGTGAGTTTAAATACTCACTGGGTCTCCGGTCTCACTGCTCCCAACACCAGCCCCTGCATAGAAAGCCCACGAAAGTGAGTTTAAATACTCACTGGGTCTCCGGTCTCACTGCTCCCAACACCAGCCTCTGCAAAGAAAGCCCGCGAAAGTGAATTTAAATACTCACTGGGTCTCCGGTCTCACTGCTCCCGACACCAGCCCCTGCATAGAAAGCCCATGAAAGTGAGTTTAAATACTCACTGGGTCTCCGGTCTCACTGCTCCCGACACCAGCCTCTGCAAAGAAAGCCCACGAAAGTGAGTTTAAATACTCACTGGGTCTCCGGTCTCACTGCTCCCGACACCAGCCTCTGCAAAGAAAGCCCGCGAAAGTGAGTTTAAATACTCACTGGGTCTCCGGTCTCACTGCTCCCGACACCAGCCTCTGCAAAGAAAGCCCGCGAAAGTGAATTTAAATACTCACTGGGTCTCCGGTCTCACTGCTCCCGACACCAGCCTCTGCAAAGAAAGCCCGCGAAAGTGAGTTTAAATACTCACTGGGTCTCTGGTCTCACTGCTCCCGACACCAGCCTCTGCAAAGAAAGCCCGCGAAAGTGAGTTTAAATACTCACTGAGTCTCCGCTCCCAACATCAGCCTCTGCCATTTAAAACTGTGCCATTAAGTGTATATTACCTCTCTCTGTTCTTTCTGCTAAAATGCATCACCTCACACTTGTTTATAGTTAGGCTGCTTACGTTTCTTGTAGATCCCTCCCCCCTTTCTAGTTTGAAGTCTTTGCCACCTCCCTATTTACCCTTTCCGCTAGGACACGGGTCCCAACCCGGTTCAGGTGGAGGCGTCCCATCAGTACAGCTCCTTCCTGTCCCAGAACTGGTGCCAGTATCCCATGAAAAGGAACCCCTCTTTCCCACACCAGCCCTTTAGCCATGTGTTAAATCTCCTGATCTGTCTGCTTCTATGCCAATTTGCACGTGGCTCGGGCAATAATCCAGAGATTATTACCCTCGAGGTCATGCTTTTTAATTTAGAGCCTAACTCCTGAAACTCTTTCAACAGGGCCTCCTCCCTGTTCCCACCTATGTCGTTTGTTCCAACATGGACCATGGCAACTGGATTTACCCTCTCCCTTTCCAAGTTCCTCTCCAGCCGCCGTGAGATATCCCTTACCCTGGCACCAGGTAGGCAACACACCCTTCGGGATTCATGTTCTTGGCTGCAGAGGACGTTGTCTATCCCCCTAATTATAGAGTCCCCTACTACTACCACATTTCTATTCCGCTTCCCCCCCCACCCCCTTGGACAGCCTTCTGAGCCATGGTACCTTGGTCTTCATTGTGGCTGTCCTCCCTGCAATCTTTCTCCTTGTCCTCACAGGTAGCGAGTACTTCCTACCTGTTGGACAGGACCAGTGTCTGCAGGACATCCTCAACCACTCCTAAATCCCCGCTATCCGTCTCCCTAACAGTCACACCCTTCCATTCCTGAACCTGTGCTTTCCTCTGGGGTGAGAGTGTATTGTGGATAAAACTGTCCAGAAATTCTTCCCCCTCCCTTATGTGTCAGAGTGTCTCCAACTCGCACTCTAGCTCAATGACTCTGAGCCGGAGAGATTCGAGATGGAGACATCTCCTGCAGATGTGTATGCTCGGGACAGTCTCGCTGTCCACAAACTCCCACATACTGCAGTCCAGACACACAACCTGCCCTGCCATATCTTAGACTAGCCTTATTTTATTTATTTAATTAGTTAAAGTCCTTATTCAATTATTATTTATAGTTATATTAAATAGTTTAACTAGTTAAGCTATAAATTTAATACAGTACGTTATCGTTTTCCGCTCCTAGTTTAAACCACTGTCCTAGGTTACAGAGGAAAAAAAACCTTAATACTCACCAACCAATTACCTACCTGCTGTCCTGTGACGTCACTCTTCGTTTTTTGGGGGGGAAATCGTCGACGGTTCAGCTGCCGCTGGTGTCTCCAATCAGGTCGGTGCTGTTTCCCCCGCTGTTTTATGTTCAGCTCCTGGTGTCTCCAATCAGGTCGGCGTTGTTTCCCCCGCTGTTTTATGTTCCATCACTGGTGTCTCCAATCAGGTCGGCGCTGTTTCCCCCGCTGTTTTATGTTCCATCGCTGGTGTCTCCAATCAGGTCAGTGCTGTTTCCCCCGCTGTTTTATGTTCCATCACTGGTGTCTCCAATCAAGTCGGCGCTGTTTCCCCCGCTGTTTTATGTTCCATCACTGGTGTCTCCAATCAGGTCAGTGCTGTTTCCCCCACTGTTTTATGTTCCGCCGCTGGTGTCTCCAATCAGGTCAGCGCTGTTTCCCCCGCTGTTTTATGTTCCGCCGCTGGTGTCTCCAATCAGGTCGGCGCTGTTTCCCCCACTGTTTTATGTTCCATCGCTGGTGTCTCCAATCAGGTCAGCGCTGTTTCCCCCACTGTTTTATGTTCCATCGCTGGTGTCTCCAATCAGGTCAGTGCTGTTTCCCCCGCTGTTTTATGTTCAGCTCCTGGTGTCTCCAATCAGGTCAGCACTGTTTCCCCCACTGTTTTATGTTCCATCGCTGGTGTCTCCAATCAAGTCGGCGCTGTTTCCCCCGCTGTTTTATGTTCCGCTCCTGGTGTCTCCAATCAGGTCGGCGCTGTTTCCCCCGCTGTTTTATGTTCCATCGCTGGTGTCTCCAATCAGGTCGGCGCTGATTCCCCCGCTCTTTTACGCTCCACTCCTGGTGTCTCCATTCAGGTCGGCGCTGTTTCCCCCATTGTTTTATGCTCCGCCATTGGTGCCCCCAATCAGGTCGGTGCTGTTTCCCCCATTGTTTTATGCTCCACTCCTGGTGTCCCCAATCAGGTCGGCGCTATTTTCCCCCGCTGTTTTATGCTCTGCCGTTGGTGCCTCCAATCAGGTCGACGCTGTTTCCCCCGCTGTTTTATGCTCCGCCGCCGCTGGTGTATCCAATCAGGTCGGCGCTGTTTCCCCCGCTGTTTTATGTTCCGCCGCTGGTGTCTCCAATCAGGTCAGCGCTGTTTCTTCCGCTGTTTTATGTTCCACCGCTGGTGTCTCCAATCAGGTCAGCGCTGTTTCCCCCGCTGATTTATGCTCCGCCGATGCTGGTGTCTCCAATCTCGTGGCCAATAAGGGGGGAAAATTCAGCTGTTTGCGCCTCCTGTTAGCGCCTTAAGAGGGCGCTAATGGGGCGCAAAGCAACTAGCGCCCGGGCGTGGCGATGTTTGCGCTGCTCGCGAAATTAACTAGACATTTTGCGGCGCCGCTAAACACTACCGCCACGATCTCCTGCGCCGGCAAATCGTGATGTCGGTCGAGTGCGCAACGCCCCGGTAGCGCCCCAGACCGGATATTGAGTGGCGCCCCCTGCCTTACCGCCTGCCGCTAGCAACGACAGGTTGAGGGGAGCATTTTGCAGTCAGAAAGGGACTGGGGGAGCGCTATTTAAAGGCGACCGCTTCCTGCCTTTTTTTGTTGGTGATATTTTTGCACCACACATTCTGAGAGAGAGAGACTTCTGGAGAGATTCAACGCTGTGTGAAGGAGTTTTGAGTACTGAGCAGCACTTTACAGGTTCATTTTGATTTGCCCTTCCTTGCTTCGCCAGCGCTCTGAGGTAGCGCCTCACTCCTTGGCCTTTGCACCTTAAGACAGGTTTGAAGCACCTGATTTAGCGCTCCAATCACCTCCAGGGGCGATAAAAGCCAAGTTTGCCGCCGGAGGTGATAATTAGCGCCAGGCGCTAAACTTTGCACACGGTCGATAATGACGCCCCAAACGGGGCGATTCTGAATTTTTCCCCCTATGTTCCTTATTGCATTGGAGATAAAATGCTGAATTAAACAACTAATTTTTCAGTACTTTATCTAATCCTCACTTCTGTACACACAAGTCCATTAATACTGTCTGATCACTCCTTTAATGAAAGGAAAACACATTTCTCCTTTTATCTTGGAAAGGTCAGAGGACCAGCTGTATATCTGTTCTTTGTCAAACTGTTAATAGCAAGACTCAAATTGCCTCTCCAAGGATATTTTTTTTCTACTCAAACCCCATTCATTTTAGTAGAAGCTCTTTCATCTGGTGAAAGCAAAAGGTTATCCCTGACAATGTGCTGGTGCATCTTTCAATTTTGCCAGTCAGTAAAGATGAGCAAACCGTTGAGACTACACTTCTTTCACGCACACATTCCTTGTTCTATTCTAATCCCACCTCTTACCTTTCAAATATATTTTTGAAAACTAAGAACATTGGTATTTTAACACAAAATGTTATATGAGGAATTATAAATATAAATTCCCACATGTGGTTTAGTAATTAAAAAAGACTAAATAGTTATTAACTTTAGCAGACTTGAATGCAAAGCAGTGTTTCCCCATTTGGTACTCGCTCCTACTTTGTTTATATAAAACTAGTGAATGGAAGAAACCAAGCCCACTTGCTTTGTAGACATTGTGCAAACGTAAATACAATTGTGGACACACTGAAGCATTTGTACTTTTAAGAGCACCGTGAGATCCAAATCAATTTTCAAATCAGTCATATTTACAGGGAAAAGTAAACATTTAAGAACAAAGTTTAACCTCCCCCAAACTCCATTCCCCCACCCTGAGTATTCCTAGCTGTCTTTATGTTTGTTACCTCAGTTCCTTTATCCTTCTCTTTCTACACACAGTGGATATACTGCTCCCAGGAATCCTGCTTTCACTCAGTACAGTACCTAAAATTAATTCTACATGGAAAGGAGAGGAATTATTCTCTGCTGATTTTCCAATATGAGAAATCTCCATGTCATTAGGGTGGCTGATTATTAAAGGAATAATTGGCAGAGTTTATCCACTAAACTCGTTGAAGATCCATTCTCAAATGCCACAGCCTGTCATCTGTAAAGTAACTTTGTCAATTTAATTTATTTTCTTTAGTGCATAAGTGGAACACTTCAGATTTATGAAGACAATAGGGCCGCAAAAATCCCCCTCTTAGCTCCGGCATTTAAGGCCAATTTTGGCAGAAAAATGACAGCCACCTTGCTTCTGGCCACTTCCAGTTGGGGCCGCGGCAGTGGCCATTCTAGGCAGGTCGGTAGCACGGCCATTGCCTGTGTTCAGCAGAAGAATGCTAATGAGGCAGATCGTGACGTCAATCAGCATGCAACACTGATTTGACGCACGACCTGTTATTTTGGACGTTGCCACTCGACTGCACGTCCTCTCCAAAGCACGCACAGCTGAACGTGCGTTCAGCTGCACGAGGGACCCTCCACCAGCAATATTTAAAGGGATCATCAACAACTTGCAAGTAACTTGCTTTTTGATTTCTGCTGGCTTTGTGTACATTTGTGGAACTGTTTGGAGCTTTCTTCAGTTATTTAAAGTTGGTGAGGTGACAGGGAGTGGTGCTGCATGTGGAGAAGGCCTTGCTTCTGATCTCAAAGGTTATGCTCAGACCACTTGCTCCCAGTCACAGGGGCTCTACTTGCAGTCCCCCTCACGCTGGAGCATGACAGGGAGATGGAGCAGAGGCAGCAAAGAGGACAAGCTGCTCACAGAGGGAGGAGGAGGAGGGGCAGCAGGGCTCTCAGCAGGAGGCCTTACCCAACTAGGGTCTTCCAAGAACACTTCTCCTACATGTACTTAAGCCAGTAGCAGTGCATTCGGAGGCTCCGCCTCACCAAGGAGCTAGTCACAGAACTCTGCCACCTCCTGCAACCAGACCTGTAGCCTCAGAGCAGGATAACGATGTCACAGCCAGTGGCCCCCAAGGCTACCGTGGCCCTGAATTTTTTTGACACCGGATCTTGACACCGGATCTTTCCAGTCTGGAGCAGGCATCTCCCAATTTGTTGTCCCTCGCTGCATCCAGGAGCTCACAGAGGCTCTGTACTCCAGGCGAAGGGACTTCATTGTCTTCTCTTTGAACAGAGAGAAGCAGGAGGAGCGCACATGTGGCTTTGCCAGGATATTGAGCTTCCCCATGGTGCAGGGCGCCATCGACTTCACACATGTAGCTTTGCGGGTGCCGCATACCAATCCTGAGGTGTACCGCAACCGCAAAGGCTGCCACTCACTTAATGTGCAGTTGGTGTGCGACCACGCCCAGTGCTTCCTGATGGTGAATGCCAGTATCCTCGCAGAAGCATGATGCCTTCATCCTGCGACAGTCCGGTATGCCAGCAATCTTCCAGCCACCACGTTGTACCTGAGGGTGGCTGCTCGGAGACGAGCTATCCACTCAACACCTGGCTGATGACTCCCCTCCGCATCCCAGTACTCATAGCCAGTAATCATTTTAATGACAGCCATGCTGCCATGAGGAACCTCATCAAGCAGATCATTGGGGTGCTAAAGCAGCTTTGACCATTCAGGAGGCGCCTTCCCGTACACACCGGAGCGGCTGTCCCATTTCGTGGTGGTCTGCTGCATCCTCCACAACTTGGCCATCATGAGGATGCAGCCCTTGGCACCACTGGTTCCACAATCACCTCAGGAGAAGGAGGAGGAGAAGGAGGACAACAAGGAAAGGAGGAGGCAAGCAGCAAATCCCTGTTCCAGACAGGCTGTCAGTGAGCGCCTCATCAGATTCCGGTTCCAATGAATGAAACCTCAGATCCCCGTTGCTCAACACTTCCCCACCTTCCCATCCCTCTGTCACAGAACAACACAGTGTTCTCTTGGGCACAAAGCTGAAATCAAATCCACCACAAAACAAACATTCCAAACATAATTTATAAATGATTCAATCCAATACTACATAACAAAGTCAACTAATCATCCGTGTGCATTCCCTCAGTTTCTGTCTTTCGTGTTCCTTTGTCTATTCTAATGCTCCTATGCAGTGCTACCCCAGTGGCTGCACCATGTCTGGTGGAAGGCTGCTAACTTTCCATGGGGGTCACTGCAGATGACCTTGCAGGACAACCTCAAGCAGCTCTAGGCCTAGAAGGCCCGATTGTAGACTGCACCATCTCAGCATGGGCAACAACAGTCTGGGCTGGCTGGCTGACAGGCAGCAGCAAAGGCACTGGTGGAGTGGCAGTGATGGGAGTACGAATGCTGTCATCCTGAGAAAGGACAGCAGATCCACGGAGCCACTGCCACTCCCCTGGGGTGACGCCTCAGCATTCCGAGCCAACTGTTGGAGGACAAGCCCCTTTGCACACTCAGCCACGATGGCATCAGTCTAAGCAACGTGGCAGCGAGCTGAAACTGCATGAGAGCAGTCTGAGCTTCCAGTGCAGAAGGCAGATGTTGGGTCACTTCTGCTTATGCTGCAATGGAAGGTGCGACATCGCCCATCACACTCAACATCACGCTTGGGTCCACAAGTGTTCTAATGGATTTGCCCATCACTTCCATCCTGGAAATCACGGACTCCAAGCTTCACGCAAAGCCCGGTGCAATGTTGGAGCCGAACTCCTCCATGCTCCTTGACAGTGACAAGAGACTCTCTGGTAGGCCTGCCATTGCACCAAGTATTTCTGTGTGCATGCCCATCACCCTTCTTGTGAAGAACACCCTATCGAAGTCCTTGTCTGAGTCCTGAGCAGCAGAATCACACAGAATCACAGAAACCCCACAGTGCAGATAGAGGCTATTTCGGCCCATCGAGCCTGCACCGACACATATCCCTCCCGATCCCCATAACCCCTACACCAACACATATCCCACTCTATCCCCGTAACCCCACGTATTTAATCCCCCTAACACTAAGGGTCAATTTATCATAGCCAATCAACCTAACCCGCACATCCTTGGACTGTGGGAGGAAACCGGAGCACCTGGAGAAAACCCACGCAAACACGGGGAGAATGTGCAAACTCCACACAGACAGTCACCCGAGGCCAGATTCGAACCCGGGTCCCTGGCGCTGTGAGGCAACAGTGCTAACCACTATGCCACCATGTGCCCATGTGTGCGAACTCGCGGTCCGGGGAGATGCCACCCGAGCTGCCCTTTCCCCCTGGCCTGACTGTAGCCCACTCATGCCCGGTGACTCACCACTTGCAGATCCCGCCTCTGTACTACCCTGTAAATTTCGCGCAATGCCATTTTCTGAGCTGGTGCCTGGAAGTGTCAGATCGAGTGACAGTGCCTCTTCTTCTCCATCACTGTCCTCCTTTAGTTGGTCGAGGACTGGCTGGGCTGCTGGCAGTTCTTGAGTATGTGAAAGGAGAAAGGCACAAGGGTCGGGTTGTGGTGAGGGATGCGGGGGGGGGAGCAAGATGCGCATGCTTACACCATTAGCAGCCTGTAAGTGAGAAGAGATTGTGCAATGGCGGAAAGTGGAAAGTGAGAAGAAGGATTAAGTATGAGCATACCATCATCAGCAATGCTTTCAACCTCGCCGCTCACCACGGCCTCAGTGACGGCCCCTCCAATTATCTCCAGCACAGTCTCTTCCAGCGCACTAAGGTTCTGCAGACGTGTTTCACCGCTGCCTGTCTGCTGCTGGTTATGGCGGTTGTGAGCCACCTTGGCCTGTATGAAAGGGAAATGTGTCAGTGAGTGTGGTGCAATGTGTTTGGGTGATGTGGCTGTCATGGTTGAATAGGTGACATTGTGTGCAAGGTGTGAGACGTGGGTATTAGACTTGCAGCAGTGGTAATTGTGTGAGGGTGAGGTGAAACTATGATTGTGAGGTTTGAGTTGTGATTGCTAGAGATTGTTGGTAGGTGAATGATGGTGTGGTGCATTGAGCAGTGTGTGAGGCTAGTGGTGCAGTTGGTGGGATATGGCATTTGAAGATGCATTCACTTACCTTGACCACTCGTGTAAGGTCATTGCTTCTTGTGGCACTGGATCCAGTTCCTGGTGACACTGACGGCTTGCGATTTCTCCTCCCACTGCCTTCTGGCGTTCTGTCTCGAAGGTCTTTTGTACTCCTGCTGGTAGAGGACCTGTCTTCTACTGTGCACCTTCTAGACCAAGGCCTCAGGTGCTGCATCTGAGAAGCGCCTTGCCCTTTCTCTTCCCTACTACGACATGGCTGCATCCACAGTTACAATGAGGTGCTTCTGCAACAAAGCCCCTCCCCTTTAAGAAGTGCATGGAGCCTAGGCAAAATTGGCCCCCCTCTTGAGCGCTATAATAGGCAGACAGTAAGAATTTTGTGTGCTACCTGCACCACTTTGAGCGGGCGGGAAGAGCGATCTGCCTTCACCCATTTTGGGCCAAATCCAATTTCACCCCCTAGATGCTTAGGATCTTTGAGGCCTACAAACTTAGAGAAATGTATTTGCTTCAATATCTCATCCTTAAGTCATGTCCTTGGAATGAGTGACCATAACATGGTTGAATTCCATATTCAATTAGAGGGTGAGAAGGTTGGATCTCAAACAAGCGTGCTAAGCTTGAATAAAGGAGACTATGAAGGTATGAGAGCGGAATTGAGTAGAGTGGATTGGGAAAATAGATTAAAGGGTAAGACGATACATGATCAGTGGTGTACATTCAAGGAGTTATTTTACAACTTCCAAAAAATATATATTCCACTGAGAAGAAAAGGGTGTAAAAGAAAAGACAGCCATCTGTGGCTAAGTAAAGAAATTAAGGATAGTATTCGACTAAAAACAAGGGCATATAAGGTAGCCAAATCTAGTGGGAGGATAGAGGATTGGGAAAACTTTAAAAGACAGCAAAAAATAACAAAAAGATTGATTAAGAAAGGGAAGATAGATTATGAAAGTAAATTAGCAAAAAATATAAAAACAGATAGTAAGAGTTTTTATAGTTATATAAAAAGAAAAAGGGTGGCTAAAGTAAATGTTGGTCCCTTAGAGGATGAGACCGGAGAATTAATGGTGGGAAATATGGAGATGGCAAAAACACTGAATGAATATTTTACATCAGTCTTTACAGTAGAAGACACTAAGAATATCCCAACACTGGACAAACAGGGGGCTAAAGGGGGGGAGGAGCTAAACAAGATCAAAATCACTAAGGAAGTGGTACTCGGTAAAATAATGGGACTCAAGGCGGATAAATCACCTGGACCTGATGGCTTACATCCTAGGGTCTTGAGGGAAGTGGCGGTAGGGATTGTGGATGCATTGGTAATAATTTTCCAAAACTCCCTGGACTCGGCAAAGTTCCCGGCAGACTGGAAAACTGCTAATGTAACACCCTTATTTAAAAAGGGCAGTAGACAGAAGGCTGGAAACTATAGATCGGTTAGCCTAACATCTGTGGTAGGTAAAATTTTGGAGTCCATTATTAAGGAGACAGTAACAGGACATTTGGATAATCATAATTTAATAGGACAAAGTCAGCATGGTTTTATGAAGGGGAAGTCATGTTTGACAAATTTGCTGGAGTTCTTTGAGGAAGTAACGTATAGGGTGGATAAAGGGGAACCAGTGGATGTAGTGTATTTAGACTTCCAAAAGGCATTTGACAAGGTGCCACACAAAAGATTATTGCTTAAGATAAAAAATCACGGGATTGGGGGTAATATTCTGGCATGGATAGAGGATTGGCTATCTAACAGAAGGCAGAGAGTTGGGATAAATGGTTCATTCTCAGACTGGCAATCAGTAACTAGTGGTGTTCCGCAGGGGTCAGTGCTGGGTCCCCAACTCTTTACAATCTATATTAACGATTTGGAGGAGGGGACCGAGTGTAACATATCAAAGTTTGCAGATGATACTAAGATGGGAGGGAAATTAGTGAGTGAGGAGGACATAAAAAAACCTGCAAGGGGACATCGACAGGCTAAGTAAGTGGGCAGAGATTTGGCAGATGGAATACAATACTGGAAAGTGTGAGGTTATGCACTTTGGCAGGAAAAATCGTAGAGCAAGTTATTATCTTAATGGCAAGAAACTGGAAAGTACTGAAGCACAAAGGGATCTGGGGGTCCTGGTGCACGAAACTCAAAAGGTTAGTATGCAGGTGCAGCAAGTGATTAAGAAGGCCAATGGAATGTTGGCTTTCATTGCTAGGGGGATAGAATATAAAAATAGGGAGGTATTGCTTCAGTTGTACAAGGTATTGGTGAGGCCGCACCTGGAATACTGCGTACAGTTTTGGTGTCCATATTTAAGAAAGGACATACTTGCTCTCAAGTCAGTACAAAGAAGGTTCACTCGGTTAATCCCGGGGATGAGGGGATGGACATATGAGGAGAGATTGAGTAGATTGGGACTCTACTCATTGGAGCTCAGAAGAATGAGAGGCGATCTTATTGAAACATATAAGATTGTGAAGGGGTCGGATCGGGTGGATGCGGGGAAGATGTTCCCGATGATGGGTGAAACTAGAACTAGGGGGCATAGTCTTAGAATAAGGGGCTGCTCTTTCAAAACTGAGATGAGGAGGAGCTACTTCACTCAGAGGGTGGTAGGTCCATGGAATATACTGCCCCAAAAAGCTGTAGAAGCTACATCATTACATAAATTTAAAACAGAAATAGACAGTTTCCTAGAAGTAAAGGGAATTAAGGGTTACGGGGAGCGGGCAGGAATTTGGACATGAGTCTGGGTTCGGATCGGTCATGGTCCTGTGGGTAGCGGAGCGGGCCCAGGGGCCGTGTAGCCTGATCCTGCTCCTATTTTGTGTGTCTAATTCTGTTAGATTCAGGAGATGGTTCTGTGATAGTGGATTGGCGGTTAGGATCAGATCAGCCATGATCTTATTGAATGGCGGAGCAGGCTCGAGGGGCCGATTGGCCTACTCCTGCTCCTATTTCTTATGTTCTTATGTTCTTGTGGTTTGGCAGCTAACTGCAAATGAATCATAATATGGGATTGTCAAGAGATCTAAACTACAGTGGTTCTGATATCCCATTACTACCTCTGATGGTTTGGATTTCCTTTTTTTTATCACAGGGATATTCAATAATAGACTCTCGACATGTGTCTTGTATGGCTTTCAAGATAGCTTCATAGAGAAGGATTCTGAGCATCACTTTGTGGCAATGTCACCCAAACAAAGGAACAAAGGATCATAATTATTTTTGTTTTTGTATCCTGTTTTCTGCGCAGATACAGGAATCTAACTGACATAATACTGGGGGACAAGAAGAAGCTTTCTGCACAAGAGAAGTGTTGCCTCATCCTCCAGCAAAGTAAATTACAGGGCTGGCAGGTCAGTGACTGTAAAACTGTGATCTATGCTTGTTTGTGGTGACTGTATTACAACCAGCGTGTCAGTGAGGCAGAATGACATGTCTGTACCATTAAATAAATTGAAATAGAAAACTTGTTACCCTGAAAACATGAGTCCAACATTTAGCTGATATTGATTCTGCTGTTGATGAACTCATGCATATAAGGGCCGACTCCCAGATTGAGGGCTGCATAAGGCGTGCTGACAGGGAGCACTGGTCAGGAAATCAGGGGCCCACAACCTCTGATTTTCTGCCTATTTGTTTAAATGGTGTGGTAGCCTGGTGGTTATGGTATTATACTAGCAACACAGTGCTTATGAGTTCAAATCCAACCATGGCAAGTTATGAATTCAATAAATCTGGTCATTTGTGGGTTGGCACCAAAAAAATGACCATGAAAGCTGCTGGATTGTTGTAAAAACCCAACTGGTTCACTAATGTCCTTCAGGGAAGGGACCCTGCCACCCTTACTTGGTCTTGACATCAATGTGACTACAGTCCAACACTATGTGGTTTACTCTTAATAATGTCAGGGCATCTTGGGATGGTCAATAAATGCTGCCTTGATAGCATCGGTCACATCCCAAGAACAGCAAAACAATCTGGAGATTTCCTGACCAGTGCTTGCCGGGAACAGCTGATTGAGCAGTCAGCCTTTATAATGGTGCAGTCAATACAAATTTGTGGGATTTAGTATAAATAATTGCATAAATTTCACCAAACATGGAACCGGCCACAGTTTAGTATCGTGCAGCATTTCGATTTTTAGAGGTTTCATTTAAAGTTCTATTGGGAAAAATGAACAGAATGTGTAGTGTGTAGAAAATATTTAAGGGAATCATTTTACTACAGTGAAAATGCACCGTCCCCTAAATGAGATTCCTATCTGCATTGTTCCATTAATGATATTTTTTTTAAATTAAGGAAATTCTTTTGATTCAATTGTTGGTTATTTGTCTTGATCAATTCTTTCTTTCAATGAAAATCTAAGGGTAGATTTTGCAAGACTCTGCTCCCAGCACAGAGTCTCGCTTGACAGGAGTATGGAGCGGAGAATCAGGCATGAAGGTCAGTGCTCATGGAACTCCTGATTTTCCGATGATTAACATGAATCACCGGAAAATCGTGAGTGTCACAGTTCGGTGCATTGACTTCGGCACCCAATGTTCTAAACGGTACTTCCGCCAAACAGGACTGGAGCCTCAAAAAATTTACATCAATTGTTAGCTTTCTCCTTGCTAAGTATAAAATTGAGTATTTTTCCGCTGTGTGAGAGTTTCTGCAATTGTTTCCGTTCCATTCTCACTAAAGTTTGTTGTCTAATTCTGGGATTTGAGAAGCTTTATATTTAAAGTGGTGAGCACTATCAGAGCAAACTTGCTTTTAGTTTTACTGTGAATTTTAGACATTTCTACCTCGAACAATCATGGTTGTGTTAAAGGATTTAACAGAGCGAGTTTTTGCTGCAGCAAATGGATTTCAATTTCAATACATCTCTTTTTTGGCAAGGTGCACTAAATTAGGATTACAGAATCAGTTTATCTTACAATATCTAGTCAATGTGCCACTTACAATTTACTTCCATATTTATTTATAAGAGTAGAGCCATTTGCCATATTTAGTAAACTCCTTTCTTGTAGCAAAAATTCATCTGAAAATTACAGTAGAGCTGAAAGATTATTTACTGTGAAAAATGAGCGCAGATTTTCCTCTATTGGAGCTTTTCTGGGGAAACAGGATCCTGTGACATTCAGGCTATTTGCATGGCTTGGGCACGCTCCATGTCCAGGACCTCTCCCTTGCTTCAAAAAGCGAGAAGAGCAGCAGCCAGAAAAACCCAGGGTACAAAGAATATCCTGGGAAGGGGAGAGATAATTACAGTTAGAATTTATCCCAATAGACCCTCTTTAATTTTCAGTTGCCCTCAGTGCCTTCACAGACCCTCCAGTCTATGAAAATCCTTGTGCCATATTTCTTCAGGTGCCCCTCTGCTGAGAGGCCCCACGGCCATGAGATACAGAAAATGAGTTACGGGGGCTGGGAACACTCCCTGCCCCGCCTCAGTAAAATGTGAACACTAGACCTGCACCTCCTGCATTGCTGCTCCTCCTCAGGATTTCCTGGAGCTTTCCAATTTGACCTCACTGGGGTGGTGTCTGAGGAGAGAGGACCATTGACAGTGTCAGTTAGCATTGGGGCCAAGAAGGGAAATTGGGTGATCAGCTGTTTAGTGGGAATAGGGTTAAGGGAACAGATGGTGGATCTCATGGACAAGAGGAGCTCAAGGGCATGAGGGGACATAGGAGAGCATCTGGAGAAAGATGTGTGTTCAGGGCTAGGGCAGGGGGGGAGCCTGGAGGGAGGCTTGGCTTAGTGGGCAAGGGGAAATGGGAAAGCAACAGAGGCATCCAAAGGAAGAAAAAGGTTCTATTTGGTCCTGGGGAGATTATAAAAAAGAAAGACTTGCATTTATATAGCGCCTTTCACAACCTCAGGATGTCCCAATGCAGTTTACAACCAATTAAGTCCTTTTGAAGTGTTGTAATGTAGGTAATGCTGCAGTCAATTTGCACACAGCAATCTCTCATAAACAGCAATGTGATAATAACCAGATAATCTGTTTTAGTGATGTTGATTGAAGGATAAATATTGGCCAGGACACCAGGAATAACTCCCCTACTCTTCTTCAAAATAGTGCCATGAGATCTTTTACATCCACCTGAGAGAGCAGACAGGGCCTTGGTTTAATGTCTCATCTGAAAGACGGATAATGCAATTGAAGGTATTAGCACCTTAGCACCTTGATAAATATTTTTCCAACTCTACTACAAGCTACACCTTTAACAGCATTGAATTTCAAACATGTTTATTTTACCCATCTACAGCAGTTAGCCCCTGTGATACTATACTTTAATCTCAGTGAATATTTTGACAACCTTCGGTATTGTCATCGATCAGTGTACATCATTGTCACTTTGATATTCAATGTAATCAGGTTTGATGGGCAATTCTAGCTTCAAAGTAAAAAGTAACCTTATGTTACATATATTCTTACAAAGGGTGGCCACACAAAAACAAAACACGTATCAGGTACACAGCTTATTGGACTGTTTGTGAGTTTGGACTTCAGACGACTCTTTCCTATGAAAGGAACAGTGGTCATAACAGATTGACATTTTAAAGGACTCTTGAATGTATAAAAATATTGCCTTGGATTGTCTAGTTTTTTGACTTGTGTATGTATGACTTAAGTGTAATAATTAGATTAGTAATTATAGCCTGTAATAGTTTGGTTCTCAGCATAATGCGTCCATATTGAAATTGATTGAAGGTGTGGTGGGAATCCTACATAAACTGTGAGTACATAGTACCATTGCAAAATAAGATGATTAACTTTGAATATGCAATACAAGACATACACTCCTAGATCATGAGGGTGGACTCCAGCAAGTCTGGTACAATTGTTGAAATAGAAAATTATGTTAAAAGGCCTGACTCTTTAGGGAATAAGGTGGTCCCTCTGTTTTTTTCTTGCCCTCCAAGCTCTCTTTGTTTCAACCTTTGCCATTCTTCTCTATTTTATTGATGCTACTGTAGTATTTGCTTTTTTATTCATTCATGCGATGTGGACGTTGCTGGCAAGGCCAGCAATTATTGCCTATCCCCGATTGCCCTTGAGAAGGGCAATAAACTTTGCTCCAATAAACTTTCCTGTCTTTTTCCTCCTATACAACAAAGGTGCCATCTTGCGTGTTGTTCCTTCTTCCTGTGCGATCACTAACTCAGTTCTTCTCTGAATCTCAAAACTGTAGATCTCCTACTTCCCTTTTTTAAAACCCAAGCTTCAGCCACCACTACCTCTTAATCGAACTAATCTTCTCAGCCTTGATTGTGTACTATATTATGGCTGTTGGTCCATTAGCTAGGTTTCTCAATTTAAAAACTGACCAATCCATGGAGCAGTTTACATGGATAGAAATATCACAAGTGACAACAAAGCAACAGCTAATGATTTTTCAGAAATTGGAAGCTACATTATTAGGAGCATTGCTTTTCTTGTTATATATAAATGACCTGGACTTGGGTATCGGGAGTACAATTTTGAAGTTTGCAGATGATACAAAACTTTGCAACATAGTAAATAGTAAGCAGGTTAGTAGCAGATTTCAAGAGGACATAGATAAATTGTTAAAATGGGCAGACATATGGCAGATGCAATTTAATGTAGATAAGTGTGAAGTGACGCACTTTGCAAGAAACAGCATGGAGAGGCAGTATAATCTAAATGGGACTATTTTGAGGGAGGTGCAAGAGGAGCAGGACCTGGGGGTGCATATTCACAAATTCTTGAAGGTGACAGGGCAAGTTGATAAGGCAGTTAAGAAAGCGCATGGGATACTTGGCTTTGTAAATAGGGGCATTCAATACAAAAAACAAGGAAGTCATGCTAAACCATTACAAATCACTGGTTAGGCCTCAGCTGGAGTAGTGTGTACAATTCTGTGCACCACATTTTAGGAAGGATGTAAAGGTCTTGGAGTGGGTATAGACATGATGATACCAGGGATGAGGAACTTCAGTTATATGGAGAGATTGGAGAAGCTGGAATTGTTCTCCTTAGAGCAGAGAAGGTTAAGGGGAGACCTGTGATATCTTGGGACACAGCATATATATATACAACTGCACAACATGGCTTCCGGTAAGAACTGTAGGCCTAGAAATTCGGTATGGCCCCGCCAGGTCTTTTGCGCCCGAAATTTTGCGCTCGCCAGGATTCCCGTAGCGCCCGCCTAAAATTCAGTTGCGACGGGCCAAGACGGCGGCGGGCGCTATTGCAGGGTTTGGCCGCCTCGCTAGGGGCGATGAATGTCACTTTCAGACGTCCAGCTGCCGCTGCGGCACTCGATGCGGTGCGGCAGGCTGGGGTACTGCAGGCCTCCTCCTTCTCTTAAGGAGGAGCTGCCTGCAGCCGTCAGATCGCCGGTGGATTCCCCCGGCAAATGAGCCCGGCACCACGGAGAAGTGCCGGGCTCGCGGGACTCAGACATCAATGCCGCGGGGGGGGTGGTGCAGGAGTCCGGGGAGGGAGGTGCGGCCAGGCGGCCGCCGAGAAAGCGGCCGGCCACCGCTCCACCTTTATGCGCTGGCCTTTCGGAGCTGCAAGACCCCGTTTCACAAACGCTGTTTGCGGCTGCCACGGGCGAGGCGGCCGCAACTGAATTTGGCCATCGGGCCGGAATAGCATTGCAACCGGGGCGCTGCGCACACCGATGACGTCATCGGTGCCGGCGCGGCGCTACCGGCTAACGCCGACGTTAGGGTCCATCTGAATTTCGGGCGATAAAAAACTTCAGGCGCAAACCACTTTATAGCCAATAAGTGGGCGCAAACGCAACTGAATTTCTAGGCCGTAATGCCCATGTGCATTATTATTATAAACATCAGTAGTCACCGGGTGGCACTATTACACTTCTCCCTCCTTATTAAAGAAGTTAATCATAGCAAATAATCATTGTACATGACTTGCATGGTATACACAACTCTTGGTATACATTTCTGAAATGGAACCCATTTTATGTTTCCAAATTCTACTATAGAATTCTGTAACACAAACAAAAGATTTGAACTTATTTCCCATATTTACAAATTAAACTTAACCACTGGTTTTATGTTTCAAAGAGAATACCTTCTTCCTTGAACAAAACTTTCAGATCTTGTTGTAGGACTTTGACTCATTCTAGGCTGAGCCTGAGGAGAACTTTTCTCCAAGGGCTGACCTTGATCTACATTTGGACTTTCTACGCTTTCAGACTGTTTGTCTGCCTGACTCGGGCTCAGACTTAAATTCTGACTTTCTCTTGGACTTGTTTCTGGTGCATCTAATGTAGGATTTGCTACTGGTACTCTACTTGTAACAAGACTATCTAACTCATCAGAATAAATGAAATCATCCCAGCTTTCAACTCCTTCCACATCTGTAGGTAGGATATGATCATTGTGAACAAACCTAACCTTTCCATGATCAAATAATCTTGACCAAATATTTGCGAAGACCACATATCTTCAATACTCTTCCTGGTAACCGCTTTAACCATTTATGGTGATGGTTCTTCACTCTAACCTTCTGGTTCAACTTCACACTTTTCTCTCTAACTCCACCTTTATCTAACCTATTGGAGTTCTTTGAGGATGTAACTAATGGAGTAGACAAAGGATAATTGGTAGATGTAGTGTATCTGGATTTTCAGAAGGCCTTCGATAAGGTCCCACACACGAGGTTGGTGAACAAAATTAGGGCACATGGAATTGGGGGTAATATACTAGCATGGATTGAGAACTGGTTAACAGACAGAAAACAAAGAGTAGGGATAAACGGGTCTTTTTCAGGATGGCAGGCTGTGACTAGTGGGGTACCGCAAGGATCGGTGTTTGGACCCCAGCTATTCACAATCTATATCAATGATTTGGATGAGGGGACTAAATGTAACATTTCCAAATTTGCTGATGATACAAAGCTAGGTGGCAGTGTCAGTTATGAAGAGGATGTGAAGAGGCTTCAAGGGGATCTCGACAGGCTCAGTGAGTGGGCGAGAACATGGCAGATGGAATATAATGTGGATAAATGAGAAGTTATCCACTTTGGTAGAAAAAACAGGAAGGCAGAGTATTTCCTAAACGGTGAAAGATTGGGGAATGCAGATGCTCAAAGAGACCTGGGTGTCCTTGTACATGAGTCACTGAAAGTGAATGTGCAGGTGCAGCAAGCCATTAGGAAGGCAAATGGTATGCTGGCCTTCATTACAAGAGGATTTGAGTACAAGAATAAAGAAGTCTTACTCCAATTATATAGGGCCTTGGTGAGACCACACCTGGAGTACTGTATACAATTATGGTCTCCTTACCTAAGGAAGGATATACTTTCCATAGAGGGAGTGCAACGAAGGTTCACGAGATTGATTCCTGGGATGGCGGGACTGTCGTATGAGAAGAGATTGAGTAAACTAGGCCTGCATTCTCTTGAATTCAGAAGAATGAGAGGGGATCTCATTGAAGCATACAAAATTATTACAGGGTTTGATAGGATGGACGCTGGGAGAATGTTTCCCTTGGCTGGGGCGCCTAGACCCAGGGGCGAAAGCCTCAGGATAAAAGGTAGGCCATTCAGGACTGAGATGAGAAGAAATTTCTTCACACAGAGGGTGGTGAATCTTTGGAATTCTCTACCCCAGAGGGCTGTGGAGGCTCAGTCATTGGGTATATTCAAAACAGAAGTCAATAGATTTCTGACTAGTAAGGGCATCAAGGGATATGGCGATAAGGCCGGTGAATGGAGTTGAGGCAGAAGATCAGCCATGATCTCATTGAATGGCGGAGCAGGCTCAAAGGGCCGAATGGCCTACTCCTGCTCCTATTTCTTATGTTCTTATGTTCTTTATCATGACTCTCTTTCTGCATTGATTGTTTCTCTGCTACACACTGTGCCAAGTTTGGCTTTAAGAACGAGAACCTGGTTTGTGGCTGTCGTTTGAGAAACAACTCTGCTGGTTTCCTACCAGTAGTGGTATGAGGAGTATTCTGACAGATAATCAGAAAATTTGCCAATTTGTAGTCCAATGACAACTGTCGTTTCTTTGGATTTGGATCCAACATTTGCTTGATGAGGGCACGTTTGACAATTTGTGCTGTGCGCTCTGCTGCACCATTTGAAGCAGGGTCGAATGGTGGAACTTTGGTATGTTTCACACCATTTCTGCTCATGAACTGTGTGAACGCTTCTGAACAAAATTGCGGCCCATTATCAGACACAATTTCTTCTGGGAGGCCATATGAAGAAAACAATCTTCGCAAATTGTCTAGTGTTTTGCTTGTTATTATCTGCATCGGAAACACCTCTACCTACTTCGAGTGACTATCACTATGAACAATTGCTGTCCTCCTAGCTCAGCAAATCTACATGTAACCTTTGCCACACTCTGGGAGGCCATTTCAATGGTACTGATGGTGGTTTCTTGCTCACCAATTGACATGTTGTACACTGACTGACTATGTACTCTATCTCTTTATCTAAACCTGGCCATCATAAGTAACTGCGTGCAAAACTCTTGGTCAAGCACATTTCCAGATGCAGGTCCTGAAGATCTCCTAACATTTGAGGCCTGAACCACTTTTGCTCCCCACATGATACAATCTTTATCCACTGACAATTGACTCCTACGAACGAAGTATGGATGGATATCTTCCTCTGATACCTGGTTTGGCTATCCATTTGTTAAGTAATCATACACCTGTGACATAATTGGGTCACGTTTGGTTGCCCTTCCAATCTCTTCAGCTGTGACTGGCAACTCATCAATGTATGAGAAATAGAACACTTCTTCCTACTGTGTGTAACTTGTGATGGGGATGGCAACCTGAACATAGCATCAGCATTACTGTGATCAGCTAATCGTCTGTACTCAATGTCATATGTATACCCTGACAAAATCAAAGCCCATCTCTCCATTCGGGCTGCTGCTAAGGTTGGAACTGGGACTTTGGGTGGAGGATTGCTGTAAGGGACTTATGGTCAGTAATTATGGTAAACTTATGGTCAAACAAGTATTAGTGAAACTTCTTGACTCCAAAAATCAATGACAAAGCTTCCCTTTTGATCTGCGCATAATTTCGCTCACAGACACTGAGAGTGCGTGAAGCAAAAGCAATTGGTCCCTCCGCCCCGCTATCTAGTACATGAGAGATCACTGCCCCAACTCCATACGGAGAGACGTCACACGCTAGCCTGATCTCCTTAGATCTCCTTAGATACATCATAGTGAACTAACATGGTACTCTCTACTAACTGGCTTTTATACTCTTTGAATGCTGTGTCGCATTCTTTTGACCACTTCCAAGGGGCCTGTTTTCTCAACAGCTCATTCAGTGGATGTAACAATGTAGCCAAGTTTGGGAGGAAATTTCCGTAATAATTCAAAAGACCCAAAAATGATTGAAGTTCAGAGACATTCTTGGGAGTGGGTGCATTTCTGATTGCATCCAGCTTTCCCTTGGCTGGATGTAAACCATCTTTGTCTACTCTGTGCCCTAAATACTCCACTGAGTTTTGAAACAACTCACACTTGTGAGCTGTCACTCGTACTCCATGCTTCTCTAGCCGTTTGAGCACTTCATTCAACACCTCATCATGGATTTGCCTGTTTGCTGCTGAAATGAGTATTTCATACAAATAACCCACTACCCCTTGCAAAATTTGGTTCATCACCCCCTGGAATATGTCAGGGGCGGAAGACACTCCAAATGGTAGCCTATTGAACTGACATAGGCCTAGGTGATGTGCCTCAATAATTCCGAGACTCGATGTTAGCGAAACAAAACAAGGCTTTTATTAACTTAGAAGGTAACACGCAGTGGAGAGAGGTATCTTCCATCTGGAGGTCTGCAGTACTGGATATGAGGCCAGACTGAGCTTGCTTACATAGGGGCCAGGTATGGGCGGAGCCCTACACACAATACATTACAATATACAATACAATGGTGAGGAGACGGAACTGAGGAAAGGGAACTGAAACCTGAAACCAGCCACAGTCACAGGCAGTGATGAATGGAATATTTCATCACATTCACCCCTTCTATAGATTTAGTCTGCTCGGGGGTTTGATAATCCTCTGCGACCGACGTGGCTGTTGTGGTGTCGCGGGTGTCGGCTGGGTGTCCCCGGTGGCCTCCTGAGTCTCTGCCGGGGGTGCCGCCAGGGTTGTTGAAGGGGTAGTTGGTGGGGGTGCCGTTGGTCGATGTTCTTCCGGGGGTGATGAAAGAGTAGTGGGTGGGTAAGAGTTGCTGTGATCGTTGTTGTTGCTATTGCCGTGGTTGCTGTCGTTACCGGCTGGGGCGACGTCTTTTATGGACACGGTGTCCTCCCTTCCGTCGGCGTGCCGGACATACGCGTATTGGGGGTTGGCGTGGAGTAGGTGCACTGGCTCCACGAGAGGGTCCGTCTTGTGGCCCCTCACATGCCTTCGCACGAATACCGGACCTGGGGTGGAGAGCCATGACGGCATGGATACGCCTGAGGTGGATTTCCGGGGAAAGACAAACATTCGTTCATGAGGCGTGGCATTAGTGGCAGTACACAATAGCGACCGTATCGAATGGAGCACATCTGAGAGGACTTCCTGCCAGCGGGAGATAGGGAGGCCCTTGGTCCTTAGAGCTAGAGTGACTGCTTTCCATACTGTCCCGTTCTCTCGCTCCACTTGACCGTTACCCTGGGGGTTGTAGCTGGTGGTACGGCTCGTGGCGATCCCCCTGGACAGCATGTACTGGCGTAGCTCTTCACTCATGAAGGACGCCCCCCTATCCGTATGGATGTAGCTCGGCATACCGAACAGGCAGAACAGGCTGTTGAGGCATTTAATGACCGTGGCGCTGGTCATGTCTGGGCAGGGGAAGGCGAATGGGAAACGGGAGTATTCGTCCACAATGTTCAGGAAGTAAACGTTGCGGTCGACTGACGGGAGGGGGCCCTTGAAATCTAAGCTGAGCCGCTCAAAGGGCCGTGTAGCTTTGATTAAGTGGGCTCTATCTGGGCGGTAGAACCGAGGCTTGCACTCAGCGCAAGTGCGGCAGTTCCTGGTCAGAGACCGAACTTCCTCAATCGAGTAGGGTAAGTTACGGGACTTTATGAAGTGGAACAGCCGCGTGACCCCTGGGTGGCAGAGGTCGTTGTGGAGGGTCTGTAGCCGATCCCCGGTGGCGCTGGCACACATCCCTCGTGAGAGGGCGTCAGGGGATTCGTTAAGGGCCCCTGGCTGGTAAATGATGTCATACTCGAAGGTGGAGAGCTCGATCCGCCACCTAAGAATCTTATCATTTTTAATCTTCCCCCTCTGTTTATTATTGAACATAAACGCTACCGACCGCTGGTCGGTAAGTAGGGTGAAGCGTTTGCCGGCTAGGTAGTGGCGCCAGTGGCGCACTGCCTCCACGATGGCTTGGGCCTCCTTTTCTACAGAGGAGTGTCTGATCTCGGGCCCTTGGAGGGTCCTCAAGAAGAAAGCTACGGGCCGCCCCGCCTGGTTGAGGGTGGCCGCCAAGGCAAAGTCAGACGCATCACTTTCCACTTGAAAGGGAGTGTTCTCGTCCACTGCCTGTAGCGTGGCCCGCTCAATATCCTGCTTAATGCTTTTGAAGGCGGCGTGGGCCTCAACAGAGAGCGGAAAAGAGGATGCTTTCAAGAGGGGGCGGGCTTTGTCGGAGTAGTTGGGGACCCATTGGGAATAATAAGAAAATAACCCCAGGCACCTTTTCAGGGCTTTGGGAGTGTTGGGCAGGGGCAGCTCCCGTAGGGGGCGCAATCGATCGGGGCCTGGTCCGATTTCCCCATTCTCCACCACGCTGCCTAGTATGCAGAGACGCGTGGTGTTGAAAACGCACTTGTCCTCATTGTAGGTGAGGAGTTTTTGTGCGGCTTTCAGGAACCTCTCGAGGTTCGAGTCGTGATCCTGCTGGTTGTGACCGCAGATGGTGACGTTGTCGAGGTAGGGGAAGGTTGCCTGCAAGTGGTGGTCATCGACCATGCGGTCCATCTCCCTCTGGAAGACCGAGACCCCATTCGTCACCCCAAAGGGGACTCTGAGGAATTGGTAGAGGCGTCCGTTCGCCTCGAAGGCGGTGTACGGGCGGTCCTCTGGCCTGATAGGGAGCTGGTGGTACGCTGACTTGAGGTCGATGGTGGAGAACACCCGGTATTGGGCGATTTGGTTCACCATTTCTGATATGCGGGGTAGTGGGTAGGCGTCTAGTTGGGTGTACCTGTTGATCGTTTGGCTATAGTCGATCACCATCCGTTTCTTCTCGCTACCCCTTACCACTACCACTTGGGCGCGCCACGGGCTGTTGCTGCATTCAATAATGCGCTCTTTCAGGAGCCTGTCTACCTCGGTCGCGATAAACCGCCTGTCCTCCCAGCTGTACCTCCTGCTTTTGGTCGCTATTGGCCGGCAGTTAGGGGTAAGGTTCGCGAATAGCGAAGGTGGCTTTACCTTCAGGGTAGCCAGACCGCACACTGTGAGGGGCGGCTGGGACCTACCGTACTTGAGCGTGATGCTTTGGTGGTTGCACTGGAAATCCAGGCCCAAGGTCACGCTCGCACATAGATTCTTCATGATTAATACTTTAAAATTATCGTATACAGTTCCGTTAACGGACAATTGTACCGTGCAGTAACCCAGAATGGTCGATGTCTGGGTTTTATCAGCCACAGAGATGGTACCCTGAGTAGGGACCACCTTTAGGGAGAGTTGTTGTGCCAGTTCAGGGTGGATAAAACTCTCCGTGCTTCCACTGTCAATTAAACATTTAACCCGGCACCCGTTTACCTCGATGTCCACCATTGATTTGGATAGCGGGTGCGGCCTGGTCTGGTCCACTGTGACCGATACCACTGTAGGGCCCTGATCGAGACAAGATGGCGTCCACTCTGTCTGCTCATGAGATGGCGGACCCCACGAGGTCGAGCAAGATGGCGTCCAAGATGGCTGCTCCCACGGCGCACACGCGGCGGTGGCGGGTTTTCCGGCGGGGTTCCCTCTGCACACCTTCCCGAAGTGCCCCTTCTTACCGCACTTAAAGCAGGTGGTGCCTTTCGCCGGGCACAGGTTTCTGGTGTGCTTTGGCTGCCCGCAGAAGTAGCAGTTGGGTCCCCGACGCGTCGCGGCTGTCGTAGGGCTTCTGGGGGGAGAGCGGGGCCCCGACGGTGTCGGGCTGCCAGGCGGGGAAGATGCCTTCCAAGATGGCGGCGCCCTTGGTGCACACGTGGCGGCGTGGACGGCGCGGGCTGAAGAGTAAGCGTCTGAGTTTCTCTGGGCCACATCCAGGGATCGCGCGGTGTCCGCAGCCTGTTTCAGGTCCAATCCCGTTTTTTCCAGCAGTCTCTGCCGGATGTAAGTGGAGCTGAGGCCTGTGATAAAGGCATCGCGAACAAGCTCGTCAGTGTACACTGCGGCTTTTACATCTTGGCACTTGCAGTCTTTGCCAAGCATTTTCAGCGTGCCTCGGAACTCCTCCACCGATTCCCCGGGTCGCTGTGCGCGAGTAGCGAGCAGATGCCTAGCATACACCTCATTCGTAGGCTGCTGGTAATGCGCCTTTAAGATGTCGCAGGCGGCCAGGTACGTGTCGGCGTCTTGGATGAGGGGGTAAACCCGGTGGCTTACCCAATTCCGCAGAATTCCGAGTTTCATACTCGCAGCGTCCGTAGCGTCTTTGACGGCTGCGGAATTGTCCAGGAAGAATTCCATACACATAAACCAGTGTCCGAAGCGTGCCGATGAGTCCGAAGCATGCTGGTCCAAATCCAAACGTTCGGGTTTTAGGAGTTGATCCATTGTGTTGAAAAATAAGTTAATAAAATTGATGTGCCTCAATAATTCCGAGACTCGATGTTAGCGAAACAAAACAAGGCTTTTATTAACTTAGAAGGTAACACGCAGTGGAGAGAGGTATCTTCCATCTGGAGGTCTGCAGTACTGGATATGAGGCCAGACTGAGCTTGCTTACATAGGGGCCAGGTATGGGCGGAGCCCTACACACAATACATTACAATATACAATACAATGGTGAGGAGACGGAACTGAGGTAAGGGAACTGAAACCTGAAACCAGCCACAGTCACAGGCAGTGATGAATGGAATATTTCATCACATTAGGTGAGTATTTATAATCAAGCATGACTTGGACTCTTCGGCCTCGATTTTAACTTAGCTGCGGGCTATTGGCATGTTCCCCGAATTTTGTGTTTCCCACACAAATCGAAATGGATGTGGGAGATTGATGCAATTTTAACTCAATTGGCCAATTGATTTCCAACGTGTGGGAAGCCTTTGCAAATGGGTTCCTCATGACTGAAAGTCCCCTCCGATGATGTCATCATTGCTGCTGCATTTAAGGTCCACAGCAAGCCTTGCTTCTTCTGCAGACTGCCAAGCTTTCTCCATTTGATGGCACAGGAACCTGCAGGAACAATGGCCAGCGGGAGGCCAAGAGCAGCTCCTAAGTTTGATGAGGCAGCACTACAGGCATTGGTGGATAGGGCTAGGGCCCACAGGGAGGTCCTGTTCCCTTCATCAGGGAGGAAGAGGCCTCCCAGTCAGACCAAGGCTGTGTGGATACAGGTGGCTGGGGAGGTCAACTACTTGGGGGTCACATGGCGCACCTGGATGCAGTGCAGGAAAAGATTCCATGACCTTCAACGCACTGGAAAAGTAAGTATGAAGTTCCCATCACCCTCAATCTGATCCCCATTGCCTTTCCTCACCAGCTTATAACTAGGCGTTTGGCTTATATCAATGCGTCTTTTGCTGCCCTTCTCTGCTCTTGTCGGGTCTTTACCCTCTTCGTCTCGTTTCATTTCGTGGCCCGTGTGTCATGTGTATGACTTTGAACTCAGGTCCCGTTCCCCTCCTGCGATTGGTATGGATGTCCTTGGTTGCAAAATTAATGCGGGGAGCGAGAAGAGAACCCGCCACGCCTCCCGCGAAATTCAGTTAAGATTTAGTGGCGGCGCAAAACCTTTGCGTGCGCTCAGCTGCGCGCGCAGATCCTGACGTTATTTCATGGTGCAACGCCCTTTGTGCGCCCCGAACCGGAAATTCAGTGGCGCCGGCCTATTGTGCGCCTGGCGCCCCCTGCGACTGGTAGAGGGGAACAGTTCCCTGTCGCTGCGGGGCGCGGGGGGCGCGAATTAAAGGGGTCTCCTCCTGCAGTATAAATGGCAGCCATTTTGCTCCACACCTTCTTTGTGAGAGATGGATATTTGGAGAGAGACAAAGGTAGAGAGCTTTCTGGTTTGGCTGAACTCTCGCACAGGTACTTGTGGCTTCAGGCCAGAGCTTTGCACTTGTATTTAACTTTCAGTGCCATAGCATTGATTCGAAACATATAATGGGGGCTGCAATGTGTGGAAACGTTGGCTTACTGCATTGCATTCAAAGGGCTCAGAGACGCCATGAGAGAGTGCCAGTCATGGCCAGACGGAGATGGGCCAACAGGCGTCGGCAAAGGAGGCCTTACCCACCCAGGGTATACCGCCAGCAGTTCTCATATCTGAACATGTCTGAGGAGCAGTGTGTTCGGAGGCTCCAATTCAGAAGGGAGGTGGTCACTGAGATCTGCCACCTGCTTCGCAGAGATCTGGAGCCACAGCTCAGGAGCAGGACGTCTCTGGCAGTGGCAGTGAAGGTGACGGTAGCTCTCAACTTCTATGCCACCGGCTCCTTCCAATCCGCTACTGGGGACATTTCCAACATCTCCCAGTTCGCGGTACATTGCTGCATCCGCCAGGTGACCAATGCCCTTTTCAGAAGGAGACGTCAGTTCATCTTCCCCATGACCGTGGACAAGCAGCAAGAGCATGCAATGGGATTTGCAGCATTAGCGGGCTTCCCCATGGTGCAGGGCGCCATTGACTTCACGCATGTGGCTTTGTGGGCACCTCTAGAGAATGCCGAGGATTACCGCAACCGGAAGGGCTACCATTCGCTCAACGTGCAGTTGGTGTGTGACCACAGGCAGCTCATCCTAGCTGTCAATGCCCGCTTTCCAGGCAGCAGCCACGATGCCTTCATCCTGCACCAGATTTCTGTGGCAGACATTTTCGAGACCCAGCCTCACCCAGGAGGCTGGCTTCTCGGGGACAAGGGCTATCCTTTGTGCACCTGGCTGATGACCCCGCTCCGTGCGCCCAGCACCCCTGCTGAAGAGCGATACAATGACAGCCATCAAGCAACCAGGAACATCATTGAGCACACAATCGGCGTGCTGAAGCAACGGTTCCACTGTCTGGATCATTCCGGGGGAGCCCTACAGTACTCACCTGAGCGAGTCTCCCATTTTGTTGTCATGTGCTGCATGCTGCACAACCTGGCTATCCGCAGGACTCAGCCACTGCCAGCAGGCATTGGTGGACTACCAGAGGAGGAGGAGGAGGCGGAGGAGTAGGAGGACCAGGATGGGAGGGAGGCAGAAAGTGCAAGGGCCGTCCGTCGGCGGCTTATTGCAACTCGGTTCTAGGCCCCCTCTCAGGGAATGGCTTGTGCCAATGACAGAAGATTAATGTAGCCGCTCCACAAGCCCTCAGCCGATCAAGGCAACCAAGACTTCCAAAAGCAAACATGGACAGTGTGATTGAAGAATTTTTTTTACTGAGATTCCTCTGGGCCCTTCCCGCATGACAAACTAATTCAGAGAAACCCCCCCAAAAAAAACAAATACACCAGTATCGGCCTTTATATATAAAACACAAATACACCAGTCTCGGCCTTTATATATAAAACACAAATACACCAGTCTCGGCCTTTATATATAAAACACAAATACACCAGTCTCGGCCTCTGTATATAAAACAAATACACCAGTCTCGGCCTCTATATATAAAACAGCACATTTGGCCACACCTTCTACTTTTTCCCCTGCGAGGGTGATCGGTCTCGCTTCCGTGACTCGCCCCTACCCGCTCTGCAGCTCCTCCTCAATGGGACCCCAGTGGCTGCAGCAAGGCTGGGGGAAGGCTGCTGAGGGTCAGATGGTGAGACGGCAGATGCCCTTGGGGGTCGGCCTGGACCAGCTCTGGGCCTGGAGGGGCCGGCTGCTGACTGCTCCAACTCTGCTTGGGCGGCAGCAGTCTGTCCTATGGGTGGTGGCAGCTGTAGTGGAGGAGTGACAGTGTTGGCTGCAGGAATGCTGCCAACCTGACAGAGCACAGGCACTCCCTAGTCGGCTGATGCACTGGCACTCGCACGGGCCAGCACTGCAGCATGCGCAGCAATCTGCTGAGGCACAGGCTGCTGGGCTGCTGCGGCGCGGCGAGTGCCCCGGCGATGCCTGGCCGATCCAGCGAGGGTGGCAGCAGTTAGTGCCTTGTGGCCCTGGTCTGTGCCTGCATGACAGCAGCCAGTGAATGCACGGCACGACTGAGCACTTGGCTGGAAGCCGCCTGTGATGCAGTGAAGTCCTGCTGACTCCTAGCCTGTGCTGCACTGAATTGTTGCAGACTCCTGGCCTGTGCTGCCCCGAATTCCTGTACACTCCTTGCCAGTGACTCTATGGAGTCAGGCATCCTTGCCACTGCAGCCATGAGCTCAGTGTGCCTGCGCTCAGCCTGGGCGCCCATTTCCGCAAGGAGCCGCACCTCCTCTGCACTCACCGTCGCAGGACTGGAGGCCACACTCACCCTCCGGGGAGAAGGCTGCCGAGCTTCCCCACCCCTCCTACGTTGCTGCAGCCAGCTGGGCCCCGGAGCTTCACTCTCCTCCGACCCTTCCCCCCTGCTCCGCTCCAGGGAAGACGTGTCACCATCATGGCCATGGGCTGCCTCGGCTGAGGGTGTCCCTGATGGGCCGGCTTCCTGTTCCTCCTCCTCTATTTCTGACTCCGAGACAGTGCCAGCTTGAGGGGCCGCCTCCTCACCTGGCGATTCACCATCTGAAAGCAGGGAGGCACAAGAGTTGCTTTAGAGTGAGGACAAGGCGGCAGCGAGGGAGGCATGAGTGCTGCTATGCACTGCTTTGGTTCGATAGTGGCAAAGGATGCTGGTGTGAGGCGCAAGTGGAAAGAGAGAGGTCAGAAAGGTGATGACCTTACCATTTGTGCCCAGAACAGGGTCGGCATCTCCAGTGGCGACGGGGCCAATCAGCCGGCCTGCCATGATCCGCCCCACTCGCTGCTCTAGGTCGCTGAGCTGTTTCAGGTCAGGACGGCCTCCCCCGGTCTGTCACTGCTGTCTTCGGTTATGCGCCAGCTTGCCCTGCAAGAGAAAGGACGGTCTCTAAGTACAGTGTGAAGCCCTGATCTTGCCTGCACTGCCTCCCATGGTGGAATAGCCCTGACAGTGGCAAGCCCTGATCTTGACTGCACTGCCTCCCATGGTGGAATAGCTCTGACAGTTTATAAAGTCCTGAATGTGCAAGTGCTTTTCATGACAGCCCCATAGCTGCTGGATGAGGGCTGGGCATTAGGGCTTTCAGGTCCCTTTGGCCATAAAGTGAGGTGGTGCACATGCAGGGATGAGGAGGATACTGGAAAGGGTACTCACCCTGACAACCCGCGTGAGGTCGTGGAATTTTTTTCGGCATTGGGTTGGAGTCCTGCCAACCACGCTGTTGGAGGTGACCCTGTTTGCCACCTCCCTGCAGGCTTTCCGATAATCGGTGGGCAGCGGCCTCCTGCCACCCTCAGGGAAGAGGACATGGCGCCTGCGCTCCACTGCGCCAACCAGCACCCTCAGGTCACCCTCACCGAAGCGCTGCGCTCTCTCCCTGGCCTTCTCCATTCTCCTGGGCGTGGAGCAGTTCAAACAGCAGTGGTCAGGCCTTGCTTTAGGGCTGCAGTGTGCAGGGCGTGGCAGCCAAAAAATTCCACCCTCCCCCTTTAAGAGCTGACCGGCGCCTGACTGTCTGCCCTCAATGAGCAACTCGCCGTACCTGCGCTGCGCCCGCCCTCAGTGTTAGCACCCCGGATCGCCGGCTTAGCACCTAATGATAGTCGTGCATCGCCTGCTTTAGCGCAGCAGCAACTTCTTGGGGCGATGCAACTGAATATCGGCGAAGGTGGCACTAAGTTGCGCTGGGTGCAAAATTTAGCGTACGCCCAGCTGTAGTGCCCCAAACGTAGCTATACTGAATTTCTAGGCCTTTGTGTCTTAATGCAAGGAGCATTTGTAATAAGGTGGATGAATTAGCTGCGCAAATAGAGGTAAACGAATATGATATGATTGGGATTACGGAAACATGGCTCCAGGGTGGCCAAGGCTGGGAACTCAACATCCAGGGGTATTCAATATTCAGGAAAGATAGGCAGAAAGGAAAAGGAGGTGGGGTAGCTTTGCTGGTTAAAGAGGGGATTAACACAATTGAAAGGAAGGATATCAGCTCTGATGATGTGGAATCTGCATGGGTAGAACTGAGAAATACCAAGGGGCAGAAAATGTTAGTGGGAGTGGTATATAGACCTCCAAACAGCAATGCGGAGGTCAGGGATGGCATTAAACGGGAAATTAGAGAAGCGTGCAATAAGGGCACAGTAGCCTTCATGGGTGACTTTAATCTACATATAGATTGGGCTAACCAAATTAGTAACAATACTGTGGAGGAGGAATTCCTGGAGTGTATACGGAATGGTTTCCTGGACCAATATGTCGAGGAACCAACTAGAGATCAGGCCATCTTAGACTGAGTATTATGTAATGAGAAAGGATTAATTAGCAATCCTGTTGTGCGAGGCCCCTTGGGTTGGAGTGATCATAAAATGATAGAATTCTTCATTAAGATGGAGTGTGAAGTAGTTGACTCAGAGACTAGGGTCCTGAATTTAAATAAAGTCAGAGCAGCGGCGGCAGGCAGCGAGAGGCGGGACCTGTGGGAGACTCGGCGGCGGCAATAAAAGCGGCAGCGAGGCCAGGAGAGGCATACCAAACTCCAGTCTGCGAGCTCGGAAGTTGCAGAGAGGTAAAAAGTAATCGGGGTGTGACGTCACCAGGGAGCAGGTAAGTGATTGGTTGGTGAGTATTTCTCTCTTTTCATTACAAGCTTGAATTCTGTGGTGTTAAATTTCTAGGGGCTCTGTGTTGTAGTGAGGACAGTTGGTAAATAAAGCGCCCTAGAGTATACCTGTAACTGGGGTATTGAATAAATTTTTAGATTAATTAAAGGAGTAAGTCATGGCAGGAGAGCTCAGACCCGTGTTCTGCTCCTCCTGCTCTACGTGGGAAGTCAGGGACGCTGCCAGTGTCCCTGGCGACCATGTGTGCGGGAAATGCATCCAGCTGCAGCTACTTGTAGACCGCATTGTGGCGCTCGAGCTGCGGGTGGATGAGTTTTGGAGCATGCGCGATGCTGAGAGGCTCGTGGATAGCACGTTTAGCGAGTCGTTCACGCCTCAGGGTAGGGCTGCACAGGGGGTGACCATCAGGCGGAGCAACAGAGGCAGGCAGGAAGTGCAGGGGCCCCCTGCGGACATCCCCCTTTCAAACAAGTATACCAAGTTGGATACTGTTGAGGGGGATGACTCACCAGGGGAAGGCAGCAGCAGCCAACTTCCTGGCACCAGGGACGCTTCTGCTGCTCAGAAAGGGAGGAAAAAGAGTGGGAGAGCAATAGTGGTAGGGGATTCTATCGTAAGGGGAACAGATAGGCGTTTCTGTGGCCGCAAACGTGACTCCAGGATGGTTTGTTGCCTCCCTGGGGCCAGGGTCATGGATGTCACTGAGCGGCTACAGGGCATTCTTAAGGGGGAGGGTGAGCAGGCAGAGGTCGTGGTCCACATTGGGACCAACGACATAGGTAGGAAGGGGGATGAGGTCCTGCATCAAGAATTTAGGGAGCTAGGTAACAGGTTAAAGAGCAGGACCTCAAAGGTTGTAATCTCTGGATTACTCCCAGTGCCACGTGCTAGTGAGTATAGGAATAGGAGGATAGAGCAGATGAATGCGTGGCTAATGAGTTGGTGTAGGGGGGAGGGTTTTACTTTCCTGGATCACTGGGCCTGCTTCTGGGGAAGGTGGGACTTGTACAAGTCGGACGGGTTGCACCTGAACCAGAGCGGGACAAATATCCTTGCGGGGAGGTTTGCTAGCACTGTTAGGGGGGGTTTAAACTAACTTGGCAGGGGGATGGGATACAGAGGGGAGCTGAAAGAGGGGGTGATGTGCTGCCAATTATCGAGAAAAAAACAAGTCAGCTTGGTAGACAGGGCAAATATACAAGGGCAAGGCTGGATGGCATCTATTTTAATGCAAGGAGTCTTGCAAATAAGGTGGATGAACTGAAGGTGTTGATAAACACATGGGAGTATGATATTGTTGCTATCACGGAGACATGGTTAAGGGAGGGGCAAGACTGGCAGCTCAATATTCCGGGGTACAGAATCTTCAGGCGAGACAGAGGGGGGGGGTATAAGAGGAGGGGGTGTAGCAATATTAATTAAGGAGTCAATTACTGCAGTAAGGAGGGATGACATATTAGCAGGTTCCTCTAATGAGGCCATATGGGTGGAGCTTAAAAACAAGAAGGGGGCAAGCACTTTGCTGGGTGTGTACTATAGGCCTCCAAACAGTCAGGGGGAGATAGAGGAACAGATATGTAGGCAAATCTCAGAGAAATGTGCAAATAATAGGGTAATAATAATGGGGGATTTCAACTTCCCCAATATTAACTGGGATAGTCAGAGTGTGAAAGGCACAGAGGGTGTAGAATTCGTAAAGTGCATCCAGGAGAGCTTTTTGAGCCAGCATGTAGAAGGTCCTACAAGAGAGGGGGCGGTACTGGACCTAATTCTAGGGAATGTGGCCGGCCAAGTGGAAGAAGTGCTAGTAGGTGAGCACTTTGGTGACAGTGACCATAATATGGTGAGATTTAAGGTGGTCATGGAAAAGGACAGGGATGGGCCGGAAATAAAGGTTCTAAATTGGGGGAAGGCCGATTTTAATAGGATAAGGCAGGATCTGGCCAAAATGGACTGGGATCAGCTACTGGTAGGAAAATCCGCATCGGAGCAATGGGAGGCTTTCAGAAGGGAGATTGAGATCATACAATGGCAACATGTTCCCGTAAAGGTCAAGGGTGGTTCCAAAAACCACAGGGAACCGTGGATGTCAGGGGATATACGAGAATGGATTAGAAAAAAAGGAGGGTTTTTGGCAGATACAAAAGGCTAAAGACAGAGGAAGCCCTAGAGGAGTACAAAAAGTGCACGGGGATACTTAAAAAAGAAATTAGGAGATCAAGGAGGGGCCATGAAATAACACTGGCGAGCAAAATAAAGGAAAATCCTAAGATGTTTTATAAGTATATTAAGGGTAAGAGGATAACTAGGGAAAAGATAGGGCCCATTAGGGACAAAAGTGGCAATCTGTGTGTGGAGCCGGAAGATGTAGGAGGGGTTCTGAATGAATTTTTTGCATCTGTTTTCACTATGGAGAGGGACGATGTAGACATAGAAATAGGGCGGGGGGACTGTGATATGCTCGAACACATTAACATCGAGAGGGAGGAGGTATTGGCGGTTTTAGCAGGCCAAAAAATTGATAAATCCCCAGGCCCGGACGAAATGTATCCCAGGCTGCTGTGTGAGGCAAAGGAAGAGATTGCGGGGGCTCTAACACACATATTCAGAACCTCTCTGGCCACAGGGGATGTGCCAGAGGACTGGAGAACCGCTAATGTAGTTCCATTATTCAAGAAGGGGAGTAGGGAAAAACCGGGGAACTACAGGCCAGTGAGCCTAACATCAGTGGTGGGAAAATTATTGGAAAAAATTCTGAGGGACAAAATCAGTCTCCACTTGGAGAGGCAAGGATTAATCAGGGATAGTCAACATGGCTTTGTCAAGGGAAGATCATGTCTGACTAATTTGATTGAATTTTTTGAGGGGGTGACTAGGTGTGTGGATGAGGGTAACGCAGTGGATGTGGTATACATGGATTTCAGTAAGGCCTTCGATAAAGTCCCGCACAGGAGACTGGTCAAGAAGGTAAGAGCCCATGGAATCCAGGGTGCCTTGGCACGTTGGATACAAAACTGGCTTAGTGGCAGAAGACAGAGGGTGATGGTCGAAGGTTGTTTTTGTGACTGGAAGCCTGTGGCCAGTGGGGTACCACAGGGATCGGTGCTGGGTCCCTTGCTGTTTGTGGTCTATATTAATGACTTGGATATGAATGTAAAAGGTATGATCAGTAAGTTCGCGGATGATACAAAAATTGGTAGGGTGGTAAATAGCGAGGAGGGTAGTCTCAGTCTGCAGGACGATATCGATGGGTTGGTCAGATGGGCGGAACAGTGGCAAATGGAATTTAACCCGGAAAAGTGCGAGGTGATGCACTTTGGGGGGACTAACAAGGCAAGGGAATACACAATGAATGGTAAGACCCTAGGCAAGACGGAGGGTCAGAGGGATCTGGGTGTGCAAGTACACAGATCCCTGAAGGCGGCGGAACAGATGGATAAGGTGGTAAAAAAGGCATATGGGATACTTGCCTTCATTAGCCGAGGCATAGAATATAAGAGCAAGGAGGTTATGATGGAGCTGTATAAAACACTGGTTAGGCCACAGCTGGAATACTGTGTGCAGTTCTGGTCGCCACACTACAGGAAGGATGTGATAGCTTTGGAGAGGGTGCAGAGGAGATTCACCAGGACGCTACCAGGGCTGGAACGCTTCAGCTATGAAGAGAGACTGGGCAGATTGGGTTTGTTTTCCTTGGAGCAGAGGAGGCTGAGGGGGGACATGATTGAGGTTTACAAAATTATGAGGGGCATAGATAGGATGGATACTAAGGAGCTTTTTCCCTTAGTAGAAGGGTCAATAACTAGGGGGCACAGATTCAAGGTAAAGGGCGGGAGGTTTAGAGGGGATTTGAGAAAGAACTTTTTCACCCAGAGGGTGGTTGGAGTCTGGAACTCACTGCCCGGAAGGGTTGTGGAGGCTGGAACCCTCACAACATTCAAGACGCATTTGGATGAGCACTTGAAATGCCATAGCATACAAGGCTACGGACCAAATGCTGGAATATGGGATTAGATTAGACAGGGCGTGATGGCCGACGCGGACACGATGGGCCGAAGGGCCTCTATCCGTGCTGTATAACTCTATGACTCTATGACTATGACTATGATGGTATGAGGTGTGAGTTGAGTAGGATTGATTGGGGAGTGCCACTCAAAGGGTTGATGGTGGCTGGGCAATGGCAAACATTCAAAGATCGCATGGATGAACTACAGAATTTGTTCATCCCAGTTTGGCATGAAAATAAAACAAAAAAGGTGACTCAACCGTGGCTAACAAGGGAAATTAGGGATAGCATAAGATCCAAGGAGAGGACATATAAATTGGCCAGAAAAAGCAGTAAACCTGAGGATTGGGAGCAGTTTAGGATCCAACAAAGGAGGACAAAGGGATTAATTAAGAGGGGGAAAATAGAGTAAGAGAGTAAGCTTGCAGGGAACATAAAAACTGACTGTAAAAGCTTTTATAGATATGTGAAGAGAAAAAGATTGGTGAAGTCAAGCGTAGGTCCCTTGCAGTCAGAATCAGAGGAATTTATAATGGGGAACAAAGAAATGGCAGACCAATTAAATACATACTTTGGTTCTGTCTTCACAAAGGAGGACACAAATAACCTCCCAAAGATGTTGGGGAAAATAGGGTCTAATGAAAGGGAGGAACTGATAGAAATCAGTATTTGTAGGGAAATGGTGTTAGGGAAATTGATGGGATTGAGGGCCGATAAATCCCCAGGGCCTGATAATCTACATCCTAGGGCACTTAAGGAAGTGTCCCTAGAAATAGTAGATGCATTGCTGGTCATCTTCCAAAATTCGATAGACTCTGGAACAGTACCCATGGATTGGCGGGTAGCTAATGTTACCCCACTGTTCAAAAAGGGTGGTAGAGAGAAAACGGGGAATTACAGACCGGTAAGCCTGACTTCGGTAGTGGGGAAAATGCTAGAGTCCATTATAAAGGATGTAATAGCAGAGCACTTGGAAAAAAGTGACCGGATCGGACAAAGTCAACATGGCTTTACAAAAGGTAAATCGTGCTTGACTAATCTACTGGAATTTTTTGAGGATGTAACTGGTAAAATAGATAAAGGAGAACCAGTGGATGTGGTATATTTGGATTTTCAAAAGGCTTTCAATAAGGTCCCGCATAAAAGATTAGCGTGTAAAATTAAGGCACATGGGATTGGGGGCAAGGTATTGACTTGGATAGAGAACTGGTTGGCAGACAGAAAGCAAAGAGTTGGAATAAACGGCTCTTTTTCCAAGTGGCAGGCAGTGACTAGTGGGGTACCGCAGGGATCGGTCCTTGAACCCCAGCTATTCACAATATATATTAATGATCTGGACGAAGGAACTAGATGTAATATATCCAAGTTTGCAGATGACACAAAGCTGGGTGGGCATGTGTACTGTGAGGAGGATGCCGAGAAACTCCAGTATGATTTGGACAAGTTGGGTGATTGGGCAGAAGCATGGCAGATGCAATATAATGTGGATAAATGCGAGGTTATCCACTTTGGTGTCAAAAACAGGAAGGCAGATTATTATCTAAACGGCAATAGATTGGGATAAGGGGAAGTGCAACGAGACCTGGGCGTCCTTGTGCACCAGTCGCTGAAAGTAAGCATGCAGGTGTAGCAGGCGTTTAAGAAGGCAAATGATATGTTGGCCTTCGTAGCGAGAGGGTTTGAGTACAGGAACAAGGATGTCTTGCTGCAGTTGTACAGGGCCTTGGTGAGGCCACATCTTGAGCATTGTGTGCAGTTTTGGTCACCTTATCTGAGGAAGGATGTACTTGCCATGGAAGGAGTGCAGCGAAGATTCACCAGGCTGATACCTGGGATGGCAGGAATGACGTATGAGGAGAGATTGGGTCGATTGGGCTTGTACTCGCTGGAGTTTAGAAGAATGAGAGGCGATCTCATCGAAACATAAAATTCTAACAGGACTAGACAGACTAGATGCTGGAAGGATGTTCCCGATGGTCGGGGAGTCCAGAACCAGTGGTCACAGTCTAAGGATAAGGGGTAAGCCATTTATGACAGAGATGAGGAGGAATTTCTTCACCCAGAGAGTGGTGAACCTGTGGAATTCTCTGCCAAAGAAGGCAGTAGAGGCCAATTCATTAAATATATTCAAGAAGGAGTTGTATATATTTTTTAAGGCTAAAGGGATCAAGGGATATGGAGAGAAGGCAGGAACAGGGTACTGAATTTGGATGATCAGCCATGATCTCATTGAATGGCGGAGCAGGCTCGAGGGGCCGAATGGCCTACTCCAGCTCCTATCTTCTATGTTTCTATGTTTCCTCAGGGGATAGCCCTTGTCTCCAAGTAGCCATCCGTCAAGTTGGTCTGGCGGCCTGAATAGCGGAGGCACACTAGACTGGCGCAGTATGAAGGAGTCATGGCAACTGCCAGGGTACATGGCACAAACATGCAAAATCTCCTTCTTGTGGTCACACACCAGCTGAACGTTAAGGGAGTGGAAGCCCTTACGATTGCCAAAATTACGTGGATTGCGATGGGGTGACCTAAGGGCCACATGTGTGCAGTAAATGACGCCCTGCACACTTGGAAAGTCTGCCAGATGAGCTAATCCAACCGCTCGCGCCGTCACACTTGCGCGGTCCTTGGTGAAATGGATGTGATTGTGCGCGAGGGCAAAGAGGACATCGGTTACCTACGTGATGCAAGTGTGTGCGGCCACCTGGGAAATGCCGCTGATGTCTGCTGATGATCCCTGGAATGAGCCTGAGGCAAAAAAGTTGAGTGCAGTGGTGACTTTGATGGCCACTGGTAAGGAGTGTCCACCTGGTCCTCTGGCCTGCAGGTCTTGCTGTCGCATTGCGCAGATGTCAGTCACTACCTCTCACGAAAGTCGGAGCCACCTTTGGCACTGCTGCTCAGTCATGTTGAGGTAGCTGACCCTGTGTCTGTAGACCCTGTTTGGGGGGTATCTCCTGCGCCGATGGGCTTCCAGGCGCTGGTCCCTTCTGGCCTGTGCTGCCTCAGGTGGGTGAGCAGCAGCCTGTCACTCCCGCTGCTGCTGTTGTTCCTGGTTCTGCTGCTGCCGCGCCTGGTGCTTGAGCTCCTCTAATGCCCAGAAGGGAAGGAAAAAAATGGCTCCCATGCTTCTGGCATATGCCTCCATTGAGGAAGCGCTGAGTGACGGTGGCGAGAGGGGTTTCCCAGGAGTTCACACTGGAGATGTGTGTGAGGCTCCAACCTGCCATAGGTGTGGTGATGCCTGGTAAAAGTTGCCCCAGGCCTGAGACAAAAAATCCTGCCACCTGCAAATGATGGATGATCAAATCTCCTCTTTAATGGTTGACCTGCAGCTGATAGTCAGCAAGCCAATAGTGCTCCCGCCAGGTTTCACAGTCGTGATTCCCACCAGGCGTGTTTTATGTGGCAAAAGGGTTAAAAGTGCAAGGGACTGTTAAAATGGCATTATAGAGGCCATTTAGTGGTGATTAAGGGCCTTAAAGACCAGTCCCGCCTGTTGGATGCGGGACCGATTCAGGACCATCAGACACGCCTGAGTAAAAATGGCTCGGAGTCGGGGGGGGGGGTCCCGCCCGCCAGGGGTCCCGCCCGCCAGTTTTTGTGATTTTAACCCCCCGCACACCTCCAAGCCCGCTTCCACGGCTCAGTTAAAATCGAGGCCTTCATCTCACTCAAGTTGTAGGTAGGCGTTTGTTAGATCTAACTTCGAAAAGATCTGGCCACCTGTCATCGTTGTGAACAAATCTTCCACATTTGGCAACGTTTTGGGTAAATTATATTCTAGAACCTGGTTTAAGTTTACCTTATAATCACCACACAACCTTACCTTACCATCTGACTTAGGTACAACAACAATGGGTGTAGACCAATTACTCAGATCTACCTTCGGGATAATGTTCTCAGTTTTTAGTCTTTTGAATTCTTGCTCAACTTTCTCCTTGAGTGCGTATGGTACAGGACGTGGCTTGCAGTAAACGAGTCTTGCGTCCTTCTGCACTTTGACACTCGCCTTGAAGTCTTGGATCGGACTGCCCGTTTCGCTGAATGCCTTCGGACACTGCTTGATGACATCATCTTTCGATGCAAATTTCGCTTCCACACAAAAAATCTCATTCCAATCCAGCTTCAGTGATCCCAACCAATTTCAACCTATCAAGGCAGGCTTGTCTCCTGCAACTACTATGAGAGGCAAGCTCTGACACTGATCCTTGTGTTTCACTGGTATGGTGACACTTCCTACTACAGGGATTTGCTCTCCTGAGTAGTCTCGCAGCTCTACCTTCGATTTCTCTAGTCGATAATCACGCAACTTGTTGCAATACAGCAATTTCGGGTACTATGCTCACGGATGCACCAGTGCCGATCTCCATGGGTATCCTGGTTCCTGCGACATCTGCTTGGATGATGATACTTCGTGAATCGCTGTTAAATACCTTCGTGCTCCTGATGATGTGAATCTCCAGAAACTCCTCATCCTGTTGCTTCTCTTCAACAGTAAGTAGTGTCTGGCGATTTCTACTTCTAGCATTGCCAGTCGGTTTACTCTTCTGTCGGCACGCCTTCGCAAGATGCCCAGTTTTCTTGCAGTTGAAACACTCTGCCTTCACATATGGACAGCGTTGAGCGATATGTTTGTCTTGTTTTACACACTTTGTATAAAATAATAAATTGCAGGACAACGGAGTATTACAGTTTAACTCTTTATTTAAGCATTAGGTCTGATCTTACTCATTGCAGCACAGTGGGGAAAAGCCTGGCATTAGGACCCCTAGCCTGGGTCTTCAAAACAATAGAAGTCCTTACAGATGCCTGCAGGCCAATGACAACTCAGCATGTGATCACATGTGAATATAACAGGTATTCCTTACAGATGCCTGCGGGCCAATGATAATTCAGTATGCAAATGTTATATCCCCTTTCTTTTAAAAGAAAAATGTTATGCATTACTTTTAAACCTTTCTTCTACATAATGTTCTCGGTAGCATAAACATATAAGTAAACTCAGCATTTAACTAGCACTGAAAACATCTCAACGTTTCAATAACGATGTACAGTTTTTTTTTAGGGCAGCGATCTGCCTACACCCTTTGACAGTTCACAAGTCAAGGATAACTCTAGGCTTGACCTCTCGTCCTGACCTTGTGTGGTATGAAACTGAGCATGCTCCTGAATCGGTCAACAATTCAGGTTCAGGTGTAGGTTCAGGTAAGTATGATGTGTTTTGTGTATTGCTCTGTTCATCACACTCTGTTGAACTGATCCTCTAGTCGGAATGACGGTGTTGTTCCTTGGTGTTCAGGAGGTGCCTGCGATTGCTGCGGTACACCTGTCCTTCTGGAGTGCGGACGTGATACGATCGCTCAGTGTCAGCTGGCTGGATGACGACTGCTGGCTTCCAGTAGTCATGCTCCTGGATTCTGACGGATTCTCCATTGTGCAGCGGCGGCAGTAGTCTAGCCGACCTGTACACGTTTTGCATGCACTTGCTTGCAGCTGATGACCTCTGGCTGCAGCTGCTGGTTGGTGCTCGGAAGGATTGAGCAAAGTCTGCGGCTCATCAACACCTGTGCTGGTGACTTGAATTTGTCAACCGGAGTGTTGTGGTACTCAAGGAGACTGATGTAGGGGTCTCTTTTGTCCGCTTTGGCTTTGTCCATGAGTGTTTTTGCAATCTGCACAGTTTTTTCAGCAAGGCCATTACTTTGAGGGTAATGTGGGCTTGATGTGACATGTGTGAAATTCCATGCCTTGGCAAACGACTCGAACTCTTTTGATTTGTATTGGGGGCCATTGTCTGAGACTAAAGTTTCTACTATGCCATGCCTGGCAAAGGCTGCCTTTAGCTTGTGGATCACAGCTGCAGATGTGGTGCTGTGAAGCTTGTCCAGTTCAAAAAATCTGCTGTAGTAATCAACAGTCACTATGTCGTCCTCATTGTTCCATGTGAACAGATCCGTTGCCACGATCTGACAGGGCCTGTCTGGGATACGGTGAGGTATCATGGGCTCTTTGACATTTGATGGGCGGCGTTCTAGACAAATGGAACATTTTCCAACAGTGTCCTCAATGTGTTTGCACATTCCGGGCCAAGACATAATGTCACGTGCTCTTTGTTTGCATTTTTCCATGCCCATATGTCCAGCATGAATTTTTGTCAACATCTCTTCTCTGAGACTGGTAGGAATGATGATTTTCTCCCCTTTGAAGACGATTCTGTTGATTTGTGACAGTTCGTCTCTGTGGCTCCAGAATTCAGATATGCTCTGTGGGCATTTCCTCCTTTCCTCAGGCCATCCTTCATGTATGACTTTGCTCAGCAGTGTGAGTTGTGCATCTTTCTCTGTCCTGCTCGGATCTCCTTCAGTTTTGAGTCACTCACAGGTAAGCTGTTGTACACCATGTGCACCTGCACATCCATGCCTTCACTGAGGCTGCTGTCCTGATAGCTAAGAGACTTTCTGGAGAGTGTGTCTGCGACAGGAATGTCTTTGCCTGGACGGTGAATGATTGTGAAGTCGTACTTCTGTAGCTGAAGGATCATTCTCTGTAGCCTTGGTGGGGCTGCGGCTAGTAGTTTCCTTATGATTGACTCGAGGAGCTTGTGGTTGGATTCCACAATGACTTGTCGGCCATAGACGTACTGGTGGAAACGCTTACATCCAAACAGAATTGCATATAGCTCTTTCTCGATTTGAGCATAGTTGATTTCACTGTCTGAGAGAGATCTGGAAGCGTAGCCGATGGGCTTTCCTTCTTGTAGTAATACTGCACCTAGTCCGTACTTTGACGCGTCCACTTGTAGTCTGAGCTCTTTGTTGGGGTCGAAGTAGGCAAGAACTGGTCCTGGTTCTCTGGTGATTAGGGCTTTCATTTTCTGAAATGCTGTGTCGTGTTGTTTGTCCCACAGGAACTCATTGGATTGTTTGAGCAACTGACGCATGGGTGATTTCGGAGAGGCTCGGGGCAAACTTGGCTAAGTAGTTAACCATGCCTAGTACTGTCTCTAGCTCTGCACGGTTCTTCGGCGGCTCCATCTGCTTGATGGCGGAGATTTTCTCTGGATCTGGCTTAATGCCATCAGTTGAGAGGCGATGCCCGAAATAACTGATCTCGGTGGATCCGAATATGCTTTTCTCGGGGTTGAGTCGGATACCTTTCTCCCGTGATCTTTGTAGCATCGCACGGAGGTTCCTGTCATGTTCCTCTCTATTCCTGCCATAGATGAAGATGTCGTCTACGATTGCGACTACTCCGTCGAGGCCTTCATAGGTTTCGTCAATCTTCCGCTGGAATTCATCCTGAGCTGAGATAAGACCAAATGGTAAACGCAGAAATTGGTAGTGTCCAAATGGTGTGTTGAACGTTGTTAGCTTAGATGACTCTTCCGTGAGCTTGATAGTCCAGTATCCTGATCGTGCGTCCATTACACTGAAGTAACGTGCTCCCACTAGCTTGGGTGTGATGTCATCTAGCATTGGTAGAGGGTAGTGAGGGCATTTGATAGCCTCGTTCAAATCTCTGGGGTCGAGACAGACTCTGAGCTTGCCTGTACGTGGTTTCTCAACCACTACTAACGCGTTGACCCACTCTGTCGGTTCTGTTTCCCGGACAATGATTTCTGTATTCTCCATGCTCTGCAGCTCCTCCTTCAGGTGATTACGTAGAGCAAGGGGTATCTTTCTCGGTGGGCAAACCACAGGGGTTGCTGCTGGGTCAAGGTGAATAGTGCTTTCACCTGGGAATAGTCCGATTCTTTTCAAAACGTCAGCAAACTCCTCCATGACTGTTTGCTTCTCAACTGGTGCTGTCAATGATAGCACTAGCTTGACGAGGTCCATGTCTAAACATGCCTTTAGACCTAGCACTGGAGCTGCTCGAGTGTCAACAATGTAAAAGTCCAACATCATGTCATTTTCTTTGTACTTGCATTTCATCACGCATGTGCAATGAGCTGCTCACCTCCATAGCCGGTCAGTCTGCATGAGGTGGGCTGTAGCTCACACTCATCCTTCAAGCTGTGATACTCACTCAGAGGAATTACATTAACCTGAGCTCCAGTGTCTAGTTTAAACTCAAGCTCTGTGCCCTGTTTTCTTATCCGTGTCCATATGCAGCAAGACCTGGACAACATTCAGACTTGGGCTGACAAGTGGCAAGTAACATTCGCACCACACAAGTGCCAGGCAATGACCATCTCCAACAAGCGAGACTCTAACCATCTCCCCTTGACATTCAATGGCATTACCATCGCTAAATCCCCCACTATCAACATCCTGGGGGTTACCATTGATCAGAAACTGAACTGGACCAGCCATATAAATACTGTGGCTACAAGAGCAGGCCAGAGGCTAGGAATTCTGTGGCGAGTGTCTCACCTCCTGACTCCCCAAAGCCTTTCCACCATCTACAAGGCACAAGTCAGGAGTGTGATGGAATACTCTCCACTTGCCTGGATGAGTGCAGCTCCAACAACACTCAAGAAGCTCGACACCATTCAGATAAAGCAGCCCGCTTGATTGGCACTCCATCCACCACCTTCAACATTCATTCCCTCCACCACCGGCGCACTGTGGCTGCAGTGTGTACCATCTACAAGATGCACTGCAGCAACTCGCCAAAGTTCCTTCAACAGCACCTTCCAAACCCACGACCTCTGCCACTTAGAAGGACAAGGGCAGCAGACGCATGGGAACATCACCACCTACAAGTTCCCCTCCAAGCCACACACCATCCTGACTTGGACCTGTATCGCCGTTCCTTCACTGTCGCTGGGCCAAAATCCTGGAACTCCCTTCCTAACAGCATTGTGGGTGTACCTACACCATATGGACTGCAGCGGTTCAAGAAGGCGGCTCACCACCATCTTCTCAAGGGCAATTAGGGATGGGCACTAAATGCAGGCCTAGCCAGCGACGCCCACATCCCATCAATGAATAAAAAAAAAATATCTGCAAAGGCTTGCTCAGTCTCTGAAATCTGTTTCTTCTGTGACACAGAATCAATAAACAGTTCCTCTGCATTTGGCTCTCTATCTGGCATTTGGCTGTCACTCACTGTGTGTACTGATATTCCAAAAACAGTCCTGCAAACTTTAGCAAAGTGATTCCGTTTACCACATTTAGCACATTGCCTTCCTTTGGCAGGGCAGTGCTCTTTTTCCCCATGCACCTTGTTTCCACAATATCCACAGTTTTTGAAGCGTTTTATGTCTGTGTCGCTCATTTTTAGAACTCTCTGTTCTTTCTGTTCTGAAACACGCTCTCTGAGCGGTGTTCTTTGGTGTGTGTCTATTAACTGCATGCACTGTCTGTTCACGAGAGCTGCTCGTGGCGCTGGTTATCGTTTTCAATTGTGCTTGGGCTATCTCGTGCGATCTAGCTATGTCCATAGCATTGTCCAGCGTTAGCCCGGACCCAACATTCAAAAGTTTCTCTCTCACTTTAGCTGAATGTATTCCAAACACGATGCAGTCTCTGACCATCTCATCTTTATCTGCATACTCACAGTCTTTTATCAGCAGTTTTAACTCAGTCACGGACTGTTCAAACGACTCACTAGCTCCTTGTACTTTCTCCTGAAACTTGTACCTAGCGAATATCGTATTTGTCTTGGGCATCACATATGATTCAAAATGGTCAAAATAACTTTTCAGTACCTTTGCTTCATCTGTGGTGAGAGACCATGTGTTAAAAATGTCTCTCCCTTTTTCTCCGATCCACAGGAGTAGGTAGCTGCATCTTTCTTCCTCCCCTTTGCTTTTCTGCGGACCCGAGAGCATCAACTCCACGTGTTGCTTGAACTTGCGCCATTCTACAGGTAAGTTCAAAGATCCCCAATTCATTCGAGGCAAGGAAGCTCCAACGATGTCCATTTCCAATCCCACTTCTGACACCATGTCTTGTTTTACACACTTTGTATAAAATAATAAATTGCAGGACAACGGAGTATTACAGTTTAACTCTTTATTTAAGCATTAGGTCTAATCTTACTCATAGCAGCACAGTGGGGCAAAGCCTGGCATTAGGACCCCTAGCCTGGGTCTTCAAAACAATAGAAATCCTTACAGATGCCTGCAGGCCAATGACAACTCAGCATGTGATCACATGTGAATATAATAGGTATTCCTTACAGATGCCTGCGGGCCAATGATAATTCAATATGCAAATGTTACAATGTTGTCCCAGGCACCAATAGCACGACTTTAATGCACTGTCACCTTGGCCAGTTGCCGAGAGCTTGGGGCCCAACTGCCTTTTACTTTTAGCCTGCAGCCGATTCACCTCAGTTGTCTGATGACTGGAAATGGCGTGTAACTCTCGGGAGTATCGGTCGGCCATATCCATCGACATAGCTGTCTGACAAGCTAAGTCAAAAGTCAAGTTAGGGGTTGTCAACAATTTACATCTGATACATTCATTTTTCAACCCACAAACAAAGCAGTCATGCAAAGCTCAGTCCTGACGGTTTCCGGAATGACAGTGAATGGATAGCTTTTTTAACGCTACAATGTACTCACTGATACCCTCGTCATTTAATTGATCGTGTGTTCCAAAACAATAACTTTCACCAATTTACAGGGGCTCAGGGCTGTAGTACAATCTCCTTCCGTGGCGTGACCTTCGGCTTGGCGGGAACAAGCAAATTTTTCAGGGTTTCATGCACCTCGGGGACTGCTTCAGTCAAAAAAATGCCCGTTTCCTTTCTAAAGCCGTTTACAGTTTACATAATTGGGGACTTCAACGATACTATTTGCAGTGAAAAACATTTCTAGCCACTCCACATATGCTCCGAAAGTCTCTTGGTCATGATCAAACTCACCCAAGTGCCCCATTATTCCCCGAGGCGCGACCATTTGGACCCTGGCAACGTTGACAGCTCATCCACATGTGTTCGAAATTACCTCGGATTTTTAAGTTTTTTCTGCAAAACATCCTCTCCCCAGCTCTCGCTCCTTCAAACTGTCGTCTCCAGCTCTCGCTCCTTAAAATGTCCTCTCCAGCTCTCGCTCCTTCAAACTGCTCTCTCCAGCTCTCACTCCTTCAAACTGTCCTCTCCAGCTCTCGCTCCTTCAAACTGCTCTCTCCAGCTCTCGTTCCTTCAAACTGTCCTCTCCAGCTCTCGCTCCTTCAAACTGCTCTCTCCAGCTCTCCTTCCTTCAAACTGCTCTCTCCAGCTCTCCTTCCTTCAAACTGTCCTCTCTCCAGCTCTCACTCCTTCAATCTGTCCTCTCTCCAGCTCTCGCTCCTTCAAACTGCTATCTCCAGCTCTCGCTCCTTCAAACTGTCCTCTCTCCAGCTCCCGCTCCTTCAAACTGTCCTCTCCAGCTCTCGCTCCTTCAAACTGCTCTACCCAGCTCTCGCTCCTTCAAACTGCTCTCCCCAGCTCTCGCTCCTTCAAACTGCTCTCTCTAGCTCTTGCTCCTTCAAACTGCTCTCTCCAGCTCTCGCTCCTTCAAACTGTCCTCTCTCCAGCTCTCGCTCCTTCAACTACTCTCTCCAGCTCTTGCTCCTTCAAACTGTCCTCTCTCCAGCTATCGCTCCTTCAAACTGCTCTCTCCAGCTCTCGCTCCTTCAAACTGCTCTCTCCAGCTCTCGCTCCTTCAAACTGTCCTCTCCAGCTCTCGCTCCGTGAAACTGTCCTCTCCAGCTCTCGCTCCTTCAAACTGTCCTCTCTACAGCTCTCGATCCTTTAAACTGTCCTCTCCAGCTCTCCCTCCTTCAAACTGTCCTCTCTCCAGCTCTCGCTCCTTCAAACTGTCCTCTCTCCAGCTTTCGCTCCTTCAAACTGTCCTCTCCAGCTCTCGCTCCTTCAAACTGCTCTCTCCAGCTCTCGCTCCTTCAAACTGTCCTCTCCAGCTCTCGCTCCTTCAAACTGTCCTCTCCAGCTCTCGCTCCTTCAAACTGTCCTCTCTAGCTCTCGCTCCTTCAAACTGCTCTCTCCAGCTCACGCTCCTTCAAACTGCTCTCTCCAGCTCTCGCTCATTCAAACTGCTCTCTCCAGCTCTCGCTCCTTCAAACTGTCCTCTCCAGCTCTCGCTCCTTCAAACTGCTCTCTCCAGCTCTCGCTCATTCAAACTGTCCTCTCCAGCTCTCACTCCTTCAAATTGTCCTTTCCAGCTCTCGCTCCTTCAAACTGTTCTCTCTCCAGCTCTCGCTCCTTCAAACTGTCCTCTCCAGCTCTCGCTCCTTAAAATGTCCTCTCCAGCTCTCGCTCCTTCAAACTGCTCTCTCCAGCTCTCGGTCCTTCAAACTGTCCTCTCCAGCTCTCGCTCCTTCAAACTGTCCTCTCCAGCTCTCGCTCCTTCAAACTGTCCTCTCCAGCTCTCGCTCCTTCAAACTGTCCTCTCTAGCTCTCGCTCCTTCAAACTGCTCTCTCCAGCTCTCGCTCCTTCAAACTGCTCTCTCCAGCTCTCGCTCATTCAAACTGCTCTCTCCAGCTCTCGCTCCTTCAAACTGTCCTCTCCAGCTCTCGCTCCTTCAAACTGCTCTCTCCAGCTCTCGCTCATTCAAACTGTCCTCTCCAGCTCTCACTCCTTCAAATTGTCCTTTCCAGCTCTTGCTCCTTCAAACTGTTCTCTCTCCAGCTCTCGCTCCTTCAAACTGCACTCTCCAGCTCTCGCTCCTTCAAACTGCTCTCTCCAGCACTCGCTCCTTCAAACTGTCCTCTCCAGCTCTCGCTCCTTGAAACTGTCCTCTCCAGCTCTCGCTCCTTCAAACTGTACTCTCCAGCTCTCGCTCCTTCAAAATGTCCTCTCCAGCTCTCGCTCCATCAAACTGTCCTCTCCAGCTCTCACTCCTTCAAACTGCTCTCTCCAGCTCTCGCTCCTTCAAACTGTCCTCTCCAGCTCTCGCTCCTCAAACTGCTCTCTCCAGCTCTCTCTCCTTCAATTGGCTCTCTCCAACTCTCGCTCCTTCAAACTGCTCTCTCCATATCTCCCTCCTTCAAACTGTCCTCTCTCCAGCTCTCCCTCCTTCAAACTGTCCTCTCTCCAGCTCTCGGTCCTTCAAACTGTCCTCTCCAGCTCTCCCTCCTTCAAACTGTCCTCTCTCCAGCTCTCGGTCCTTCAAACTGTCCTCTCCAGCTCTCGCTCCTTCAAGCTGCCCTCTCTCCAGCTCTCGCTCCTTCAAACTCTCCTCTCCAGCTCTCGCTCCTTCAAACTGCTCTCTCCAGCTCTCGCTCCTTCGAACTGCTCTCTCCAGCTCTCGCTCCTTCAAACTGTCCTCTCCAGCTCTCTCTCCTTCAATCGGCTCTCTGCAGCTCTCGCTCCTTCAAACTGCTCTCTCCAGCTCTCGGTCCTTCAAACTGTCCTCTCTCCAGCTCTCACTCCGTCAAACTGCCCTCTCCAGCTCTCGCTCCTTCAAACTGTCCTCTTCAGCTCTCGCTCTTTCAAACTGTCCTCTCTCCAGCTCTCCCTCCTTCAAACTGTCCTCTCTCCAGCTCTCGGTCCTTCAAACTCTCCTCTCCAGGTCTCCCTCCTTCAAACTGTCCTCTCTCCAGCTCTCCCTCCTTCAAACTGTCCTCTCTCCAGCTCTCGGTCCTTCAAACTGTCCTCTCCAGCTCTCCCTCCTTCAAACTGTCCTCTCTCCAGCTCTCGGTCCTTCAAATTGTCCTCTCCAGCTCTCGCTCCTTCAAGCTGCCCTCTCTCCAGCTCTCGCTCCTTCAAACTGCTCTCTCCAGCTCTCGCTCCTTCGAACTGCTCTCTCCAGCTCTCGCTCCTTCAAACTGTCCTCTCCAGCTCTCGCTCCTTCGAACTGCGCTCTCCAGCTCTTGCTCCTTCAAACTGTCCTCTCTCCAGCTCTCACTCCTTCAAACTGTCCTCTCCAGCTCTCGCTCCTTCAAACTGTCCTCTCCAGCTCTCGCTCCTTCAAACTGTCCACTCCAGCTCTCCCTCCTTCAAACTGTCCTCTCTCCAGCTCTCGGTCCTTCAAACTGTCCTCTCCAGCTCTCCCTCCTTCAAACTGTCCTCTCTCCAGCTCTCCCTCCTTCAAACTGTCCTCTCTCCAGCTCTCGGTCCTTCAAACTGTCCTCTCCTGCTCTCCCTCCTTCAAACTGTCCTCTCTCCAGCTCTCGGTCCTTCAAACTGTCCTCTCCAGCTCTCGCTCCTTCAAGCTGCCCTCTCTCCAGCTCTCGCTCCTTCGAACTGCTCTCTCCAGCTCTCGCTCCTTCAAACTGTCCTCTCCAGCTCTCGCTCCTTCGAACTGCGCTCTCCAGCTCTCGCTCCTTCAAACTGTCCTCTCTCCAGCTCTCACTCCTTCAAACTGTCCTCTCCAGCTCTCGCTCCTTCAAACTGTCCTCTCCAGCTCTCGCTCCTTGAAACTGTCCTCTCCAGCTCTCGCTCCTTCAAACTGCTCTCTCCAGCTCTCGCTCCTTCAAACTGTCCTCTCCAGCTCTCGCTCCTTCAAACTGTCCTCTACAGCTCTCGCTCCTTCAAACTGTCCTCTCCAGCTCTCGCTCCTTCAAACTGTCCTCTCCAGCTCTCGCTCCTTCAAACTGCTCTTTCCAGCTCTCGCTCCTTCAAACTGCTCTCCAGCTCTCGCTCCTTCAAACTGTCCTCTCTCCAGCTCTCGCTCCTTCAAACTGCTCTCTCCAGCTCTCGCTCCTTCAAACTGTCCTCTCCAGCTCTCGCTCCTTCAAACTGTCCTCTCCAGCTCTCGCTCCTTCAAACTGTCCTCTCCAGCTCTTGCTCCTTCAAACTGCTCTACCCAGCTCTCGCTCCTTCAAACTGTCCTCTCCAGCTCTCGCTCCTTCAAACTGTCCTCTCCAGCTCTCGCTCCTTCAAACTGTCCTCTCCAGCTCTTGCTCCTTCAAACTGCTCTACCCAGCTCTCGCTCCTTCAAACTGTCCTCTCCAGCTCTCGCTCCTTCAAACTGTCCTCTCCAGCTCTCGCTCCTTCAAACTGCTCTCTCCAGCTCTCGCTACTTCAAACTGTCCTCTCCAGCTCTCGCTCCGTCAAACTGTCCTCTCCAGCTCTCGCTCCTTCAAACTGTCCCCTCTCCAGCTCTCGCTCCTTCAAGCTGTCCTCTCCAGCTCTCGCTGCTTCAAACTGTCCTCTCCATCTCTCGCTCCTTCAAACTGCTCTCTCCAGCTCTCGCTCCTTCAAACTGTTCTCTCCAGCTCTCGCTCCTTCAAACTGTCCTCTCCAGCTCTCGCTCCTTCAAACTGTCCTCTCCAGCTCTCGCTCCTTCAAACTGTCATCTCCAGCTCTCGCTCCTTCAAACTGCTCTCTCCAGCTCTCGCTCCTTCAAACTGCTCTCTCCAGCTCTCGCTCCTTCAAACTGTCCTCTCCAGCTCTCGCTCCTTCAAACTGTCCTCTCCAGCTCTCGCTCCTTCAAACTGCTCTCTCCAGCTCTCGCTCCTTCAAACTGTCCTCTCCAGCTCTCGCTCCTTCAAACTGTCCTCTCCAGCTCTCGCTCCTTCAAACTGTTCTCTCCAGCTCTCGCTGCTTCAAACTATCCTCTCCAGCTCTCGCTGCTTCAAATTGTCCTCTCCAGCTCTCGCTCCTTCAAACTGTCCACTCTCCAGCTCTCGCTCCTTCAAATTGTGCTCTCCAGCTCTCGCTCCTTCAAACTGCTCTCTCCAGCACTCGCTCCTTCAAACTGTCCTCTCCAGCTCTCACTCCTTCAAACTGTCCTCTCCAGCTCTCACTCCTTCAAACTGTCCTCTCTACAGCTCTCGATCCTTTAAACTGTCCTCTCCAGCTCTCCCTCCTTCAAACTGTCCTCTCTCCAGCTCTCGCTCCTTCAAACTGTCCTCTCTCCAGCTTTCGCTCCTTCAAACTGTCCTCTCCAGCTCTCGCTCCTTCAAACTGCTCTCTCCAGCTCTCGCTCCTTCAAACTGTCCTCTCCAGCTCTCGCTCCTTCAAACTGTCCTCTCCAGCTCTCGCTCCTTCAAACTGTCCTCTCTAGCTCTCGCTCCTTCAAACTGCTCTCTCCAGCTCACGCTCCTTCAAACTGCTCTCTCCAGCTCTCGCTCATTCAAACTGCTCTCTCCAGCTCTCGCTCCTTCAAACTGTCCTCTCCAGCTCTCGCTCCTTCAAACTGCTCTCTCCAGCTCTCGCTCATTCAAACTGTCCTCTCCAGCTCTCACTCCTTCAAATTGTCCTTTCCAGCTCTCGCTCCTTCAAACTGTTCTCTCTCCAGCTCTCGCTCCTTCAAACTGTCCTCTCCAGCTCTCGCTCCTTAAAATGTCCTCTCCAGCTCTCGCTCCTTCAAACTGCTCTCTCCAGCTCTCGGTCCTTCAAACTGTCCTCTCCAGCTCTCGCTCCTTCAAACTGTCCTCTCCAGCTCTCGCTCCTTCAAACTGTCCTCTCCAGCTCTCGCTCCTTCAAACTGTCCTCTCTTGCTCTCGCTCCTTCAAACTGCTCTCTCCAGCTCTCGCTCCTTCAAACTGCTCTCTCCAGCTCTCGCTCATTCAAACTGCTCTCTCCAGCTCTCGCTCCTTCAAACTGTCCTCTCCAGCTCTCGCTCCTTCAAACTGCTCTCTCCAGCTCTCGCTCATTCAAACTGTCCTCTCCAGCTCTCACTCCTTCAAATTGTCCTTTCCAGCTCTTGCTCCTTCAAACTGTTCTCTCTCCAGCTCTCGCTCCTTCAAATTGTCCTCTCCAGCTCTCGCTCCTTAAAGCTGCCCTCTACATCTCTCGCTCCTTCAAACTGCACTCTCCAGCTCTCGCTCCTTCAAACTGCTCTCTCCAGCACTCGCTCCTTCAAACTGTCCTCTCCAGCTCTCGCTCCTTGAAACTGTCCTCTCCAGCTCTCGCTCCTTCAAACTGTACTCTCCAGCTCTCGCTCCTTCAAAATGTCCTCTCCAGCTCTCGCTCCATCAAACTGTCCTCTCCAGCTCTCACTCCTTCAAACTGCTCTCTCCAGCTCTCGCTCCTTCAAACTGTCCTCTCCAGCTCTCGCTCCTCAAACTGCTCTCTCCAGCTCTCTCTCCTTCAATTGGCTCTCTCCAGCTCTCGCTCCTTCAAACTGCTCTCTCCATATCTCCCTCCTTCAAACTGTCCTCTCTCCAGCTCTCCCTCCTTCAAACTGTCCTCTCTCCAGCTCTCGGTCCTTCAAACTGTCCTCTCCAGCTCTCCCTCCTTCAAACTGTCCTCTCTCCAGCTCTCGGTCCTTCAAACTGTCCTCTCCAGCTCTCGCTCCTTCAAGCTGCCCTCTCTCCAGCTCTCGCTCCTTCAAACTCTCCTCTCCAGCTCTCGCTCCTTCAAACTGCTCTCTCCAGCTCTCGCTCATTCAAACTGCTCTCTCCAGCTCTCGCTCCTTCAAACTGTCCTCTCCAGCTCTCGCTCCTTCAAACTGCTCTCTCCAGCTCTCGCTCATTCAAACTGTCCTCTCCAGCTCTCACTCCTTCAAATTGTCCTTTCCAGCTCTCGCTCCTTCAAACTGTTCTCTCTCCAGCTCTCGCTCCTTCAAACTGTCCTCTCCAGCTCTCGCTCCTTAAAATGTCCTCTCCAGCTCTCGCTCCTTCAAACTGCTCTCTCCAGCTCTCGGTCCTTCAAACTGTCCTCTCCAGCTCTCGCTCCTTCAAACTGTCCTCTCCAGCTCTCGCTCCTTCAAACTGTCCTCTCCAGCTCTCGCTCCTTCAAACTGTCCTCTCTAGCTCTCGCTCCTTCAAACTGCTCTCTCCAGCTCTCGCTCCTTCAAACTGCTCTCTCCAGCTCTCGCTCATTCAAACTGCTCTCTCCAGCTCTCGCTCCTTCAAACTGTCCTCTCCAGCTCTCGCTCCTTCAAACTGCTCTCTCCAGCTCTCGCTCATTCAAACTGTCCTCTCCAGCTCTCACTCCTTCAAATTGTCCTTTCCAGCTCTTGCTCCTTCAAACTGTTCTCTCTCCAGCTCTCGCTCCTTCAAACTGCACTCTCCAGCTCTCGCTCCTTCAAACTGCTCTCTCCAGCACTCGCTCCTTCAAACTGTCCTCTCCAGCTCTCGCTCCTTGAAACTGTCCTCTCCAGCTCTCGCTCCTTCAAACTGTACTCTCCAGCTCTCGCTCCTTCAAAATGTCCTCTCCAGCTCTCGCTCCATCAAACTGTCCTCTCCAGCTCTCACTCCTTCAAACTGCTCTCTCCAGCTCTCGCTCCTTCAAACTGTCCTCTCCAGCTCTCGCTCCTCAAACTGCTCTCTCCAGCTCTCTCTCCTTCAATTGGCTCTCTCCAACTCTCGCTCCTTCAAACTGCTCTCTCCATATCTCCCTCCTTCAAACTGTCCTCTCTCCAGCTCTCCCTCCTTCAAACTGTCCTCTCTCCAGCTCTCGGTCCTTCAAACTGTCCTCTCCAGCTCTCCCTCCTTCAAACTGTCCTCTCTCCAGCTCTCGGTCCTTCAAACTGTCCTCTCCAGCTCTCGCTCCTTCAAGCTGCCCTCTCTCCAGCTCTCGCTCCTTCAAACTCTCCTCTCCAGCTCTCGCTCCTTCAAACTGCTCTCTCCAGCTCTCGCTCCTTCGAACTGCTCTCTCCAGCTCTCGCTCCTTCAAACTGTCCTCTCCAGCTCTCTCTCCTTCAATCGGCTCTCTGCAGCTCTCGCTCCTTCAAACTGCTCTCTCCAGCTCTCGGTCCTTCAAACTGTCCTCTCTCCAGCTCTCACTCCGTCAAACTGCCCTCTCCAGCTCTCGCTCCTTCAAACTGTCCTCTTCAGCTCTCGCTCTTTCAAACTGTCCTCTCTCCAGCTCTCCCTCCTTCAAACTGTCCTCTCTCCAGCTCTCGGTCCTTCAAACTCTCCTCTCCAGGTCTCCCTCCTTCAAACTGTCCTCTCTCCAGCTCTCCCTCCTTCAAACTGTCCTCTCTCCAGCTCTCGGTCCTTCAAACTGTCCTCTCCAGCTCTCCCTCCTTCAAACTGTCCTCTCTCCAGCTCTCGGTCCTTCAAATTGTCCTCTCCAGCTCTCGCTCCTTCAAGCTGCCCTCTCTCCAGCTCTCGCTCCTTCAAACTGCTCTCTCCAGCTCTCGCTCCTTCGAACTGCTCTCTCCAGCTCTCGCTCCTTCAAACTGTCCTCTCCAGCTCTCGCTCCTTCGAACTGCGCTCTCCAGCTCTTGCTCCTTCAAACTGTCCTCTCTCCAGCTCTCACTCCTTCAAACTGTCCTCTCCAGCTCTCGCTCCTTCAAACTGTCCTCTCCAGCTCTCGCTCCTTCAAACTGTCCACTCCAGCTCTCCCTCCTTCAAACTGTCCTCTCTCCAGCTCTCGGTCCTTCAAACTGTCCTCTCCAGCTCTCCCTCCTTCAAACTGTCCTCTCTCCAGCTCTCCCTCCTTCAAACTGTCCTCTCTCCAGCTCTCGGTCCTTCAAACTGTCGTCTCCTGCTCTCCCTCCTTCAAACTGTCCTCTCTCCAGCTCTCGGTCCTTCAAACTGTCCTCTCCAGCTCTCGCTCCTTCAAGCTGCCCTCTCTCCAGCTCTCGCTCCTTCAAACTGCTCTCTCCAGCTCTTGCTCCTTCGAACTGCTCTCTCCAGCTCTCGCTCCTTCAAACTGTCCTCTCCAGCTCTCGCTCCTTCGAACTGCGCTCTCCAGCTCTCGCTCCTTCAAACTGTCCTCTCTCCAGCTCTCACTCCTTCAAACTGTCCTCTCCAGCTCTCGCTCCTTCAAACTGTCCTCTCCAGCTCTCGCTCCTTGAAACTGTCCTCTCCAGCTCTCGCTCCTTCAAACTGCTCTCTCCAGCTCTCGCTCCTTCAAACTGTCCTCTCCAGCTCTCGCTCCTTCAAACTGTCCTCTACAGCTCTCGCTCCTTCAAACTGTCCTCTCCAGCTCTCGCTCCTTCAAACTGTCCTCTCCAGCTCTCGCTCCTTCAAACTGCTCTTTCCAGCTCTCGCTCCTTCAAACTGCTCTCCAGCTCTCGCTCCTTCAAACTGTCCTCTCTCCAGCTCTCGCTCCTTCAAACTGCTCTCTCCAGCTCTCGCTCCTTCAAACTGTCCTCTCCAGCTCTCGCTCCTTCAAACTGTCCTCTCCAGCTCTCGCTCCTTCAAACTGTCCTCTCCAGCTCTTGCTCCTTCAAACTGCTCTACCCAGCTCTCGCTCCTTCAAACTGTCCTCTCCAGCTCTCGCTCCTTCAAACTGTCCTCTCCAGCTCTCGCTCCTTCAAACTGTCCTCTCCAGCTCTTGCTCCTTCAAACTGCTCTACCCAGCTCTCGCTCCTTCAAACTGTCCTCTCCAGCTCTCGCTCCTTCAAACTGTCCTCTCCAGCTCTCGCTCCTTCAAACTGCTCTCTCCAGCTCTCGCTACTTCAAACTGTCCTCTCCAGCTCTCGCTCCGTCAAACTGTCCTCTCCAGCTCTCGCTCCTTCAAACTGTCCCCTCTCCAGCTCTCGCTCCTTCAAGCTGTCCTCTCCAGCTCTCGCTGCTTCAAACTGTCCTCTCCATCTCTCGCTCCTTCAAACTGCTCTCTCCAGCTCTCGCTCCTTCAAACTGTTCTCTCCAGCTCTCGCTCCTTCAAACTGTCCTCTCCAGCTCTCGCTCCTTCAAACTGTCCTCTCCAGCTCTCGCTCCTTCAAACTGTCATCTCCAGCTCTCGCTCCTTCAAACTGCTCTCTCCAGCTCTCGCTCCTTCAAACTGCTCTCTCCAGCTCTCGCTCCTTCAAACTGTCCTCTCCAGCTCTCGCTCCTTCAAACTGTCCTCTCCAGCTCTCGCTCCTTCAAACTGCTCTCTCCAGCTCTCGCTCCTTCAAACTGTCCTCTCCAGCTCTCGCTCCTTCAAACTGTCCTCTCCAGCTCTCGCTCCTTCAAACTGTTCTCTCCAGCTCTCGCTGCTTCAAACTATCCTCTCCAGCTCTCGCTGCTTCAAATTGTCCTCTCCAGCTCTCGCTCCTTCAAACTGTCCACTCTCCAGCTCTCGCTCCTTCAAATTGTGCTCTCCAGCTCTCGCTCCTTCAAACTGCTCTCTCCAGCACTCGCTCCTTCAAACTGTCCTCTCCAGCTCTCACTCCTTCAAACTGTCCTCTCCAGCTCTCACTCCTTCAAACTGTCCTCTCTACAGCTCTCGATCCTTTAAACTGTCCTCTCCAGCTCTCCCTCCTTCAAACTGTCCTCTCTCCAGCTCTCGCTCCTTCAAACTGTCCTCTCTCCAGCTTTCGCTCCTTCAAACTGTCCTCTCCAGCTCTCGCTCCTTCAAACTGCTCTCTCCAGCTCTCGCTCCTTCAAACTGTCCTCTCCAGCTCTCGCTCCTTCAAACTGTCCTCTCCAGCTCTCGCTCCTTCAAACTGTCCTCTCTAGCTCTCGCTCCTTCAAACTGCTCTCTCCAGCTCACGCTCCTTCAAACTGCTCTCTCCAGCTCTCGCTCATTCAAACTGCTCTCTCCAGCTCTCGCTCCTTCAAACTGTCCTCTCCAGCTCTCGCTCCTTCAAACTGCTCTCTCCAGCTCTCGCTCATTCAAACTGTCCTCTCCAGCTCTCACTCCTTCAAATTGTCCTTTCCAGCTCTCGCTCCTTCAAACTGTTCTCTCTCCAGCTCTCGCTCCTTCAAACTGTCCTCTCCAGCTCTCGCTCCTTAAAATGTCCTCTCCAGCTCTCGCTCCTTCAAACTGCTCTCTCCAGCTCTCGGTCCTTCAAACTGTCCTCTCCAGCTCTCGCTCCTTCAAACTGTCCTCTCCAGCTCTCGCTCCTTCAAACTGTCCTCTCCAGCTCTCGCTCCTTCAAACTGTCCTCTCTTGCTCTCGCTCCTTCAAACTGCTCTCTCCAGCTCTCGCTCCTTCAAACTGCTCTCTCCAGCTCTCGCTCATTCAAACTGCTCTCTCCAGCTCTCGCTCCTTCAAACTGTCCTCTCCAGCTCTCGCTCCTTCAAACTGCTCTCTCCAGCTCTCGCTCATTCAAACTGTCCTCTCCAGCTCTCACTCCTTCAAATTGTCCTTTCCAGCTCTTGCTCCTTCAAACTGTTCTCTCTCCAGCTCTCGCTCCTTCAAATTGTCCTCTCCAGCTCTCGCTCCTTAAAGCTGCCCTCTACATCTCTCGCTCCTTCAAACTGCACTCTCCAGCTCTCGCTCCTTCAAACTGCTCTCTCCAGCACTCGCTCCTTCAAACTGTCCTCTCCAGCTCTCGCTCCTTGAAACTGTCCTCTCCAGCTCTCGCTCCTTCAAACTGTACTCTCCAGCTCTCGCTCCTTCAAAATGTCCTCTCCAGCTCTCGCTCCATCAAACTGTCCTCTCCAGCTCTCACTCCTTCAAACTGCTCTCTCCAGCTCTCGCTCCTTCAAACTGTCCTCTCCAGCTCTCGCTCCTCAAACTGCTCTCTCCAGCTCTCTCTCCTTCAATTGGCTCTCTCCAGCTCTCGCTCCTTCAAACTGCTCTCTCCATATCTCCCTCCTTCAAACTGTCCTCTCTCCAGCTCTCCCTCCTTCAAACTGTCCTCTCTCCAGCTCTCGGTCCTTCAAACTGTCCTCTCCAGCTCTCCCTCCTTCAAACTGTCCTCTCTCCAGCTCTCGGTCCTTCAAACTGTCCTCTCCAGCTCTCGCTCCTTCAAGCTGCCCTCTCTCCAGCTCTCGCTCCTTCAAACTCTCCTCTCCAGCTCTCGCTCCTTCAAACTGCTCTCTCCAGCTCTCGCTCCTTCGAACTGCTCTCTCCAGCTCTCGCTCCTTCAAACTGTCCTCTCCAGCTCTCTCTCCTTCAATCGGCTCTCTGCAGCTCTCGCTCCTTCAAACTGCTCTCTCCAGCTCTCGGTCCTTCAAACTGTCCTCTCTCCAGCTCTCACTCCGTCAAACTGCCCTCTCCAGTTCTCGGTCCTTCAAACTGTCCTCTTCAGCTCTCGCTCTTTGAAACTGTCCTCTCTCCAGCTCTCCCTCCTTCAAACTGTCCTCTCTCCAGCTCTCGGTCCTTCAAACTCTCCTCTCCAGGTCTCCCTCCTTCAAACTGTCCTCTCTCCAGCTCTCCCTCCTTCAAACTGTCCTCTCTCCAGCTCTCGGTCCTTCAAACTGTCCTCTCCAGCTCTCCCTCCTTCAAACTGTCCTCTCTCCAGCTCTCGGTCCTTCAAATTGTCCTCTCCAGCTCTCGCTCCTTCAAGCTGCCCTCTCTCCAGCTCTCGCTCCTTCAAACTGCTCTCTCCAGCTCTCGCTCCTTCGAACTGCTCTCTCCAGCTCTCGCTCCTTCAAACTGTCCTCTCCAGCTCTCGCTCCTTCGAACTGCGCTCTCCAGCTCTTGCTCCTTCAAACTGTCCTCTCTCCAGCTCTCACTCCTTCAAACTGTCCTCTCCAGCTCTCGCTCCTTCAAACTGTCCTCTCCAGCTCTCGCTCCTTCAAACTGTCCACTCCAGCTCTCCCTCCTTCAAACTGTCCTCTCTCCAGCTCTCGGTCCTTCAAACTGTCCTCTCCAGCACTCCCTCCTTCAAACTGTCCTCTCTCCAGCTCTCCCTCCTTCAAACTGTCCTCTCTCCAGCTCTCGGTCCTTCAAACTGTCCTCTCCTGCTCTCCCTCCTTCAAACTGTCCTCTCTCCAGCTCTCGGTCCTTCAAACTGTCCTCTCCAGCTCTCGCTCCTTCAAGCTGCCCTCTCTCCAGCTCTCGCTCCTTCAAACTGCTCTCTCCAGCTCTTGCTCCTTCGAACTGCTCTCTCCAGCTCTCGCTCCTTCAAACTGTCCTCTCCAGCTCTCGCTCCTTCGAACTGCGCTCTCCAGCTCTCGCTCCTTCAAACTGTCCTCTCTCCAGCTCTCACTCCTTCAAACTGTCCTCTCCAGCTCTCTCTCCTTCAAACTGTCCTCTCCAGCTCTCGCTCCTTGAAACTGTCCTCTCCAGCTCTCGCTCCTTCAAACTGCTCTCTCCAGCTCTCGCTCCTTCAAACTGTCCTCTCCAGCTCTCGCTCCTTCAAACTGTCCTCTACAGCTCTCGCTCCTTCAAACTGTCCTCTCCAGCTCTCGCTCCTTCAAACTGTCCTCTCCAGCTCTCGCTCCTTCAAACTGCTCTTTCCAGCTCTCGCTCCTTCAAACTGCTCTCCAGCTCTCGCTCCTTCAAACTGTCCTCTCTCCAGCTCTCGCTCCTTCAAACTGCTCTCTCCAGCTCTCGCTCCTTCAAACTGTCCTCTCCAGCTCTCGCTCCTTCAAACTGTCCTCTCCAGCTCTCGCTCCTTCAAACTGTCCTCTCCAGCTCTTGCTCCTTCAAACTGCTCTACCCAGCTCTCGCTCCTTCAAACTGTCCTCTCCAGCTCTCGCTCCTTCAAACTGTCCTCTCCAGCTCTCGCTCCTTCAAACTGTCCTCTCCAGCTCTTGCTCCTTCAAACTGCTCTACCCAGCTCTCGCTCCTTCAAACTGTCCTCTCCAGCTCTCGCTCCTTCAAACTGTCCTCTCCAGCTCTCGCTCCTTCAAACTGCTCTCTCCAGCTCTCGCTACTTCAAACTGTCCTCTCCAGCTCTCGCTCCGTCAAACTGTCCTCTCCAGCTCTCGCTCCTTCAAACTGTCCCCTCTCCAGCTCTCGCTCCTTCAAGCTGTCCTCTCCAGCTCTCGCTGCTTCAAACTGTCCTCTCCATCTCTCGCTCCTTCAAACTGCTCTCTCCAGCTCTCGCTCCTTCAAACTGTTCTCTCCAGCTCTCGCTCCTTCAAACTGTCCTCTCCAGCTCGCGCTCCTTCAAACTGTCCTCTCCAGCTCTCGCTCCTTCAAACTGTCATCTCCAGCTCTCGCTCCTTCAAACTGCTCTCTCCAGCTCTCGCTCCTTCAAACTGCTCTCTCCAGCTCTCGCTCCTTCAAACTGTCCTCTCCAGCTCTCGCTCCTTCAAACTGTCCTCTCCAGCTCTCGCTCCTTCAAACTGCTCTCTCCAGCTCTCGCTCCTTCAAACTGTCCTCTCCAGCTCTCGCTCCTTCAAACTGTCCTCTCCAGCTCTCGCTCCTTCAAACTGTTCTCTCCAGCTCTCGCTGCTTCAAACTATCCTCTCCAGCTCTCGCTGCTTCAAATTGTCCTCTCCAGCTCTCGCTCCTTCAAACTGTCCACTCTCCAGCTCTCGCTCCTTCAAATTGTGCTCTCCAGCTCTCGCTCCTTCAAACTGCTCTCTCCAGCACTCGCTCCTTCAAACTGTCCTCTCCAGCTCTCACTCCTTCAAATTGTCCTCTCCAGCTCTCGCTCCTTCAAACTGTCCTCTCTCCAGCTCTCGCTCCTTCAAATTGTCCTCTCCAGCTCTCGCTCCTTCAAACTGCTCTCTCCAGCTCTCGCTCCTTCAAACTGTCCTCTCCAGCTCTCGCTCCTTCGAACTGCTCTCTCCAGCTCTTGCTCCTTCAAACTGTCCTCTCTCCAGCTCTCACTCCTTCAAACTGTCCTCTCTCCAACTCTCGCTCCTTCAAACTGTCCTCTCTCCAGCTCTCGCTCCTTCAAACTGTCCTCTCTCCAGCTCTCGCTCCGTCAAACTGTCCTCTCCAGCTCTCGCTCCTTCAAACTGCTCTCTCCAGCTCTCGCTCCTTCAAATTGCTCTCTCCAGCACTCGCTCCTTCAAACTGTCCTCTCTTCAGCTCTTGCTCCGTCAAACTGTCCTCTCTCCAGCTCTCGCTCCTTCAAACTGTCCTCTCTCCAGCTGTCGCTCCTTCAAACTGCTCTCTCCAGCTCTCGCTCCTTCAAACTGTCATCTCCAGCTCTCGCTCCTTCACACTGCTCTACCCAGCTCTCGCTCCTTCAAACTGTCCTCTCCAGCTCTCGCTCCTTAAAATGTCCTCTCCAGCTCTCGCTCCTTCAAACTGCTCTCTCCAGCTCTCGATACTTCAAACTGTCCTCTCCATCTCTCGCTCCTTCAAAATGCCCTCTCCACCTCTCGCTCCTTCAAACTGTCCTCTCCAGCTCTCACTCCTTCAAACTGTCCTCTCCAGCTCTCGCTCCTTCAAACTGCTCTCTCCAGCTCTCTCTCCTTCAATCGGCTCTCTCCAGCTCTCGCTCCTTCAAACTGCTCTCTCCATATCTCCCTCCTTCAAACTGTCCTCTCTCCAGCTCTCGCTCCTTCAAACTGTCCTCTCCAGCTCTCCCTCCTTCAAACTGTCCTCTCTCCAGCTCTCCCTCCTTCAAACTGTCGTCTCTCCAGCTCTCGGTCCTTCAAACTGTCCTCTCCAGCTCTCCCTCCTTCAAACTGTCCTCTCTCCAGCTCTCGGTCCTTCAAACTGTCCTCTCCAGCTCTCGCTCCTTCAAGCTGCCCTCTCTCCAGCTCTCGCTCCTTCAAACTGTCCTCTCCAGCTCTCGCTCCTTCAAACTGCTCTCACCAGCTCTCGCTCCTTCGAACTGCTCTCTCCAGCTCTCGCTCCTTCAAACTGTCCTCTCCAGCTCTCGCTCCTTCGAACTGCTCTCTCCAGCTCTTGCTCCTTCAAACTGTCCTCTCTCCAGCTCTCACTCCTTCAAACTGTCCTCTCTCCAGCTCTCGCTCCTTCAAACTGTCCTCTCTCCAGCTCTCGCTCCTTCAAACTGCTCTCTCCAGCTCTCGCTCCTTCAAACTGACCTCTCCAGCTCTCGCTCCTTCAAACTGCTCTCTCCAGCTCTCGCTCCTTCAAACTGCTCTCTCCAGCTCTCGCTCCTTCAAACTGTCCTCTCCAGCTCTCGCTCCTTCAAACTGTCCTCTCCAGCTCTCGCTCCTTCAAACTGCTCTCTCCAGCTCTCGCTCCTTCGAACTGCTCTCTCCAGCTCTCGCTCCTTCAAACTGTCCTCTCTCCAGCTCTCACTCCTTCAAACTGCTCTCTCCAGCTCTCGCTCCTTCAAACTGCTCTCTCCAGCTCTCGCTCCTTCAAACTGCCCTCTCCAGCTCTCACTCCTTCAAACTGTCCTCTCCAGCTCTCGCTCCTTCAAACTGTCCTCTCTCCAGCTCTCGCTCCTTCAAACTGTCCTCTCTCCAGCTCTCACTCCTTCAAACTGCTCTCTCCAGCTCTCGCTCCTTCAAACTGCTCTCTCCAGCTCTCGCTCCTTCAAACTGTCCTCTCTCCAGCTCTCGCTCCTTCAAACTGCTCTCTCCAGCTCTCGCTCCTTCACACTGCTCTACCCAGCTCTCGCTCCTTCAAACTGTCGTCTCCAGCTCTCGCTCCTTAAAATGTCCTCTCCAGCTCTCGCTCCTTCAAACTGCTCTCTACAGCTCTCACTCCTTCAAACTGTCCTCTCCAGCTCTCGCTCCTTCAAACTGCTCTCTCCAGCTCTCGTTCCTTCAAACTGTCCTCTCCAGCTCTCACTCCTTCAATCTGTCCTCTCTCCAGCTCTCGCTCCTTCAAACTGCTATCTCCAGCTCTCGCTCCTTCAAACTGTCCTCTCTCCAGCTCCCGCTCCTTCAAACTGTCCTCTCCAGCTCTCGCTCCTTCAAACTGCTCTACCCAGCTCTCGCTCCTTCAAACTGCTCTCCCCAGCTCTCGCTCCTTCAAACTGCTCTCTCTAGCTCTTGCTCCTTCAAACTGCTCTCTCCAGCTCTCGCTCCTTCAAACTGTCCTCTCTCCAGCTCTCGCTCCTTCAAACTGCTCTCTCCAGCTCTTGCTCCTTCAAACTGTCCTCTCTCCAGCTATCGCTCCTTCAAACTGCTCTCTCCAGCTCTCGCTCCTTCAAACTGTCCTCTCCAGCTCTCGCTCCTTCAAACTGCTCTCTCCAGCTCTCGCTCCCTCACACTGCTCTACCCAGCTCTCGCTCCTTCAAACTGTCCTCTCCAGCTCTCGCTCCTTAAAATGTCCTCTCCAGCTCTCGCTCCTTCAATCTGCTCTCTCCAGCTCTCGGTCCTTCAAACTGTCCTCTCCAGCTCTCGCTCCTTCAAACTGCTCTCTCCAGCTCTCGCTCCTTCAAACTGTCCTCTCCAGCTCTCGCTCCTTCAAACTGTCCTCTCCAGCTCTCGCTCCTTCAAACTGTCCTCTCTAGCTCTCGCTCCTTCAAACTGCTCTCTCCAGCTCTCGCTCCTTCAAACTGCTCTCTCCAGCTCTCGCTCCTTCAAACTGCTCTCTCCAGCTCTCGCTCCTTCAAACTGTCCTCTCCAGCTCTCGCTCCTTCAAACTGCTCTCTCCAGCTCTCGCTCATTCAAACTGTCCTCTCCAGCTCTCACTCCTTCAAATTGTCCTCTCCAGCTCTCGCTCCTTCAAACTGTTCTCTCTCCAGCTCTCCCTTCTTCAAATTGTCCTCTCCAGCTCTCGCTCCTTCAAGCTGCCCTCTACATCTCTCGCTCCTTCAAACTGCACTCTCCAGCTCTCGCTCCTTCAAACTGCTCTCTCCAGCACTCGCTCCTTCAAACTGTCCTCTCCAGCTCTCGCTCCTTGAAACTGTCCTCTCCAGCTCTCGCTCCTTCAAACTGTCCTCTCCAGCTCTCGCTCCTTCAAAATGTCCTCTCCAGCTCTCGCTCCTTCAAACTGTCCTCTCCAGCTCTCACTCCTTCAAACTGCTCTCTCCAGCTCTCGCTCCTTCAAACTGTCCTCTCCAGCTCTCGCTCCTCAAACTGCTCTCTCCAGCTCTCTCTCCTTCAATCGGCTCTCTCCAGCTCTTGCTCCTTCAAACTGCTCTCTCCATATCTCCCTCCTTCAAACTGTTCTCTCTCCAGCTCTCCCTCCTTCAAACTGTCCTCTCTCCAGCTCTCGGTCCTTCAAACTGTCCTCTCCAGCTCTCCCTCCTTCAAACTGTCCTCTCTCCAGCTCTCGGTCCTTCAAACTGTCCTCTCCAGCTCTCGCTCCTTCAAGCTGCCCTCTCTCCAGCTCTCGCTCCTTCAAACTGTCCTCTCCAGCTCTCGCTCCTTCAAACTGTTCTCTCCAGCTCTCGCTCCTTCGAACTGCTCTCTCCAGCTCTCGCTCCTTCAAACTGTCCTCTCCAGCTCTCTCTCCTTCAATCGGCTCTCTGCAGCTCTCGCTCCTTCAAACTGCTCTCTCCAGCTCTCGGTCCTTCAAACTGTCCTCTCTCCAGCTCTCACTCCTTCAAACTGCCCTCTCCAGCTCTCGCTCCTTCAAACTGTCCTCTTCAGCTCTCGCTCCTTCAAACTGTCCTCTCTCCAGCTCTCCCTCCTTCAAACTGTCCTCTCTCCAGCTCTCGGTCCCTCAAACTCTCCTCTCCAGCTCTCCCTCCTTCAAAATGTCCTCTCTCCAGCTCTCCCTCCTTCAAACTGTCCTCTCTCCAGCTCTCGGTCCTTCAAACTGTCCTCTCCAGCTCTCCCCCCTTCAAACTGTCCTCTCTCCAGCTCTCGGTCCTTCAAACTGTCCTCTCCAGCTCTCGCTCGGTGGCATAGTGGTTAGCACTGTTGCCTCACAGCGCCAGGGACCCGGGTTCAAATCCGGCCTCGGGTAACTGTCTGTGTGGAGTTTGCACATTCTCCCCGTGTTTGCGTGGGTTTCCTCCGGGTGCTCCGGTTTCCTCCCACAGTCCAAAGATGTGCGGGCTAGGCTGATTGGCCATGATAAAAAAAATTGGCCCTTAGTGTTAGGGGGGGATTAAATACGTGGGGTTACGGGGATAGGGCTTGGGTGGGATGGTTGTCGGTGTAGGGACCGGGTGCTAGGGTTTGGATGATCAGCCATGATCTCGTTGAATGGCGGAGCAGGCTCGAAGGGCCGAATGGCCTACTCCTGCTCCTATCTTCTATGTTTCTATGTTTCTAAGCTGCCCTCTCTCCAGCTCTCGCTCCTTCAAACTGCTCTCTCCAGCTCTCGCTCCTTCGAACTGCTCTCTCCAGCTCTCGCTCCTTCAAACTGTCCTCTCCAGCTCTCGCTCCTTCGAACTGCGCTCTCCAGCTCTTGCTCCTTCAAACTGTCCTCTCTCCAGCTCTCACTCCTTCAAACTGTCCTCTCCAGCTCTCGCTCCTTCAAACTGTCCTCTCCAGCTCTCGCTCCTTCAAACTGTCCTCTCCAGCTCTCCCTCCTTCAAACTGTCCTCTCTCCAGCTCTCGGTCCTTCAAACTGCTCTCTCCAGCTCTCGCTCCTTCAAACTGCTCTACCCAGCTCTCGCTCCTTCAAACTGCTCTCCCCAGCTCTCGCTCCTTCAAACTGCTCTCTCTAGCTCTTGCTCCTTCAAACTGCTCTCTCCAGCTCTCGCTCCTTCAAACTGTCCTCTCTCCAGCTCTCGCTCCTTCAAACTGCTCTCTCCAGCTCTTGCTCCTTCAAACTGTCCTCTCTCCAGCAATCGCTCCTTCAAACTGCTCTCTCCAGCTCTCGCTCCTTCAAACTGCTCTCTCCAGCTCTCGCTCCTTCAAACTGTCCTCTCCAGCTCTCGCTCCGTGAAACTGTCCTCTCCAGCTCTCGCTCCTTCATACTGTCCTCTCTACAGCTTTCGATCCTTCAAACTGTCCTCTCCAGCTCTCCCTCCTTCAAACTGTCCTCTCTCCAGCTCTCGCTCCTTCAAACTGTCCTCTCTCCAGCTTTCGCTCCTTCAAACTGTCCTCTCCAGCTCTCGCTCCTTCAAACTGCTCTCTCCAGCTCTCGCTCCCTCACACTGCTCTACCCAGCTCTCGCTCCTTCAAACTGTCCTCTCCAGCTCTCGCTCGTTAAAATGTCCTCTCCAGCTCTCGCTCCTTCAAACTGCTCTCTCCAGCTCTCGGTCCTTCAAACTGTCCTCTCCAGCTCTCGCTCCTTCAAACTGCTCTCTCCAGCTCTCGCTCCTTCAAACTGTCCTCTCCAGCTCTCGCTCCTTCAAACTGTCCTCTCCAGCTCTCGCTCCTTCAAACTGTCCTCTCTAGCTCTCGCTCCTTCAAACTGCTCTCTCCAGCTCTCGCTCCTTCAAACTGCTCTCTCCAGCTCTCGCGCCTTCAAACTGCTCTCTCCAGCTCTCGCTCCTTCAAACTGTCCTCTCCAGCTCTCGCTCCTTCAAACTATTCTCTCTCCAGCTCTCACTCCTTCAAATTGTCCTCTCCAGCTCTCGCTCCTTCAAGCTGCCCTCTACATCTCTCGCTCCTTCAAACTGCACTCTCCAGCTCTCGCTCCTTCAAACTGCTCTCTCCAGCACTCGCTCCTTCAAACTGTCCTCTCCAGCTCTCGCTCCTTGAAACTGTCCTCTCCAGCTCTCGCTCCTTCAAACTGTCCTCTCCAGCTCTCGCTCCTTCAAAATGTCCTCTCCAGCTCTCGCTCCTTCAAACTGTCCTCTCCAGCTCTCACTCCTTCACACTGCTCTCTCCAGCTCTCGCTCCTTCAAACTGTCCTCTCCAGCTCTCGCTCCTCAAACTGCACTCTCCAGCTCTCTCTCCTTCAATCGGCTCTCTCCAGCTCTCGCTCCTTCAAACTGCTCTCTCCATATCTCCCTCCTTCAAACTGTCCTCTCTCCAGCTCTCCCTCCTTCAAACTGTCCTCTCTCCAGCTCTCGGTCCTTCAAACTGTCCTCTCCAGCTCTCCCTCCTTCAAACTGTCCTTTCTCCAGCTCTCGGCCCTTCAAACTGTCCTCTCCAGCTCTCGCTCCTTCAAGCTGCCCTCTCTCCAGCTCTCGCTCCTTCAAACTGTCCTCTCCAGCTCTCGCTCCTTCAAACTGCTCTCTCCAGCTCTCGCTCCTTCGAACTGCTCTCTCCAGCTCTCGCTCCTTCAAACTGTCCTCTCCAGCTCTCTCTCCTTCAATCGGCTCTCTGCAGCTCTCGCTCCTTCAAACTGCTCTCTCCAGCTCTCGGTCCTTCAAACTGTCCTCTCTCCAGCTCTCACTCCTTCAAACTGCCCTCTCCAGCTCTCGCTCCTTCAAACTGTCCTCTTCAGCTCTCGCTCCTTCAAACTGTCCTCTCTCCAGCTCTCCCTCCTTCAAACTGTCCTCTCTCCAGCTCTCGGTCCTTCAAACTCTCCTCTCCAGCTCTCCCTCCTTCAAACTGTCCTCTCTCCAGCTCTCCCTCCTTCAAACTGTCCTCTCTCCAGCTCTCGGTCCTTCAAACTGTCCTCTCCAGCTCTCCCTCCTTCAAACTGTCCTCTCTCCAGCTCTCGGTCCTTCAAACTGTCCTCTCCAGCTCTCGCTCCTTCAAGCTGCCCTCTCTCCAGCTCTCGCTCCTTCAAACTGCTCTCTCCAGCTTTCGCTCCTTCGAACTGCTCTCTCCAGCTCTCGCTCCTTCAAACTGTCCTCTCCAGCTCTCGCTCCTTCGAACTCCGCTCTCCAGCTCTTGCTCCTTCAAACTGTCCTCTCTCCAGCTCTCACTCCTTCAAACTGTCCTCTCCAGCTCTCGCTCCTTCAAACTGTCCTCTCCAGCTCTCGCTCCTTCAAACTGTCCTCTCCAGCTCTCCCTCCTTCAAACTGTCCTCTCTCCAGCTCTCGGTCCTTCAAACTGTCCTCTCCAGCTCTCCCTCCTTCACACTGTCCTCTCTCCAGCTCTCCCTCCTTCAAACTGTCGTCTCTCCAGCTCTCGGTCCTTCAAACTGTCCTCTCTCCAGCTCTCGGTCCTTCAAACTGTCCTCTCCAGCTCTCCCTCCTTCAAACTGTCCTCTCTCCAGCTCTCGGTCCTTCAAACTGTCCTCTCCAGCTCTCGCTCCTTCAAGCTGCCCTCTCTCCAGCTCTCGCTCCTTCAAACTGCTCTCTCCAGCTCTCGCTCCTTCAAACTGCTCTCTCCAGCTCTCGCTCCTTCAAACTGTCCTCTCCAGCTCTCGCTCCTTCGAACTGCGCTCTCCAGCTCTCGCTCCTTCAAACTGTCCTCTCTCCAGCTCTCACTCCTTCAAACTGTCCTCTCCAGCTCTCGCTCCTTCAAACTGTCCTCTCCAGCTCTCGCTCCTTCAAACTGTCCTCTCCAGCTCTCGTTCCTTCAAACTGTCCTCTCCAGCTCTCGCTCCTTCAAACTGCTCTCTCCAGCTCTCGCTCCTTCAAACTGCTCTCTCCAGCTCTCGCTCCTTCAAACTGTCCTCTCCAGCTCTCGCTCCTTCAAACTGCTCTCTCCAGCTCTCGCTCATTCAAACTGTCCTCTCCAGCTCTCACTCCTTCAAATTGTCATCTCCAGCTCTCGCTCCTTCAAACTATTCTCTCTCCAGCTCTCACTCCTTCAAATTGTCCTCTCCAGCTCTCGCTCCTTCAAGCTGCCCTCTACATCTCTCGCTCCTTCAAACTGCACTCTCCAGCTCTCGCTCCTTCAAACTGCTCTCTCCAGCACTCGCTCCTTCAAACTGTCCTCTCCAGCTCTCGCTCCTTGAAACTGTCCTCTCCAGCTCTCGCTCCTTCAAACTGTCCTCTCCAGCTCTCGCTCCTTCAAAATGTCCTCTCCAGCTCTCGCTCCTTCAAACTGTCCTCTCCAGCTCTCACTCCTTCACACTGCTCTCTCCAGCTCTCGCTCCTTCAAACTGTCCTCTCCAGCTCTCGCTCCTCAAACTGCACTCTCCAGCTCTCTCTCCTTCAATCGGCTCTCTCCAGCTCTCGCTCCTTCAAACTGCTCTCTCCATATCTCCCTCCTTCAAACTGTCCTCTCTCCAGCTCTCCCTCCTTCAAACTGTCCTCTCTCCAGCTCTCGGTCCTTCAAACTGTCCTCTCCAGCTCTCCCTCCTTCAAACTGTCCTTTCTCCAGCTCTCGGTCCTTCAAACTGTCCTCTCCAGCTCTCGCTCCTTCAAGCTGCCCTCTCTCCAGCTCTCGCTCCTTCAAACTGTCCTCTCCAGCTCTCGCTCCTTCAAACTGCTCTCTCCAGCTCTCGCTCCTTCGAACTGCTCTCTCCAGCTCTCGCTCCTTCAAACTGTCCTCTCCAGCTCTCTCTCCTTCAATCGGCTCTCTGCAGCTCTCGCTCCTTCAAACTGCTCTCTCCAGCTCTCGGTCCTTCAAACTGTCCTCTCTCCAGCTCTCACTCCTTCAAACTGCCCTCTCCAGCTCTCGCTCCTTCAAACTGTCCTCTTCAGCTCTCGCTCCTTCAAACTGTCCTCTCTCCAGCTCTCCCTCCTTCAAACTGTCCTCTCTCCAGCTCTCGGTCCTTCAAACTCTCCTCTCCAGCTCTCCCTCCTTCAAACTGTCCTCTCTCCAGCTCTCCCTCCTTCAAACTGTCCTCTCTCCAGCTCTCGGTCCTTCAAACTGTCCTCTCCAGCTCTCCCTCCTTCAAACTGTCCTCTCTCCAGCTCTCGGTCCTTCAAACTGTCCTCTCCAGCTCTCGCTCCTTCAAGCTGCCCTCTCTCCAGCTCTCGCTCCTTCAAACTGCTCTCTCCAGCTCTCGCTCCTTCGAACTGCTCTCTCCAGCTCTCGCTCCTTCAAACTGTCCTCTCCAGCTCTCGCTCCTTCGAACTCCGCTCTCCAGCTCTTGCTCCTTCAAACTGTCCTCTCTCCAGCTCTCACTCCTTCAAACTGTCCTCTCCAGCTCTCGCTCCTTCAAACTGTCCTCTCCAGCTCTCGCTCCTTCAAACTGTCCTCTCCAGCTCTCCCTCCTTCAAACTGTCCTCTCTCCAGCTCTCGGTCCTTCAAACTGTCCTCTCCAGCTCTCCCTCCTTCACACTGTCCTCTCTCCAGCTCTCCCTCCTTCAAACTGTCCTCTCTCCAGCTCTCGGTCCTTCAAACTGTCCTCTCCAGCTCTCCCTCCTTCAAACTGTCCTCTCTCCAGCTCTCGGTCCTTCAAACTGTCCTCTCCAGCTCTCGCTCCTTCAAGCTGCCCTCTCTCCAGCTCTCGCTCCTTCAAACTGCTCTCTCCAGCTCTCGCTCCTTCGAACTGCTCTCTCCAGCTCTCGCTCCTTCAAACTGTCCTCTCCAGCTCTCGCTCCTTCGAACTGCGCTCTCCAGCTCTCGCTCCTTCAAACTGTCCTCTCTACAGCTCTCACTCCTTCAAACTGTCCTCTCCAGCTCTCGCTCCTTCAAACTGTCCTCTCCAGCTCTCGCTCCTTCAAACTGTCCTCTCCAGCTCTCGTTCCTTCAAACTGTCCTCTCCAGCTCTCGCTCCTTCAAACTGCTCTCTCCAGCTCTCGCTCCTTCAAACTGCTCTGTCCAGCTCTCGCTCCTTCAAACTGTCCTCTCCAGCTCTCGCTCCTTCAAACTGCTCTCTCCAGCTCTCACTCCTTCAAACTGTCCTCTCCAGCTCTCGCTCCTTCAAACTGCTCTCTCCAGCTCTCGCTCCTTCAAACTGTCCTCTCCAGCACTCGCTCCTTCAAACTGTCCTCTCCAGCTCTCGCTCCTTCAAACTGTCCTCTCCAGCTATCGTTCCTTCAAACTGTCCTCTCCAGCTCTCGCTCCTTCAAACTGCTCGCTCCAGCTCTCGCTCCTTCAAACTGCTCTCTCCAGCTCTCGCTCCTTCAAACTGTCCTCTCTCCAGCTCTCACTCCTTCAAACTCTTCTCTCCAGCTCTCGCTCCTTCAAACTGCCCTCTCCAGCTCTCGCTCCTTCAAACTGTCCTCTCTCCAGCTCTCACTCCTTCAAACTGCTATCTCCAGCTCTCGCCCCTTCAAACTGCTCTCTCCAGCTCTCGCTCCTTCAAACTGTCCTCTCCAGTTCTCGCTCCTTCAAACTGTCCTCTCTCCAGCTATCGCTCCTTCAAACTGCTCTCTCCAGCTCTCGCTCCTTCAAACTGTCCTCTCCAGCTCTCGCTCCTTCAAACTGTCCTCTCCAGCTCTCGCTCCTTCAAACTGCTGTCTCCAGCTCTCGTTCCTTCAAACTGCTCTCTCCAGCTCTCGCTCCTTCAAACTGTACTCTCCAGGTCTCGCTCCTTCAAACTGCTCTCTCCAGCTCTCGCTCCTTCAAACTGCTCTCTCCAGCTCTCGCTCCTTCAAACTGCTCTCTCCAGCTCTTGCTCCTTCAAACTGTCCTCTCTCCAGCTCTCGCTCCTTCAAACTGTCCTCTCCAGCTCTCGCTCCTTCAAACTGTCCTCTCCAGCTCTCGCTCCTTCAAACTGCTCTCTCCAGCTCTCGCTCCTTCAAACTGTACTCTCCAGGTCTCGCTCCTTCAAACTGCTCTCTCCAGCTCTCGCTCCTTCAAACTGCTCTCTCCAGCTCTCGCTCCTTCAAACTGCTCTCTCCAGCTCTTGCTCCTTCAAACTGTCCTCTCTCCAGCTCTTGCTCCGTCAAACTGTCCTCTCTCCAGCTCTCTCTCCTTCAAACTGCTCTCTCCTGCTCTCGCTCCTTCAAACTGTCCTCTCTCCAGCTCTCGCTCCTTCAAACTGTCCTCTCTCCAGCTCTCGCTCCTTCAAACTGTCCTCTCTCCAGCTGTCGCTCCTTCAAACTGCTCTCTCCAGCTCTCGCTCCTTCAAACTGCCCTCTCCAGCTCTCGCTCCTTCACACTGCTCTACCCATCTCTCGCTCCTTCAAACTGTCCTCTCCAGCTCTCGCTCCTAAAATGTCCTCTCCAGCTCTCGCTGCTTCAAACTGTCCTCTCCAGCTCTCGCTCCTTCAAACTGCTCTCTCCAGCTCTCGCTCCTTCTAACTGTCCTCTCCAGCTCTCGCTCCTTCAAACTGTCCTCTCCAGCTCTCGCTCCTTCAAAGTGTCCTCTCCAGCTCTCGCTCCTTCAAACTGTCCTCTCCAGCGCTCGCTCCTTCAAGCTGTCCTCTCTCCAGCTCTCGCTCCTTCAAACTGCTCTCTCCAGCTCTCGCCCCTTCAAATTGTCCTCTCCAGCTCTCGCTCCTTCAAACTGCTCTCTCCAGCTCTCGCTCCTTCAAACTGTCCTCTCCAGCTCTCACTCCTTCAAATTGTCCTCTCCAGCTCTCGCTCCTTCAAACTGTCCTCTCTCCAGCTCTCGCTCCTTCAAATTGTCCTCTCCAGCTCTCGCTCCTTCAAACTGCTCTCTCCAGCACTCGCTCCTTCAAACTGTCCTTCCATCTCTCGCTCCTTCAAAATGTCCTCTCCAGCTCTCGCTCCTTCAAACTGTCCTCTCCAGCTCTCACTCCTTCAAACTGCTCTCTCCAGCTCTCGCTCCTTCAAACTGTCCTCTCCAGCTCTCGCTCCTTCAAACTGCTCTCTCCAGCTCTCCCTCCTTCAAACTGTCCTCTCTCCAGCTCTCCCTCCTTCAAACTGTCCTCTCTCCAGCTCTCGGTCCTTCAAACTGTCCTCTCCAGCTCTCCCTCCTTCAAACTGTCCTCTCTCCAGCTCTCGGTCCTTCAAACTGTCCTCTCCAGCTCTCGCTCCTTCAAGCTGCCCTCTCTCCAGCTCTCGCTCCTTCAAACTGCTCTCTCCAGCTCTCGCTCCTTCGAACTGCTCTCTCCAGCTCTCGCTCCTTCAAACTGTCCTCTCCAGCTCTCGCTCCTTCGAACTCCGCTCTCCAGCTCTTGCTCCTTCAAACTGTCCTCTCTCCAGCTCTCACTCCTTCAAACTGTCCTCTCCAGCTCTCGCTCCTTCAAACTGTCCTCTCCAGCTCTCGCTCCTTCAAACTGTCCTCTCCAGCTCTCCCTCCTTCAAACTGTCCTCTCTCCAGCTCTCGGTCCTTCAAACTGTCCTCTCCAGCTCTCCCTCCTTCACACTGTCCTCTCTCCAGCTCTCCCTCCTTCAAACTGTCCTCTCTCCAGCTCTCGGTCCTTCAAACTGTCCTCTCCAGCTCTCCCTCCTTCAAACTGTCCTCTCTCCAGCTCTCGGTCCTTCAAACTGTCCTCTCCAGCTCTCGCTCCTTCAAGCTGCCCTCTCTCCAGCTCTCGCTCCTTCAAACTGCTCTCTCCAGCTCTCGCTCCTTCAAACTGTCCTCTCCAGCTCTCGCTCCTTCAAACTGTCCTCTCCAGCTCTCGCTCCTTCAAACTGTCCTCTCCAGCTCTCGTTCCTTCAAACTGTCCTCTCCAGCTCTCGCTCCTTCAAACTGCTCTCTCCAGCTCTCGCTCCTTCAAACTGCTCTCTCCAGCTCTCGCTCCTTCAAACTGTCCTCTCCAGCACTCGCTCCTTCAAACTGTCCTCTCCAGCTCTCGCTCCTTCAAACTGTCCTCTCCAGCTCTCGTTCCTTCAAACTGTCCTCTCCAGCTCTCGCTCCTTCAAACTGCTCGCTCCAGCTCTCGCTCCTTCAAACTGCTCTCTCCAGCTCTCGCTCCTTCAAACTGTCCTCTCTCCAGCTCTCACTCCTTCAAACTCTTCTCTCCAGCTCTCGCTCCTTCAAACTGCCCTCTCCAGCTCTCGCTCCTTCAAACTGTCCTCTCTCCAGCTCCCGCTCCTTCAAACTGCTCTCTCCAGCTCTCGCTGCTTCAAACTGTCCTCTCCAGTTCTCGCTCCTTCAAACTGTCCTCTCTCCAGCTATCGCTCCTTCAAACTGCTCTCTCCAGCTCTCGCTCCTTCAAACTGTCCTCTCCAGCTCTCGCTCCTTCAAACTGTCCTCTCCAGCTCTCGCTCCTTCAAACTGCTGTCTCCAGCTCTCGTTCCTTCAAACTGCTCTCTCCAGCTCTCGCTCCTTCAAACTGTACTCTCCAGGTCTCGCTCCTTCAAACTGCTCTCTCCAGCTCTCGCTCCTTCAAACTGCTCTCTCCAGCTCTCGCTCCTTCAAACTGCTCTCTCCAGCTCTTGCTCCTTCAAACTGTCCTCTCTCCAGCTCTCGCTCCTTCAAACTGTCCTCTCCAGCTCTCGCTCCTTCAAACTGTCCTCTCCAGCTCTCGCTCCTTCAAACTGCTCTCTCCAGCTCTCGCTCCTTCAAACTGTACTCTCCAGGTCTCGCTCCTTCAAACTGCTCTCTCCAGCTCTCGCTCCTTCAAACTGCTCTCTCCAGCTCTCGCTCCTTCAAACTGCTCTCTCCAGCTCTTGCTCCTTCAAACTGTCCTCTCTCCAGCTCTTGCTCCGTCAAACTGTCCTCTCTCCAGCTCTCTCTCCTTCAAACTGCTCTCTCCTGCTCTCGCTCCTTCAAACTGTCCTCTCTCCAGCTCTCGCTCCTTCAAACTGTCCTCTCTCCAGCTCTCGCTCCTTCAAACTGTCCTCTCTCCAGCTGTCGCTCCTTCAAACTGCTCTCTCCAGCTCTCGCTCCTTCAAACTGCCCTCTCCAGCTCTCGCTCCTTCACACTGCTCTACCCATCTCTCGCTCCTTCAAACTGTCCTCTCCAGCTCTCGTTCCTTAAAATGTCCTCTCCAGCTCTCGCTCCTTCAAACTGTCCTCTCCAGCTCTCGCTCCTTCAAACTGCTCTCTCCAGCTCTCGCTCCTTCTAACTGTCCTCTCCAGCTCTCGCTCCTTCAAACTGTCCTCTCCAGCTCTCGCTCCTTCAAACTGTCCTCTCCAGCTCTCGCTCCTTCAAACTGTCCTCTCCAGCGCTCGCTCCTTCAAGCTGTCCTCTCTCCAGCTCTCGCTCCTTCAAACTGCTCTCTCCAGCTCTCGCCCCTTCAAATTGTCCTCTCCAGCTCTCGCTCCTTCAAACTGCTCTCTCCAGCTCTCGCTCCTTCAAACTGTCCTCTCCAGCTCTCACTCCTTCAAATTGTCCTCTCCAGCTCTCGCTCCTTCAAACTGTCCTCTCTCCAGCTCTCGCTCCTTCAAATTGTCCTCCCCAGCTCTCGCTCCTTCAAACTGCTCTCTCCAGCACTCGCTCCTTCAAACTGTCCTTCCATCTCTCGCTCCTTCAAAATGTCCTCTCCAGCTCTCGCTCCTTCAAACTGTCCTCTCCAGCTCTCACTCCTTCAAACTGCTCTCTCCAGCTCTCGCTCCTTCAAACTGTCCTCTCCAGCTCTCGCTCCTTCAAACTGCTCTCTCCAGCTCTCGCTCCTTCAAACTGTCCTCTCCAGCTCTCGCTCCTTCAAACTGTCCTCTCCAGCTCTCGCTCCTTCAAACTGCTCTCTCCAGCTCTCGCTCCTTCAAACTGCTCTCTCCAGCTCTCGCTCCTTCAAACTGCTCTCTCCAGCTCTTGCTCCTTCAAACTGTCCTCTCTCCAGCTCTCGCTCCTTCAAACTGTCCTCTCCAGCTCTCGCTCCTTCAAACTGTCCTCTCCAGCTCTCGCTCCTTCAAACTGCTCTCTCCAGTTCTCGCTCCTTCAAATTGCTCTCTCCAGCACTCGCTCCTTCAAACTGTCCTCTCTCCAGCTCTTGCTCCGTCAAACTGTCCTCTCTCCAGCTCTCTCTCCTTCAAACTGCTCTCTCCTGCTCTCGCTCCTTCAAACTGTCCTCTCTCCAGCTCTCGCTCCTTCAAACTGTCCTCTCTCCAGCTCTCGCTCCTTCAAACTGTCCTCTCTCCAGCTGTTGCTCCTTCAAACTGCTCTCTCCAGCTCTCGCTCCTTCAAACTGCCCTCTCCAGCTCTCGCTCCTTCACACTGCTCTACCCAGCTCTCGCTCCTTCAAACTGTCCTCTCCATCTCTCGCTCCTTAAAATGTCCTCTCCAGCTCTCGCTCCTTCAAACTGTCCTCTCCAGCTCTCGTTCCTTCAAACTGCTCTCTCCAGCTCTCGCTCCTTCTAACTGTCCTCTCCAGCTCTCGCTCCTTCAAACTGTCCTCTCCAGCTCTCGCTCCTTCAAACTGTCCTCTCCAGCTCTCGCTCCTTCAAACTGTCCTCTCCAGCGCTCGCTCCTTCAAGCTGTCCTCTCTCCAGCTCTCGCTCCTTCAAACTGCTCTCTCCAGCTCTCGCCCATTCAAATTGTCCTCTCCAGCTCTCGCTCCTTCAAACTGCTCTCTCCAGCTCTCGCTCCTTTAAACTGTCCTCTCCAGCTCTCACTCCTTCAAATTGTCCTCTCCAGCTCTCGCTCCTTCAAACTGTCCTCTCTCCAGCTCTCGCTCCTTCAAATTGTCCTCTCCAGCTCTCGCTCCTTCAAACTGCTCTCTCCAGCACTCGCTCCTTCAAACTGTCCTTCCATCTCTCGCTCCTTCAAAATGTCCTCTCCAGCTCTCGCTCCTTCAAAATGTCCTCTCCAGCTCTCACTCCTTCAAACTGCTCTCTCCAGCTCTCGCTCCTTCAAACTGTCCTCTCCAGCTCTCGCTCCTTCAAACTGTCCTCTCCAGCTCTCGCTCCTTCAAATTGTCCTCTCCAGCTCTTGCTCCTTCAAACTGTCTCTCCAAATCTCGCTCCTTCAAACTGCTATCTCCAGCTCTCGCTCCTTCAAACTGTTCTCTCTCCAGCTCTCGCTCCTTCAAACTGCTCTCTCCAGCTCTTACTCCTTCTAACTGCTCTCTCCAGCTCTCGCTCCGTCAAACTGTCCTCTCTCCAGCTCTCGCTCCTTCAAACTGCTCTACCCAGCTCTCGCTCCTTCAAACTGTCGTCTCCAGCTCTCGCTCCTTAAAATGTCCTCTCCAGCTCTCGCTCCTTCAAACTGCTCTCTCCAGCTCTCGCTCCTTCAAACTGTCCTCTCCAGCTCTCGCTCCTTCAAACTGCTCTCTCCAGCTCTCGCTCCTTCAAACTGTCCTCTCCAGCTCTCGCTCCTTCAAACTGTCCTCTCCAGCTCTCACTCCTTCAAACTGTCCTCTCTCCAGCTCTCGCTCCTTCAAATTGTCCTCACCAGCTCTCGCTCCTTCAAGCTGCCCTCTCCAGCTCTCGCTCCTTCAAACTGCTCTCTCCAGCTCTCGCTCCTTCAAACTGTCCTCTCTCCAGCATTCGTTCCTTCAAACTGTCCTCTCCAGCACTCGCTCCTTCAAACTGTCCTCTCCAGCTCTCGCTCCTTCAAACTGTCCTCTCCAGCTCTCGCTCCTTCAAACTGCGCTCTCCAGCTCTCACTCCTTCAAACTGTCCTCTCTCCAGCTCTCGCTCCTTCAAATTGTCCTCACCAGCTCTCGCTCCTTCAAGCTGCCCTCTCCAGCTCTCGCTCCTTCAAACTGCTCTCTCCAGCTCTCGCTCCTTCAAACTGTCCTCTCTCCAGCATTCGCTCCTTCAAACTGTCCTCTCCAGCACTCGCTCCTTCAAACTGTCCTCTCCATCTCTCGCTCCTTCAAACTGTCCTCTCCAGCTCTCGCTCCTTCAAGCTGCGCTCTCCAGCTCTCACTCCTTCAAACTGTCCTCTCTCCAGCTCTCGCTCCTTCAAACTGTCCTCTCCAGCTCTCGCTCCTTCAAACTGTCCTCTCCAGCTCTCGCTCCGTCAAACTGTCCTCTGTAGCTCTCGCTCCTTCAAACTGTCCTCTCTCCAGCTCTCGCTCCGTCAAACTGTCCTCTCCAGCTCTCGCTCCTTCAAACTGTCTCTCCAGCACTCGCTCCTTCAAACTGCCCTCTCCAGCTCTCGCTCCTTCAAACTGTCCTCTCTCCAGCATTCGCTCCTTCAAACTGTCCTCTCCAGCACTCGCTCCTTCAAACTGTCCTCTCCATCTCTCGCTCCTTCAAACTGTCCTCTCCAGCTCTCGCTCCTTCAAACTGCGCTCTCCAGCTCTCACTCCTTCAAACTGTCCTCTCTCCAGCTCTCGCTCCTTCAAACTGTCCGCTCCAGCTCTCGCTCCTTCAAACTGTACTCTCTCCAGCTCTCGCTCCTTCAAACTGTCCTCTCTCCAGCTCTCGCTCCTTCAAACTGTCCGCTCCAGCTCTCGCTCCTTCAAACTGTCCTCTCCAGCTCTCACTCCTTCAACCTGTCCTCTCCAACTCTCGCTGCTTCAAACTGCTCTCTCCAGCTGTCTCTCCTTCAATCGGCTCTCTCCAGCTCTCGCTCCTTCAAACTGCTCTCTCCATATCTCGCTGCTTCAAACTGTCCTCTCCAGCTCTCGCTCCTTCAAACTGCTGTCTCCAGCTCTCGTTCCTTCAAACTGCTCTCTCCAGCTCTCGCTCCTTCAAACTGTACTCTCCAGGTCTCGCTCCTTCAAACTGCTCTCTCCAGCTCTCGCTCCTTCAAACTGCTCTCTCCAGCTCTCGCTCCTTCAAACTGCTCTCTCCAGCTCTTGCTCCTTCAAACTGTCCTCTCTCCAGCTCTCGCTCCTTCAAACTGTCCTCTCCAGCTCTCGCTCCTTCAAACTGTCCTCTCCAGCTCTCGCTCCTTCAAACTGCTCTCTCCAGCTCTCGCTCCTTCAAACTGTACTCTCCAGGTCTCGCTCCTTCAAACTGCTCTCTCCAGCTCTCGCTCCTTCAAACTGCTCTCTCCAGCTCTCGCTCCTTCAAACTGCTCTCTCCAGCTCTTGCTCCTTCAAACTGTCCTCTCTCCAGCTCTTGCTCCGTCAAACTGTCCTCTCTCCAGCTCTCTCTCCTTCAAACTGCTCTCTCCTGCTCTCGCTCCTTCAAACTGTCCTCTCTCCAGCTCTCGCTCCTTCAAACTGTCGTCTCTCCAGCTCTCGCTCCTTCAAACTGTCCTCTCTCCAGCTGTCGCTCCTTCAAACTGCTCTCTCCAGCTCTCGCTCCTTCAAACAGCCCTCTCCAGCTCTCGCTCCTTCACACTGCTCTACCCATCTCTCGCTCCTTCAAACTGTCCTCTCCAGCTCTCGCTCCTTAAAATGTCCTCTCCAGCTCTCGCTCCTTCAAACTGTCCTCTCCAGCTCTCGCTCCTTCAAACTGCTCTCTCCAGCTCTCGCTCCTTCTAACTGTCCTCTCCAGCTCTCGCTCCTTCAAACTGTCCTCTCCAGCTCTCGCTCCTTCAAAGTGTCCTCTCCAGCTCTCGCTCCTTCAAACTGTCCTCTCCAGCGCTCGCTCCTTCAAGCTGTCCTCTCTCCAGCTCTCGCTCCTTCAAACTGCTCTCTCCAGCTCTCGCCCCTTCAAATTGTCCTCTCCAGCTCTCGCTCCTTCAAACTGCTCTCTCCAGCTCTCGCTCCTTCAAACTGTCCTCTCCAGCTCTCACTCCTTCAAATTGTCCTCTCCAGCTCTCGCTCCTTCAAACTGTCCTCTCTCCAGCTCTCGCTCCTTCAAATTGTCCTCTCCAGCTCTCGCTCCTTCAAACTGCTCTCTCCAGCACTCGCTCCTTCAAACTGTCCTTCCATCTCTCGCTCCTTCAAAATGTCCTCTCCAGCTCTCGCTCCTTCAAACTGTCCTCTCCAGCTCTCACTCCTTCAAACTGCTCTCTCCAGCTCTCGCTCCTTCAAACTGTCCTCTCCAGCTCTCGCTCCTTCAAACTGCTCTCTCCAGCTCTCCCTCCTTCAAACTGTCCTCTCTCCAGCTCTCCCTCCTTCAAACTGTCCTCTCTCCAGCTCTCGGTCCTTCAAACTGTCCTCTCCAGCTCTCCCTCCTTCAAACTGTCCTCTCTCCAGCTCTCGGTCCTTCAAACTGTCCTCTCCAGCTCTCGCTCCTTCAAGCTGCCCTCTCTCCAGCTCTCGCTCCTTCAAACTGCTCTCTCCAGCTCTCGCTCCTTCGAACTGCTCTCTCCAGCTCTCGCTCCTTCAAACTGTCCTCTCCAGCTCTCGCTCCTTCGAACTCCGCTCTCCAGCTCTTGCTCCTTCAAACTGTCCTCTCTCCAGCTCTCACTCCTTCAAACTGTCCTCTCCAGCTCTCGCTCCTTCAAACTGTCCTCTCCAGCTCTCGCTCCTTCAAACTGTCCTCTCCAGCTCTCCCTCCTTCAAACTGTCCTCTCTCCAGCTCTCGGTCCTTCAAACTGTCCTCTCCAGCTCTCCCTCCTTCACACTGTCCTCTCTCCAGCTCTCCCTCCTTCAAACTGTCCTCTCTCCAGCTCTCGGTCCTTCAAACTGTCCTCTCCAGCTCTCCCTCCTTCAAACTGTCCTCTCTCCAGCTCTCGGTCCTTCAAACTGTCCTCTCCAGCTCTCGCTCCTTCAAGCTGCCCTCTCTCCAGCTCTCGCTCCTTCAAACTGCTCTCTCCAGCTCTCGCTCCTTCGAACTGCTCTCTCCAGCTCTCGCTCCTTCAAACTGTCCTCTCCAGCTCTCGCTCCTTCGAACTGCGCTCTCCAGCTCTCGCTCCTTCAAACTGTCCTCTCTACAGCTCTCACTCCTTCAAACTGTCCTCTCCAGCTCTCGCTCCTTCAAACTGTCCTCTCCAGCTCTCGCTCCTTCAAACTGTCCTCTCCAGCTCTCGTTCCTTCAAACTGTCCTCTCCAGCTCTCGCTCCTTCAAACTGCTCTCTCCAGCTCTCGCTCCTTCAAACTGCTCTCTCCAGCTCTCGCTCCTTCAAACTGTCCTCTCCAGCTCTCGCTCCTTCAAACTGCTCTCTCCAGTTCTCACTCCTTCAAACTGTCCTCTCCAGCTCTCGCTCCTTCAAACTGCTCTCTCCAGCTCTCGCTCCTTCAAACTGTCCTCTCCAGCACTCGCTCCTTCAAACTGTCCTCTCCAGCTCTCGCTCCTTCAAACTGTCCTCTCCAGCTCTCGTTCCTTCAAACTGTCCTCTCCAGCTCTCGCTCCTTCAAACTGCTCGCTCCAGCTCTCGCTCCTTCAAACTGCTCTCTCCAGCTCTCGCTCCTTCAAACTGTCCTCTCTCCAGCTCTCACTCCTTCAAACTCTTCTCTCCAGCTCTCGCTCCTTCAAACTGCCCTCTCCAGCTCTCGCTCCTTCAAACTGTCCTCTCTCCAGCTCCCGCTCCTTCAAACTGCTATCTCCAGCTCTCGCCCCTTCAAACTGCTCTCTCCAGCTCTCGCTGCTTCAAACTGTCCTCTCCAGTTCTCGCTCCTTCAAACTGTCCTCTCTCCAGCTATCGCTCCTTCAAACTGCTCTCTCCAGCTCTCGCTCCTTCAAACTGTCCTCTCCAGCTCTCGCTCCTTCAAACTGTCCTCTCCAGCTCTCGCTCCTTCAAACTGCTGTCTCCAGCTCTCGTTCCTTCAAACTGCTCTCTCCAGCTCTCGCTCCTTCAAACTGTACTCTCCAGGTCTCGCTCCTTCAAACTGCTCTCTCCAGCTCTCACTCCTTCAAACTGCTCTCTCCAGCTCTCGCTCCTTCAAACTGCTCTCTCCAGCTCTTGCTCCTTCAAACTGTCCTCTCTCCAGCTCTCGCTCCTTCAAACTGTCCTCTCCAGCTCTCGCTCCTTCAAACTGTCCTCTCCAGCTCTCGCTCCTTCAAACTGCTCTCTCCAGCTCTCGCTCCTTCAAACTGTACTCTCCAGGTCTCGCTCCTTCAAACTGCTCTCTCCAGCTCTCGCTCCTTCAAACTGCTCTCTCCAGCTCTCGCTCCTTCAAACTGCTCTCTCCAGCTCTTGCTCCTTCAAACTGTCCTCTCTCCAGCTCTTGCTCCGTCAAACTGTCCTCTCTCCAGCTCTCTCTCCTTCAAACTGCTCTCTCCTGCTCTCGCTCCTTCAAACTGTCCTCTCTCCAGCTCTCGCTCCTTCAAACTGTCCTCTCTCCAGCTCTCGCTCCTTCAAACTGTCCTCTCTCCAGCTGTCGCTCCTTCAAACTGCTCTCTCCAGCTCTCGCTCCTTCAAACTGCCCTCTCCAGCTCTCGCTCCTTCACACTGCTCTACCCATCTCTCGCTCCTTCAAACTGTCCTCTCCAGCTCTCGTTCCTTAAAATGTCCTCTCCAGCTCTCGCTCCTTCAAACTGTCCTCTCCAGCTCTCGCTCCTTCAAACTGCTCTCTCCAGCTCTCGCTCCTTCTAACTGTCCTCTCCAGCTCTCGCTCCTTCAAACTGTCCTCTCCAGCTCTCGCTCCTTCAAACTGTCCTCTCCAGCTCTCGCTCCTTCAAACTGTCCTCTCCAGCGCTCGCTCCTTCAAGCTGTCCTCTCTCCAGCTCTCGCTCCTTCAAACTGCTCTCTCCAGCTCTCGCCCCTTCAAATTGTCCTCTCCAGCTCTCGCTCCTTCAAACTGCTCTCTCCAGCTCTCGCTCCTTCAAACTGTCCTCTCCAGCTCTCACTCCTTCAAATTGTCCTCTCCAGCTCTCGCTCCTTCAAACTGTCCTCTCTCCAGCTCTCGCTCCTTCAAATTGTCCTCCCCAGCTCTCGCTCCTTCAAACTGCTCTCTCCAGCACTCGCTCCTTCAAACTGTCCTTCCATCTCTCGCTCCTTCAAAATGTCCTCTCCAGCTCTCGCTCCTTCAAACTGTCCTCTCCAGCTCTCACTCCTTCAAACTGCTCTCTCCAGCTCTCGCTCCTTCAAACTGTCCTCTCCAGCTCTCGCTCCTTCAAACTGCTCTCTCCAGCTCTCGCTCCTTCAAACTGTCCTCTCCAGCTCTCGCTCCTTCAAACTGTCCTCTCCAGCTCTCGCTCCTTCAAACTGCTCTCTCCAGCTCTCGCTCCTTCAAACTGCTCTCTCCAGCTCTCGCTCCTTCAAACTGACCTCTCTCCAGCTCTCACTCCTTCAAACTGCTCTCTCCTGCTCTCGCTCCTTCAAACTGCTCTCTCCAGCTCTTGCTCCTTCAAACTGTCCTCTCTCCAGCTCTCGCTCCTTCAAACTGTCCTCTCCAGCTCTCGCTCCTTCAAACTGTCCTCTCCAGCTCTCGCTCCTTCAAACTGCTCTCTCCAGTTCTCGCTCCTTCAAATTGCTCTCTCCAGCACTCGCTCCTTCAAACTGTCCTCTCTCCAGCTCTTGCTCCGTCAAACTGTCCTCTCTCCAGCTCTCTCTCCTTCAAACTGCTCTCTCCTGCTCTCGCTCCTTCAAACTGTCCTCTCTCCAGCTCTCGCTCCTTCAAACTGTCCTCTCTCCAGCTCTCGCTCCTTCAAACTGTCCTCTCTCCAGCTGTTGCTCCTTCAAACTGCTCTCTCCAGCTCTCGCTCCTTCAAACTGCCCTCTCCAGCTCTCGCTCCTTCACACTGCTCTACCCAGCTCTCGCTCCTTCAAACTGTCCTCTCCATCTCTCGCTCCTTAAAATGTCCTCTCCAGCTCTCGCTCCTTCAAACTGTCCTCTCCAGCTCTCGTTCCTTCAAACTGCTCTCTCCAGCTCTCGCTCCTTCTAACTGTCCTCTCCAGCTCTCGCTCCTTCAAACTGTCCTCTCCAGCTCTCGCTCCTTCAAACTGTCCTCTCCAGCTCTCGCTCCTTCAAACTGTCCTCTCCAGCGCTCGCTCCTTCAAGCTGTCCTCTCTCCAGCTCTCGCTCCTTCAAACTGCTCTCTCCAGCTCTCGCCCATTCAAATTGTCCTCTCCAGCTCTCGCTCCTTCAAACTGCTCTCTCCAGCTCTCGCTCCTTTAAACTGTCCTCTCCAGCTCTCACTCCTTCAAATTGTCCTCTCCAGCTCTCGCTCCTTCAAACTGTCCTCTCTCCAGCTCTCGCTCCTTCAAATTGTCCTCTCCAGCTCTCGCTCCTTCAAACTGCTCTCTCCAGCACTCGCTCCTTCAAACTGTCCTTCCATCTCTCGCTCCTTCAAAATGTCCTCTCCAGCTCTCGCTCCTTCAAAATGTCCTCTCCAGCTCTCACTCCTTCAAACTGCTCTCTCCAGCTCTCGCTCCTTCAAACTGTCCTCTCCAGCTCTCGCTCCTTCAAACTGTCCTCTCCAGCTCTCGCTCCTTCAAATTGTCCTCTCCAGCTCTTGCTCCTTCAAACTGTCTCTCCAAATCTCGCTCCTTCAAACTGCTATCTCCAGCTCTCGCTCCTTCAAACTGTTCTCTCTCCAGCTCTCGCTCCTTCAAACTGCTCTCTCCAGCTCTTACTCCTTCTAACTGCTCTCTCCAGCTCTCGCTCCGTCAAACTGTCCTCTCTCCAGCTCTCGCTCCTTCAAACTGCTCTACCCAGCTCTCGCTCCTTCAAACTGTCGTCTCCAGCTCTCGCTCCTTAAAATGTCCTCTCCAGCTCTCGCTCCTTCAAACTGCTCTCTCCAGCTCTCGCTCCTTCAAACTGTCCTCTCCAGCTCTCGCTCCTTCAAACTGCTCTCTCCAGCTCTCGCTCCTTCAAACTGTCCTCTCCAGCTCTCGCTCCTTCAAACTGTCCTCTCCAGCTCTCACTCCTTCAAACTGTCCTCTCTCCAGCTCTCGCTCCTTCAAATTGTCCTCACCAGCTCTCGCTCCTTCAAGCTGCCCTCTCCAGCTCTCGCTCCTTCAAACTGCTCTCTCCAGCTCTCGCTCCTTCAAACTGTCCTCTCTCCAGCATTCGTTCCTTCAAACTGTCCTCTCCAGCACTCGCTCCTTCAAACTGTCCTCTCCAGCTCTCGCTCCTTCAAACTGTCCTCTCCAGCTCTCGCTCCTTCAAACTGCGCTCTCCAGCTCTCACTCCTTCAAACTGTCCTCTCTCCAGCTCTCGCTCCTTCAAATTGTCCTCACCAGCTCTCGCTCCTTCAAGCTGCCCTCTCCAGCTCTCGCTCCTTCAAACTGCTCTCTCCAGCTCTCGCTCCTTCAAACTGTCCTCTCTCCAGCATTCGCTCCTTCAAACTGTCCTCTCCAGCACTCGCTCCTTCAAACTGTCCTCTCCATCTCTCGCTCCTTCAAACTGTCCTCTCCAGCTCTCGCTCCTTCAAACTGCGCTCTCCAGCTCTCACTCCTTCAAACTGTCCTCTCTCCAGCTCTCGCTCCTTCAAACTGTCCTCTCCAGCTCTCGCTCCTTCAAACTGTCCTCTCCAGCTCTCGCTCCGTCAAACTGTCCTCTGTAGCTCTCGCTCCTTCAAACTGTCCTCTCTCCAGCTCTCGCTCCGTCAAACTGTCCTCTCCAGCTCTCGCTCCTTCAAACTGTCTCTCCAGCACTCGCTCCTTCAAACTGCCCTCTCCAGCTCTCGCTCCTTCAAACTGTCCTCTCTCCAGCATTCGCTCCTTCAAACTGTCCTCTCCATCTCTCGCTCCTTCAAACTGTCCTCTCCAGCTCTCGCTCCTTCAAACTGCGCTCTCCAGCTCTCACTCCTTCAAACTGTCCTCTCTCCAGCTCTCGCTCCTTCAAACTGTCCGCTCCAGCTCTCGCTCCTTCAAACTGTACTCTCTCCAGCTCTCGCTCCTTCAAACTGTCCTCTCTCCAGCTCTCGCTCCTTCAAACTGTCCGCTCCAGCTCTCGCTCCTTCAAACTGTCCTCTCCAGCTCTCACTCCTTCAACCTGTCCTCTCCAACTCTCGCTGCTTCAAACTGCTCTCTCCAGCTGTCTCTCCTTCAATCGGCTCTCTCCAGCTCTCGCTCCTTTAAACTGCTCTCTCCATATCTCGCTGCTTCAAACTGTCCTCTCCAGCTCTCGGCCCTTCAAACTGTCCTCTCTCCATCTCTCACTCCTTCAAACTGCCCTCTCCAGCTCTCATCCTTCAAACTGTCCTGTCCAGCTCTCGGTCCTTCAAACTGCTCTCTCCAGCTCTCGCTCCTTCAAACTGTTCTCTCCAGCTCTCGCTCCTTCAAACTGCTCTCTCCAGCTCTCGCTCCTTCAAACTGCTCTCTCCAGCTCTCGCTCCTTCAAACTGTCCTCTCCAGCTCTCGCTCCTTCAAACTTTCCTCTCCAGCTCTCGCTCCTTCAAACTGTCCTCTCCAACTCTCGCTCCTTCAAACAGTCCTCTCCAGCTCTCGCTCCTTCAAACTGCTCTCTCCAGCTCTCGCTCCTTCAAACAGTCCTCTCCAGCTCTCGCTCCTTCAAACTGCTCTCTCCAGCTCTCGCTCCTTCAAACTCTCCACGCTCCAGCTCTCGCTCCTTCAAACTGTCCTCTCTCCAGCTCTCGCTCCTTCAAACTGTCCTCTCTCCAGCTCTCGCTCCTTCAAACTGCTCACTCCAGCTCTCGCTCCTTCAAACTGTCTCTCCAGCTCTCGCTCCTTCAAACTGCTCTCTCCAGCTCTCGCTCCTTCAATCTGGCCGCTCCAGCTCTCACTCCTCCAAACTGTCCTCTCCAGCTCTCGCTCCTTCAAACTGCCCTCTCTCCAGCTCTCGCTCCTTCAAACTGTCCTTTCCAGCTCTCGCTCCTTCAAACTGTCCTCTCTCCAGCTCTCGCTCCTTCAAACTGCTCACTCCAGCTCTCGCTCCTTCAAACTGTCTCTCCAGCTCTCGCTCCTTCAAACTGCTCTCTCCAGCTCTCGCTCCTTCAATCTGGCCGCTCCAGCTCTCACTCCTCCAAACTGTCCTCTCCAGCTCTCGCTCCTTCAAACTGCCCTCTCTCCAGCTCTCGCTCCTTCAAACTGTCCTCTCCAGCTCTCGCTCCTTCAAACTGTCCTCTCTCCAGCTGTCGCTCCTTCAAACTGTCATCTCCAGCTCTCGCTCCTTCAAACTGTCCTCTCCAGCTCTCGCTCATTCAAACTGTCCTCTCCAGCTCTCGCTCCTTCAAACTGTCCTCTCCAGCTCTCACTCCTTCAAACTGTCCTCTCTCCAGCTCTCGCTCCTTCAAACTGTCCTCTCCAGCTCTCGCTCCTTCAAACTGCTCTCTCCAGCTCTGGCTCCTTCAAACTGTCCTCTCCAGCTCTCGCTGCTTCAAACTGTCTCTCCAGCTCTCACTCCTTCAAACTGTCCTCTCTCCAGCTGTCGCTCCTTCAAACTGCTCTCTCCAGCTGTCGCTCCTTCAAACTGCCCTCTCCAGCTCTTGCTCCTTCAAACTGTCCTCTCTCCAGCTATCGCTCCTTCAAACTGCTCTCTCCAGCTCTCGCTCCTTCAAACTGTCCTCTCCAGCTCTCGCTCCTTCAAACTGTCCTCTCCAGCTCTTGCTCCTTCAAACTGCTCTACCCAGCTCTCGCTCCTTCAAACTGTCCTCTCCAGCTCTCGCTCCTTCAAACTGCTCTCTCCAGCTCTCTCTCCTTCAAACTGCTCTCTCCAGCTCTCGCTCCTTCAAACTGTCCTCTCTCCAGCTCTCACTCCTTCAAACTGCTCTCTCCAGCTCTCGCTCCTTCAAACTGCTCTCTCCAGCTCTCGCTCCTTCAAACTGCTCTCTCCAGCTCTCGCTCCTTCAAACTGCCCTCTTCAGCTCTCACTCCTTCAAACTGTCCTCTCCAGCTCTCGCTCCTTCAAATTGTCCTCTCCAGCTCTTGCTCCTTCAAACTGTCTCTCCAAATCTCGCTCCTTCAAACTGCTCTCTCCAGCTCTCGCTCCTTCAAACTGTCCTCTCTCCAGCTCTCGCTCCTTCAAACTGCTCTCTCCAGCTCTTACTCCTTCAAACTGCTCTCTCCAGCTCTTGCTCCTTCCAACTGCTCTCTCCAGCTCTCGCTCCGTCAAACTGTCCTCTCTCCAGCTCTCGCTCCTTCAAACTGCTCTACCCAGCTCTCGCTCCTTCAAACTGTCGTCTCCAGCTCTCGCTCCTTAAAATGTCCTCTCCAGCTCTCGCTCCTTCAAACTGCTCTCTCCAGCTCTCGCTCCTTCAAACTGCTCTCTCCAGCTCTCACTCCTTCAAACTGTCCTCTCCAGCTCTCGCTCCTTCAAGCTGTCCTCTCCAGCTCTCGCTCCTTCAAACTGCTCTCTCCAGCTCTCGCTCCTTCAAACTGCCTCTCCAGCTCTCGCTCCTTCAAACTGTCCTCTCCAGCTCTCGCTCCTTCAAACTGTCCTCTCCAGCTCTCGCTCCGTCAAACTATCCTCTGCAGCTCTCGCTCCTTCAAACTGTCCTCTCTCCAGCTCTCGCTCCGTCAAACTGTCCTCTCCAGCTCTCGCTCCTTCAAACTGTCTCTCTAGCACTCGCTCCTTCAAACTGCCCTCTCCAGCTCTCGCTCCTTCAAACTGTCCTCTCTCCAGCTCTCGCTCCTTCAAACTGTCCTCTCCAGCTCTCGCTCCTTCAAACTGCTCTCTCCAGCTCTCGCTCCTTCAAACTGCTCTCTCCAGCTCTCGCTCCTTCAAACTGTCCTCTCCAGCTCTCGCTCCTTCAAACTGCTCTCTCCAGCTCTCGCTCCTTCAAACTGTCCTCTCCAGCTCTCGCTCCTTCAAACTGTCCTCTCCAGCTCTCACTCCTTCAAACTGTCCTCTCTCCAGCTCTCGCTCCTTCAAATTGTCCTCACCAGCTCTCGCTCCTTCAAGCTGCCCTCTCCAGCTCTCGCTCCTTCAAACTGCTCTCTCCAGCTCTCGCTCCTTCAAACTGTCCTCTCTCCAGCATTCGCTCCTTCAAACTGTCCTCTCCAGCACTCGCTCCTTCAAACTGTCCTCTCCAGCTCTCGCTCCTTCAAACTGTCCTCTCCAGCTCTCGCTCCTTCAAACTGCGCTCTCCAGCTCTCACTCCTTCAAACTGTCCTCTCTCCAGCTCTCGCTCCTTCAAATTGTCCTCACCAGCTCTCGCTCCTTCAAGCTGCCCTCTCCAGCTCTCGCTCCTTCAAACTGCTCTCTCCAGCTCTCGCTCCTTCAAACTGTCCTCTCTCCAGCATTCGCTCCTTCAAACTGTCCTCTCCAGCACTCGCTCCTTCAAACTGTCCTCTCCAACTCTCGCTCCTTCAAACTGCGCTCTCCAGCTCTCACTCCTTCAAACTGTCCTCTCTCCAGCTCTCGCTCCTTCAAACTGTCCGCTCCAGCTCTCGCTCCTTCAAACTGTACTCTCTCCAGCACTCGCTCCTTCAAACTGTCCTCTCTCCAGCTCTCGCTCCTTCAAACTGTCCGCTCCAGCTCTCGCTCCTTCAAACTGTCCTCTCCAGCTCTCACTCCTTCAACCTGTCCTCTCCAACTCTCGCTGCTTCAAACTGCTCTCTCCAGCTGTCTCTCCTTCAATCGGCTCTCTCCAGCTCTCGCTCCTTCAAACTGCTCTCTCCATATCTCGCTGCTTCAAACTGTCCTCTCCAGCTCTCGGCCCTTCAAACTGTCCTCTCTCCATCTCTCACTCCTTCAAACTGCCCTCTCCAGCTCTCATCCTTCAAACTGTCCTGTCCAGCTCTCGGTCCTTCAAACTGCTCTCTCCAGCTCTCGCTCCTTCAAACTGTTCTCTCCAGCTCTCGCTCCTTCAAACTGCTCTCTCCAGCTCTCGCTCCTTCAAACTGCTCTCTCCAGCTCTCGCTCCTTCAAACTGTCCTCTCCAGCTCTCGCTCCTTCAAACTTTCCTCTCCAGCTCTCGCTCCTTCAAACTGTCCTCTCCAACTCTCGCTCCTTCAAACAGTCCTCTCCAGCTCTCGCTCCTTCAAACTGCTCTCTCCAGCTCTCGCTCCTTCAAACAGTCCTCTCCAGCTCTCGCTCCTTCAAACTGCTCTCTCCAGCTCTCGCTCCTTCAAACAGTCCTCTCCAGCTCTCGCTCCTTCAAACTGCTCTCTCCAGCTCTCGCTCCTTCAAACTCTCCTCGCTCCAGCTCTCGCTCCTTCAAACTGTCCTCTCTCCAGCTCTCGCTCCTTCAAACTGTCCTCTCTCCAGCTCTCGCTCCTTCAAACTGCTCACTCCAGCTCTCGCTCCTTCAAACTGTCTCTCCAGCTCTCGCTCCTTCAAACTGCTCTCTCCAGCTCTCGCTCCTTCAATCTGGCCGCTGCAGCTCTCACTCCTCCAAACTGTCCTCTCCAGCTCTCGCTCCTTCAAACTGCCCTCTCTCCAGCTCTCGCTCCTTCAAACTGTCCTCTCCAGCTCTCGCTCCTTCAAACTGTCCTCTCTCCAGCTGTCGCTCCTTCAAACTGTCCTCTCCAGCTCTCGCTCCTTCAAACTGTCCTCTCCAGCTCTCGCTCGTTCAAACTGTCCTCTCCAGCTCTCACTCCTTCAAACTGTCCTCTCTCCAGCTCTCGCTCCTTCAAACTGTCCTCTCCAGCTCTCGCTCCTTCAAACTGCTCTCTCCAGCTCTGGCTCCTTCAAACTGTCCTCTCCAGCTCTCGCTGCTTCAAACTGTCCTCTCCAGCTCTCGCTCCTTCAAACTGTCCTCTCCAGCTCTTGCTCCTTCAAACTGCTCTACCCAGCTCTCGCTCCTTCAAACTGTCCTCTCCAGCTCTCGCTCCTTCAAACTGCTCTCTCCAGCTCTCTCTCCTTCAAACTGCTCTCTCCAGCTCTCGCTCCTTCAAACTGTCCTCTCTCCAGCTCTCACTCCTTCAAACTGCTCTCTCCTGCTCTCGCTCCTTCAAACTGCTCTCTCCAGCTCTTGCTCCTTCAAACTGTCCTCTCTCCAGCTCTCGCTCCTTCAAACTGTCCTCTCCAGCTCTCGCTCCTTCAAACTGTCCTCTCCAGCTCTCGCTACTTCAAACTGCTCTCTCCAGTTCTCGCTCCTTCAAATTGCTCTCTCCAGCACTCGCTCCTTCAAACTGTCCTCTCTCCAGCTCTTGCTCCGTCAAACTGTCCTCTCTCCAGCTCTCTCTCCTTCAAACTGCTCTCTCCTGCTCTCGCTCCTTCAAACTGTCCTCTCTCCAGCTCTCGCTCCTTCAAACTGTCCTCTCTCCAGCTCTCGCTCCTTCAAACTGTCCTCTCTCCAGCTGTTGCTCCTTCAAACTGCTCTCTCCAGCTCTCGCTCCTTCAAACTGCCCTCTCCAGCTCTCGCTCCTTCACACTGCTCTACCCAGCTCTCGCTCCTTCAAACTGTCCTCTCCATCTCTCGCTCCTTAAAATGTCCTCTCCAGCTCTCGCTCCTTCAAACTGTCCTCTCCAGCTCTCGTTCCTTCAAACTGCTCTCTCCAGCTCTCGCTCCTTCTAACTGTCCTCTCCAGCTCTCGCTCCTTCAAACTGTCCTCTCCAGCTCTCGCTCCTTCAAACTGTCCTCTCCAGCTCTCGCTCCTTCAAACTGTCCTCTCCAGCGCTCGCTCCTTCAAGCTGTCCTCTCTCCAGCTCTCGCTCCTTCAAACTGCTCTCTCCAGCTCTCGCCCATTCAAATTGTCCTCTCCAGCTCTCGCTCCTTCAAACTGCTCTCTCCAGCTCTCGCTCCTTTAAACTGTCCTCTCCAGCTCTCACTCCTTCAAATTGTCCTCTCCAGCTCTCGCTCCTTCAAACTGTCCTCTCTCCAGCTCTCGCTCCTTCAAATTGTCCTCTCCAGCTCTCGCTCCTTCAAACTGCTCTCTCCAGCACTCGCTCCTTCAAACTGTCCTTCCATCTCTCGCTCCTTCAAAATGTCCTCTCCAGCTCTCGCTCCTTCAAAATGTCCTCTCCAGCTCTCACTCCTTCAAACTGCTCTCTCCAGCTCTCGCTCCTTCAAACTGTCCTCTCCAGCTCTCGCTCCTTCAAACTGTCCTCTCCAGCTCTCGCTCCTTCAAATTGTCCTCTCCAGCTCTTGCTCCTTCAAACTGTCTCTCCAAATCTCGCTCCTTCAAACTGCTATCTCCAGCTCTCGCTCCTTCAAACTGTTCTCTCTCCAGCTCTCGCTCCTTCAAACTGCTCTCTCCAGCTCTTACTCCTTCTAACTGCTCTCTCCAGCTCTCGCTCCGTCAAACTGTCCTCTCTCCAGCTCTCGCTCCTTCAAACTGCTCTACCCAGCTCTCGCTCCTTCAAACTGTCGTCTCCAGCTCTCGCTCCTTAAAATGTCCTCTCCAGCTCTCGCTCCTTCAAACTGCTCTCTCCAGCTCTCGCTCCTTCAAACTGTCCTCTCCAGCTCTCGCTCCTTCAAACTGCTCTCTCCAGCTCTCGCTCCTTCAAACTGTCCTCTCCAGCTCTCGCTCCTTCAAACTGTCCTCTCCAGCTCTCACTCCTTCAAACTGTCCTCTCTCCAGCTCTCGCTCCTTCAAATTGTCCTCACCAGCTCTCGCTCCTTCAAGCTGCCCTCTCCAGCTCTCGCTCCTTCAAACTGCTCTCTCCAGCTCTCGCTCCTTCAAACTGTCCTCTCTCCAGCATTCGTTCCTTCAAACTGTCCTCTCCAGCACTCGCTCCTTCAAACTGTCCTCTCCAGCTCTCGCTCCTTCAAACTGTCCTCTCCAGCTCTCGCTCCTTCAAACTGCGCTCTCCAGCTCTCACTCCTTCAAACTGTCCTCTCTCCAGCTCTCGCTCCTTCAAATTGTCCTCACCAGCTCTCGCTCCTTCAAGCTGCCCTCTCCAGCTCTCGCTCCTTCAAACTGCTCTCTCCAGCTCTCGCTCCTTCAAACTGTCCTCTCTCCAGCATTCGCTCCTTCAAACTGTCCTCTCCAGCACTCGCTCCTTCAAACTGTCCTCTCCATCTCTCGCTCCTTCAAACTGTCCTCTCCAGCTCTCGCTCCTTCAAACTGCGCTCTCCAGCTCTCACTCCTTCAAACTGTCCTCTCTCCAGCTCTCGCTCCTTCAAACTGTCCTCTCCAGCTCTCGCTCCTTCAAACTGTCCTCTCCAGCTCTCGCTCCGTCAAACTGTCCTCTGTAGCTCTCGCTCCTTCAAACTGTCCTCTCTCCAGCTCTCGCTCCGTCAAACTGTCCTCTCCAGCTCTCGCTCCTTCAAACTGTCTCTCCAGCACTCGCTCCTTCAAACTGCCCTCTCCAGCTCTCGCTCCTTCAAACTGTCCTCTCTCCAGCATTCGCTCCTTCAAACTGTCCTCTCCAGCACTCGCTCCTTCAAACTGTCCTCTCCATCTCTCGCTCCTTCAAACTGTCCTCTCCAGCTCTCGCTCCTTCAAACTGCGCTCTCCAGCTCTCACTCCTTCAAACTGTCCTCTCTCCAGCTCTCGCTCCTTCAAACTGTCCGCTCCAGCTCTCGCTCCTTCAAACTGTACTCTCTCCAGCTCTCGCTCCTTCAAACTGTCCTCTCTCCAGCTCTCGCTCCTTCAAACTGTCCGCTCCAGCTCTCGCTCCTTCAAACTGTCCTCTCCAGCTCTCACTCCTTCAACCTGTCCTCTCCAACTCTCGCTGCTTCAAACTGCTCTCTCCAGCTGTCTCTCCTTCAATCGGCTCTCTCCAGCTCTCGCTCCTTCAAACTGCTCTCTCCATATCTCGCTGCTTCAAACTGTCCTCTCCAGCTCTCGCTCCTTCAAACTGCTGTCTCCAGCTCTCGTTCCTTCAAACTGCTCTCTCCAGCTCTCGCTCCTTCAAACTGTACTCTCCAGGTCTCGCTCCTTCAAACTGCTCTCTCCAGCTCTCGCTCCTTCAAACTGCTCTCTCCAGCTCTCGCTCCTTCAAACTGCTCTCTCCAGCTCTTGCTCCTTCAAACTGTCCTCTCTCCAGCTCTCGCTCCTTCAAACTGTCCTCTCCAGCTCTCGCTCCTTCAAACTGTCCTCTCCAGCTCTCGCTCCTTCAAACTGCTCTCTCCAGCTCTCGCTCCTTCAAACTGTACTCTCCAGGTCTCGCTCCTTCAAACTGCTCTCTCCAGCTCTCGCTCCTTCAAACTGCTCTCTCCAGCTCTCGCTCCTTCAAACTGCTCTCTCCAGCTCTTGCTCCTTCAAACTGTCCTCTCTCCAGCTCTTGCTCCGTCAAACTGTCCTCTCTCCAGCTCTCTCTCCTTCAAACTGCTCTCTCCTGCTCTCGCTCCTTCAAACTGTCCTCTCTCCAGCTCTCGCTCCTTCAAACTGTCCTCTCTCCAGCTCTCGCTCCTTCAAACTGTCCTCTCTCCAGCTGTCGCTCCTTCAAACTGCTCTCTCCAGCTCTCGCTCCTTCAAACTGCCCTCTCCAGCTCTCGCTCCTTCACACTGCTCTACCCATCTCTCGCTCCTTCAAACTGTCCTCTCCAGCTCTCGCTCCTTAAAATGTCCTCTCCAGCTCTCGCTCCTTCAAACTGTCCTCTCCAGCTCTCGCTCCTTCAAACTGCTCTCTCCAGCTCTCGCTCCTTCTAACTGTCCTCTCCAGCTCTCGCTCCTTCAAACTGTCCTCTCCAGCTCTCGCTCCTTCAAAGTGTCCTCTCCAGCTCTCGCTCCTTCAAACTGTCCTCTCCAGCGCTCGCTCCTTCAAGCTGTCCTCTCTCCAGCTCTCGCTCCTTCGAACTGCTCTCTCCAGCTCTCGCTCCTTCAAACTGTCCTCTCCAGCTCTCGCTCCTTCGAACTCCGCTCTCCAGCTCTTGCTCCTTCAAACTGTCCTCTCTCCAGCTCTCACTCCTTCAAACTGTCCTCTCCAGCTCTCGCTCCTTCAAACTGTCCTCTCCAGCTCTCGCTCCTTCAAACTGTCCTCTCCAGCTCTCCCTCCTTCAAACTGTCCTCTCTCCAGCTCTCGGTCCTTCAAACTGTCCTCTCCAGCTCTCCCTCCTTCACACTGTCCTCTCTCCAGCTCTCCCTCCTTCAAACTGTCCTCTCTCCAGCTCTCGGTCCTTCAAACTGTCCTCTCCAGCTCTCCCTCCTTCAAACTGTCCTCTCTCCAGCTCTCGGTCCTTCAAACTGTCCTCTCCAGCTCTCGCTCCTTCAAGCTGCCCTCTCTCCAGCTCTCGCTCCTTCAAACTGCTCTCTCCAGCTCTCGCTCCTTCGAACTGCTCTCTCCAGCTCTCGCTCCTTCAAACTGTCCTCTCCAGCTCTCGCTCCTTCGAACTGCGCTCTCCAGCTCTCGCTCCTTCAAACTGTCCTCTCTACAGCTCTCACTCCTTCAAACTGTCCTCTCCAGCTCTCGCTCCTTCAAACTGTCCTCTCCAGCTCTCGCTCCTTCAAACTGTCCTCTCCAGCTCTCGCTCCTTCAAACTGTCCTCTCTCCAGCTCTCGCTCCTTCAAACTGTCCTCTCCAGCTCTCGCTCCTTCAAACTGCTCTCTCCAGCTCTCGCTCCTTCAAACTGCTCTCTCCAGCTCTCGCTCCTTCAAACTGTCCTCTCCAGCTCTCGCTCCTTCAAACTGCTCTCTCCAGCTCTCGCTCCTTCAAACTGTCCTCTCCAGCTCTCGCTCCTTCAAACTGTCCTCTCCAGCTCTCACTCCTTCAAACTGTCCTCTCTCCAGCTCTCGCTCCTTCAAATTGTCCTCACCAGCTCTCGCTCCTTCAAGCTGCCCTCTCCAGCTCTCGCTCCTTCAAACTGCTCTCTCCAGCTCTCGCTCCTTCAAACTGTCCTCTCTCCAGCATTCGCTCCTTCAAACTGTCCTCTCCAGCACTCGCTCCTTCAAACTGTCCTCTCCAGCTCTCGCTCCTTCAAAGTGTCCTCTCCAGCTCTCGCTCCTTCAAACTGCGCTCTCCAGCTCTCACTCCTTCAAACTGTCCTCTCTCCAGCTCTCGCTCCTTCAAATTGTCCTCACCAGCTCTCGCTCCTTCAAGCTGCCCTCTCCAGCTCTCGCTCCTTCAAACTGCTCTCTCCAGCTCTCGCTCCTTCAAACTGTCCTCTCTCCAGCATTCGCTCCTTCAAACTGTCCTCTCCAGCACTCGCTCCTTCAAACTGTCCTCTCCAAATCTCGCTCCTTCAAACTGCGCTCTCCAGCTCTCACTCCTTCAAACTGTCCTCTCTCCAGCTCTCGCTCCTTCAAACTGTCCGCTCCAGCTCTCGCTCCTTCAAACTGTACTCTCTCCAGCACTCGCTCCTTCAAACTGTCCTCTCTCCAGCTCTCGCTCCTTCAAACTGTCCGCTCCAGCTCTCGCTCCTTCAAACTGTCCTCTCCAGCTCTCACTCCTTCAACCTGTCCTCTCCAACTCTCGCTGCTTCAAACTGCTCTCTCCAGCTGTCTCTCCTTCAATCGGCTCTCTCCAGCTCTCGCTCCTTCAAACTGCTCTCTCCATATCTCGCTGCTTCAAACTGTCCTCTCCAGCTCTCGGCCCTTCAAACTGTCCTCTCTCCATCTCTCACTCCTTCAAACTGCCCTCTCCAGCTCTCATCCTTCAAACTGTCCTGTCCAGCTCTCGGTCCTTCAAACTGCTCTCTCCAGCTCTCGCTCCTTCAAACTGTTCTCTCCAGCTCTCGCTCCTTCAAACTGCTCTCTCCAGCTCTCGCTCCTTCAAACTGCTCTCTCCAGCTCTCGCTCCTTCAAACTGTCCTCTCCAGCTCTCGCTCCTTCAAACTTTCCTCTCCAGCTCTCGCTCCTTCAAACTGTCCTCTCCAACTCTCGCTCCTTCAAACAGTCCTCTCCAGCTCTCGCTCCTTCAAACTGCTCTCTCCAGCTCTCGCTCCTTCAAACAGTCCTCTCCAGCTCTCGCTCCTTCAAACTGCTCTCTCCAGCTCTCGCTCCTTCAAACAGTCCTCTCCAGCTCTCGCTCCTTCAAACTGCTCTCTCCAGCTCTCGCTCCTTCAAACTCTCCTCGCTCCAGCTCTCGCTCCTTCAAACTGTCCTCTCTCCAGCTCTCGCTCCTTCAAACTGTCCTCTCTCCAGCTCTCGCTCCTTCAAACTGCTCACTCCAGCTCTCGCTCCTTCAAACTGTCTCTCCAGCTCTCGCTCCTTCAAACTGCTCTCTCCAGCTCTCGCTCCTTCAATCTGGCCGCTGCAGCTCTCACTCCTCCAAACTGTCCTCTCCAGCTCTCGCTCCTTCAAACTGCCCTCTCTCCAGCTCTCGCTCCTTCAAACTGTCCTCTCCAGCTCTCGCTCCTTCAAACTGTCCTCTCTCCAGCTGTCGCTCCTTCAAACTGTCCTCTCCAGCTCTCGCTCCTTCAAACTGTCCTCTCCAGCTCTCGCTCGTTCAAACTGTCCTCTCCAGCTCTCGCTCCTTCAAACTGTCCTCTCCAGCTCTCACTCCTTCAAACTGTCCTCTCTCCAGCTCTCGCTCCTTCAAACTGTCCTCTCCAGCTCTCGCTCCTTCAAACTGCTCTCTCCAGCTCTGGCTCCTTCAAACTGTCCTCTCCAGCTCTCGCTGCTTCAAACTGTCCTCTCCAGCTCTCGCTCCTTCAAACTGTCCTCTCCAGCTCTTGCTCCTTCAAACTGCTCTACCCAGCTCTCGCTCCTTCAAACTGTCCTCTCCAGCTCTCGCTCCTTCAAACTGCTCTCTCCAGCTCTCTCTCCTTCAAACTGCTCTCTCCAGCTCTCGCTCCTTCAAACTGTCCTCTCTCCAGCTCTCACTCCTTCAAACTGCTCTCTCCTGCTCTCGCTCCTTCAAACTGCTCTCTCCAGCTCTTGCTCCTTCAAACTGTCCTCTCTCCAGCTCTCGCTCCTTCAAACTGTCCTCTCCAGCTCTCGCTCCTTCAAACTGTCCTCTCCAGCTCTCGCTACTTCAAACTGCTCTCTCCAGTTCTCGCTCCTTCAAATTGCTCTCTCCAGCACTCGCTCCTTCAAACTGTCCTCTCTCCAGCTCTTGCTCCGTCAAACTGTCCTCTCTCCAGCTCTCTCTCCTTCAAACTGCTCTCTCCTGCTCTCGCTCCTTCAAACTGTCCTCTCTCCAGCTCTCGCTCCTTCAAACTGTCCTCTCTCCAGCTCTCGCTCCTTCAAACTGTCCTCTCTCCAGCTGTTGCTCCTTCAAACTGCTCTCTCCAGCTCTCGCTCCTTCAAACTGCCCTCTCCAGCTCTCGCTCCTTCACACTGCTCTACCCAGCTCTCGCTCCTTCAAACTGTCCTCTCCATCTCTCGCTCCTTAAAATGTCCTCTCCAGCTCTCGCTCCTTCAAACTGTCCTCTCCAGCTCTCGTTCCTTCAAACTGCTCTCTCCAGCTCTCGCTCCTTCTAACTGTCCTCTCCAGCTCTCGCTCCTTCAAACTGTCCTCTCCAGCTCTCGCTCCTTCAAACTGTCCTCTCCAGCTCTCGCTCCTTCAAACTGTCCTCTCCAGCGCTCGCTCCTTCAAGCTGTCCTCTCTCCAGCTCTCGCTCCTTCAAACTGCTCTCTCCAGCTCTCGCCCATTCAAATTGTCCTCTCCAGCTCTCGCTCCTTCAAACTGCTCTCTCCAGCTCTCGCTCCTTTAAACTGTCCTCTCCAGCTCTCACTCCTTCAAATTGTCCTCTCCAGCTCTCGCTCCTTCAAACTGTCCTCTCTCCAGCTCTCGCTCCTTCAAATTGTCCTCTCCAGCTCTCGCTCCTTCAAACTGCTCTCTCCAGCACTCGCTCCTTCAAACTGTCCTTCCATCTCTCGCTCCTTCAAAATGTCCTCTCCAGCTCTCGCTCCTTCAAAATGTCCTCTCCAGCTCTCACTCCTTCAAACTGCTCTCTCCAGCTCTCGCTCCTTCAAACTGTCCTCTCCAGCTCTCGCTCCTTCAAACTGTCCTCTCCAGCTCTCGCTCCTTCAAATTGTCCTCTCCAGCTCTTGCTCCTTCAAACTGTCTCTCCAAATCTCGCTCCTTCAAACTGCTATCTCCAGCTCTCGCTCCTTCAAACTGTTCTCTCTCCAGCTCTCGCTCCTTCAAACTGCTCTCTCCAGCTCTTACTCCTTCTAACTGCTCTCTCCAGCTCTCGCTCCGTCAAACTGTCCTCTCTCCAGCTCTCGCTCCTTCAAACTGCTCTACCCAGCTCTCGCTCCTTCAAACTGTCGTCTCCAGCTCTCGCTCCTTAAAATGTCCTCTCCAGCTCTCGCTCCTTCAAACTGCTCTCTCCAGCTCTCGCTCCTTCAAACTGTCCTCTCCAGCTCTCGCTCCTTCAAACTGCTCTCTCCAGCTCTCGCTCCTTCAAACTGTCCTCTCCAGCTCTCGCTCCTTCAAACTGTCCTCTCCAGCTCTCACTCCTTCAAACTGTCCTCTCTCCAGCTCTCGCTCCTTCAAATTGTCCTCACCAGCTCTCGCTCCTTCAAGCTGCCCTCTCCAGCTCTCGCTCCTTCAAACTGCTCTCTCCAGCTCTCGCTCCTTCAAACTGTCCTCTCTCCAGCATTCGTTCCTTCAAACTGTCCTCTCCAGCACTCGCTCCTTCAAACTGTCCTCTCCAGCTCTCGCTCCTTCAAACTGTCCTCTCCAGCTCTCGCTCCTTCAAACTGCGCTCTCCAGCTCTCACTCCTTCAAACTGTCCTCTCTCCAGCTCTCGCTCCTTCAAATTGTCCTCACCAGCTCTCGCTCCTTCAAGCTGCCCTCTCCAGCTCTCGCTCCTTCAAACTGCTCTCTCCAGCTCTCGCTCCTTCAAACTGTCCTCTCTCCAGCATTCGCTCCTTCAAACTGTCCTCTCCAGCACTCGCTCCTTCAAACTGTCCTCTCCATCTCTCGCTCCTTCAAACTGTCCTCTCCAGCTCTCGCTCCTTCAAACTGCGCTCTCCAGCTCTCACTCCTTCAAACTGTACTCTCTCCAGCTCTCGCTCCTTCAAACTGTCCTCTCCAGCTCTCGCTCCTTCAAACTGTCCTCTCCAGCTCTCGCTCCGTCAAACTGTCCTCTGTAGCTCTCGCTCCTTCAAACTGTCCTCTCTCCAGCTCTCGCTCCGTCAAACTGTCCTCTCCAGCTCTCGCTCCTTCAAACTGTCTCTCCAGCACTCGCTCCTTCAAACTGCCCTCTCCAGCTCTCGCTCCTTCAAACTGTCCTCTCTCCAGCATTCGCTCCTTCAAACTGTCCTCTCCAGCACTCGCTCCTTCAAACTGTCCTCTCCATCTCTCGCTCCTTCAAACTGTCCTCTCCAGCTCTCGCTCCTTCAAACTGCGCTCTCCAGCTCTCACTCCTTCAAACTGTCCTCTCTCCAGCTCTCGCTCCTTCAAACTGTCCGCTCCAGCTCTCGCTCCTTCAAACTGTACTCTCTCCAGCTCTCGCTCCTTCAAACTGTCCTCTCTCCAGCTCTCGCTCCTTCAAACTGTCCGCTCCAGCTCTCGCTCCTTCAAACTGTCCTCTCCAGCTCTCACTCCTTCAACCTGTCCTCTCCAACTCTCGCTGCTTCAAACTGCTCTCTCCAGCTGTCTCTCCTTCAATCGGCTCTCTCCAGCTCTCGCTCCTTCAAACTGCTCTCTCCATATCTCGCTGCTTCAAACTGTCCTCTCCAGCTCTCGCTCCTTCAAACTGCTGTCTCCAGCTCTCGTTCCTTCAAACTGCTCTCTCCAGCTCTCGCTCCTTCAAACTGTACTCTCCAGGTCTCGCTCCTTCAAACTGCTCTCTCCAGCTCTCGCTCCTTCAAACTGCTCTCTCCAGCTCTCGCTCCTTCAAACTGCTCTCTCCAGCTCTTGCTCCTTCAAACTGTCCTCTCTCCAGCTCTCGCTCCTTCAAACTGTCCTCTCCAGCTCTCGCTCCTTCAAACTGTCCTCTCCAGCTCTCGCTCCTTCAAACTGCTCTCTCCAGCTCTCGCTCCTTCAAACTGTACTCTCCAGGTCTCGCTCCTTCAAACTGCTCTCTCCAGCTCTCGCTCCTTCAAACTGCTCTCTCCAGCTCTCGCTCCTTCAAACTGCTCTCTCCAGCTCTTGCTCCTTCAAACTGTCCTCTCTCCAGCTCTTGCTCCGTCAAACTGTCCTCTCTCCAGCTCTCTCTCCTTCAAACTGCTCTCTCCTGCTCTCGCTCCTTCAAACTGTCCTCTCTCCAGCTCTCGCTCCTTCAAACTGTCCTCTCTCCAGCTCTCGCTCCTTCAAACTGTCCTCTCTCCAGCTGTCGCTCCTTCAAACTGCTCTCTCCAGCTCTCGCTCCTTCAAACTGCCCTCTCCAGCTCTCGCTCCTTCACACTGCTCTACCCATCTCTCGCTCCTTCAAACTGTCCTCTCCAGCTCTCGCTCCTTAAAATGTCCTCTCCAGCTCTCGCTCCTTCAAACTGTCCTCTCCAGCTCTCGCTCCTTCAAACTGCTCTCTCCAGCTCTCGCTCCTTCTAACTGTCCTCTCCAGCTCTCGCTCCTTCAAACTGTCCTCTCCAGCTCTCGCTCCTTCAAAGTGTCCTCTCCAGCTCTCGCTCCTTCAAACTGTCCTCTCCAGCGCTCGCTCCTTCAAGCTGTCCTCTCTCCAGCTCTCGCTCCTTCGAACTGCTCTCTCCAGCTCTCGCTCCTTCAAACTGTCCTCTCCAGCTCTCGCTCCTTCGAACTCCGCTCTCCAGCTCTTGCTCCTTCAAACTGTCCTCTCTCCAGCTCTCACTCCTTCAAACTGTCCTCTCCAGCTCTCGCTCCTTCAAACTGTCCTCTCCAGCTCTCGCTCCTTCAAACTGTCCTCTCCAGCTCTCCCTCCTTCAAACTGTCCTCTCTCCAGCTCTCGGTCCTTCAAACTGTCCTCTCCAGCTCTCCCTCCTTCACACTGTCCTCTCTCCAGCTCTCCCTCCTTCAAACTGTCCTCTCTCCAGCTCTCGGTCCTTCAAACTGTCCTCTCCAGCTCTCCCTCCTTCAAACTGTCCTCTCTCCAGCTCTCGGTCCTTCAAACTGTCCTCTCCAGCTCTCGCTCCTTCAAGCTGCCCTCTCTCCAGCTCTCGCTCCTTCAAACTGCTCTCTCCAGCTCTCGCTCCTTCGAACTGCTCTCTCCAGCTCTCGCTCCTTCAAACTGTCCTCTCCAGCTCTCGCTCCTTCGAACTGCGCTCTCCAGCTCTCGCTCCTTCAAACTGTCCTCTCTACAGCTCTCACTCCTTCAAACTGTCCTCTCCAGCTCTCGCTCCTTCAAACTGTCCTCTCCAGCTCTCGCTCCTTCAAACTGTCCTCTCCAGCTCTCGTTCCTTCAAACTGTCCTCTCCAGCTCTCGCTCCTTCAAACTGCTCTCTCCAGCTCTCGCTCCTTCAAACTGCTCTCTCCAGCTCTCGCTCCTTCAAACTGTCCTCTCCAGCTCTCGCTCCTTCAAACTGCTCTCTCCAGTTCTCACTCCTTCAAACTGTCCTCTCCAGCTCTCGCTCCTTCAAACTGCTCTCTCCAGCTCTCGCTCCTTCAAACTGTCCTCTCCAGCACTCGCTCCTTCAAACTGTCCTCTCCAGCTCTCGCTCCTTCAAACTGTCCTCTCCAGCTCTCGTTCCTTCAAACTGTCCTCTCCAGCTCTCGCTCCTTCAAACTGCTCGCTCCAGCTCTCGCTCCTTCAAACTGCTCTCTCCAGCTCTCGCTCCTTCAAACTGTCCTCTCTCCAGCTCTCACTCCTTCAAACTCTTCTCTCCAGCTCTCGCTCCTTCAAACTGCCCTCTCCAGCTCTCGCTCCTTCAAACTGTCCTCTCTCCAGCTCCCGCTCCTTCAAACTGCTATCTCCAGCTCTCGCCCCTTCAAACTGCTCTCTCCAGCTCTCGCTGCTTCAAACTGTCCTCTCCAGTTCTCGCTCCTTCAAACTGTCCTCTCTCCAGCTATCGCTCCTTCAAACTGCTCTCTCCAGCTCTCGCTCCTTCAAACTGTCCTCTCCAGCTCTCGCTCCTTCAAACTGTCCTCTCCAGCTCTCGCTCCTTCAAACTGCTGTCTCCAGCTCTCGTTCCTTCAAACTGCTCTCTCCAGCTCTCGCTCCTTCAAACTGTACTCTCCAGGTCTCGCTCCTTCAAACTGCTCTCTCCAGCTCTCGCTCCTTCAAACTGCTCTCTCCAGCACTCGCTCCTTCAAACTGCTCTCTCCAGCTCTTGCTCCTTCAAACTGTCCTCTCTCCAGCTCTCGCTCCTTCAAACTGTCCTCTCCAGCTCTCGCTCCTTCAAACTGTCCTCTCCAGCTCTCGCTCCTTCAAACTGCTCTCTCCAGCTCTCGCTCCTTCAAACTGTACTCTCCAGGTCTCGCTCCTTCAAACTGCTCTCTCCAGCTCTCGCTCCTTCAAACTGCTCTCTCCAGCTCTCGCTCCTTCAAACTGCTCTCTCCAGCTCTTGCTCCTTCAAACTGTCCTCTCTCCAGCTCTTGCTCCGTCAAACTGTCCTCTCTCCAGCTCTCTCTCCTTCAAACTGCTCTCTCCTGCTCTCGCTCCTTCAAACTGTCCTCTCTCCAGCTCTCGCTCCTTCAAACTGTCCTCTCTCCAGCTCTCGCTCCTTCAAACTGTCCTCTCTCCAGCTGTCGCTCCTTCAAACTGCTCTCTCCAGCTCTCGCTCCTTCAAACTGCCCTCTCCAGCTCTCGCTCCTTCACACTGCTCTACCCATCTCTCGCTCCTTCAAACTGTCCTCTCCAGCTCTCGTTCCTTAAAATGTCCTCTCCAGCTCTCGCTCCTTCAAACTGTCCTCTCCAGCTCTCGCTCCTTCAAACTGCTCTCTCCAGCTCTCGCTCCTTCTAACTGTCCTCTCCAGCTCTCGCTCCTTCAAACTGTCCTCTCCAGCTCTCGCTCCTTCAAACTGTCCTCTCCAGCTCTCGCTCCTTCAAACTGTCCTCTCCAGCGCTCGCTCCTTCAAGCTGTCCTCTCTCCAGCTCTCGCTCCTTCAAACTGCTCTCTCCAGCTCTCGCCCCTTCAAATTGTCCTCTCCAGCTCTCGCTCCTTCAAACTGCTCTCTCCAGCTCTCGCTCCTTCAAACTGTCCTCTCCAGCTCTCACTCCTTCAAATTGTCCTCTCCAGCTCTCGCTCCTTCAAACTGTCCTCTCTCCAGCTCTCGCTCCTTCAAATTGTCCTCCCCAGCTCTCGCTCCTTCAAACTGCTCTCTCCAGCACTCGCTCCTTCAAACTGTCCTTCCATCTCTCGCTCCTTCAAAATGTCCTCTCCAGCTCTCGCTCCTTCAAACTGTCCTCTCCAGCTCTCACTCCTTCAAACTGCTCTCTCCAGCTCTCGCTCCTTCAAACTGTCCTCTCCAGCTCTCGCTCCTTCAAACTGCTCTCTCCAGCTCTCGCTCCTTCAAACTGCTCTCTCCAGCTCTCGCTCCTTCAAACTGACCTCTCTCCAGCTCTCACTCTTTCAAACTGCTCTCTCCTGCTCTCGCTCCTTCAAACTGCTCTCTCCAGCTCTTGCTCCTTCAAACTGTCCTCTCTCCAGCTCTCGCTCCTTCAAACTGTCCTCTCCAGCTCTCGCTCCTTCAAACTGTCCTCTCCAGCTCTCGCTCCTTCAAACTGCTCTCTCCAGTTCTCGCTCCTTCAAATTGCTCTCTCCAGCACTCGCTCCTTCAAACTGTCCTCTCTCCAGCTCTTGCTCCGTCAAACTGTCCTCTCTCCAGCTCTCTCTCCTTCAAACTGCTCTCTCCTGCTCTCGCTCCTTCAAACTGTCCTCTCTCCAGCTCTCGCTCCTTCAAACTGTCCTCTCCAGCGCTCGCTCCTTCAAGCTGTCCTCTCTCCAGCTCTCGCTCCTTCGAACTGCTCTCTCCAGCTCTCGCTCCTTCAAACTGTCCTCTCCAGCTCTCGCTCCTTCGAACTCCGCTCTCCAGCTCTTGCTCCTTCAAACTGTCCTCTCTCCAGCTCTCACTCCTTCAAACTGTCCTCTCCAGCTCTCGCTCCTTCAAACTGTCCTCTCCAGCTCTCGCTCCTTCAAACTGTCCTCTCCAGCTCTCCCTCCTTCAAACTGTCCTCTCTCCAGCTCTCGGTCCTTCAAACTGTCCTCTCCAGCTCTCCCTCCTTCACACTGTCCTCTCTCCAGCTCTCCCTCCTTCAAACTGTCCTCTCTCCAGCTCTCGGTCCTTCAAACTGTCCTCTCCAGCTCTCCCTCCTTCAAACTGTCCTCTCTCCAGCTCTCGGTCCTTCAAACTGTCCTCTCCAGCTCTCGCTCCTTCAAGCTGCCCTCTCTCCAGCTCTCGCTCCTTCAAACTGCTCTCTCCAGCTCTCGCTCCTTCGAACTGCTCTCTCCAGCTCTCGCTCCTTCAAACTGTCCTCTCCAGCTCTCGCTCCTTCGAACTGCGCTCTCCAGCTCTCGCTCCTTCAAACTGTCCTCTCTACAGCTCTCACTCCTTCAAACTGTCCTCTCCAGCTCTCGCTCCTTCAAACTGTCCTCTCCAGCTCTCGCTCCTTCAAACTGTCCTCTCCAGCTCTCGTTCCTTCAAACTGTCCTCTCCAGCTCTCGCTCCTTCAAACTGCTCTCTCCAGCTCTCGCTCCTTCAAACTGCTCTCTCCAGCTCTCGCTCCTTCAAACTGTCCTCTCCAGCTCTCGCTCCTTCAAACTGCTCTCTCCAGTTCTCACTCCTTCAAACTGTCCTCTCCAGCTCTCGCTCCTTCAAACTGCTCTCTCCAGCTCTCGCTCCTTCAAACTGTCCTCTCCAGCACTCGCTCCTTCAAACTGTCCTCTCCAGCTCTCGCTCCTTCAAACTGTCCTCTCCAGCTCTCGTTCCTTCAAACTGTCCTCTCCAGCTCTCGCTCCTTCAAACTGCTCGCTCCAGCTCTCGCTCCTTCAAACTGCTCTCTCCAGCTCTCGCTCCTTCAAACTGTCCTCTCTCCAGCTCTCACTCCTTCAAACTCTTCTCTCCAGCTCTCGCTCCTTCAAACTGCCCTCTCCAGCTCTCGCTCCTTCAAACTGTCCTCTCTCCAGCTCCCGCTCCTTCAAACTGCTATCTCCAGCTCTCGCCCCTTCAAACTGCTCTCTCCAGCTCTCGCTGCTTCAAACTGTCCTCTCCAGTTCTCGCTCCTTCAAACTGTCCTCTCTCCAGCTATCGCTCCTTCAAACTGCTCTCTCCAGCTCTCGCTCCTTCAAACTGTCCTCTCCAGCTCTCGCTCCTTCAAACTGTCCTCTCCAGCTCTCGCTCCTTCAAACTGCTGTCTCCAGCTCTCGTTCCTTCAAACTGCTCTCTCCAGCTCTCGCTCCTTCAAACTGTACTCTCCAGGTCTCGCTCCTTCAAACTGCTCTCTCCAGCTCTCGCTCCTTCAAACTGCTCTCTCCAGCACTCGCTCCTTCAAACTGCTCTCTCCAGCTCTTGCTCCTTCAAACTGTCCTCTCTCCAGCTCTCGCTCCTTCAAACTGTCCTCTCCAGCTCTCGCTCCTTCAAACTGTCCTCTCCAGCTCTCGCTCCTTCAAACTGCTCTCTCCAGCTCTCGCTCCTTCAAACTGTACTCTCCAGGTCTCGCTCCTTCAAACTGCTCTCTCCAGCTCTCGCTCCTTCAAACTGCTCTCTCCAGCTCTCGCTCCTTCAAACTGCTCTCTCCAGCTCTTGCTCCTTCAAACTGTCCTCTCTCCAGCTCTTGCTCCGTCAAACTGTCCTCTCTCCAGCTCTCTCTCCTTCAAACTGCTCTCTCCTGCTCTCGCTCCTTCAAACTGTCCTCTCTCCAGCTCTCGCTCCTTCAAGCTGTCCTCTCTCCAGCTCTCGCTCCTTCAAACTGTCCTCTCTCCAGCTGTCGCTCCTTCAAACTGCTCTCTCCAGCTCTCGCTCCTTCAAACTGCCCTCTCCAGCTCTCGCTCCTTCACACTGCTCTACCCATCTCTCGCTCCTTCAAACTGTCCTCTCCAGCTCTCGTTCCTTAAAATGTCCTCTCCAGCTCTCGCTCCTTCAAACTGTCCTCTCCAGCTCTCGCTCCTTCAAACTGCTCTCTCCAGCTCTCGCTCCTTCTAACTGTCCTCTCCAGCTCTCGCTCCTTCAAACTGTCCTCTCCAGCTCTCGCTCCTTCAAACTGTCCTCTCCAGCTCTCGCTCCTTCAAACTGTCCTCTCCAGCGCTCGCTCCTTCAAGCTGTCCTCTCTCCAGCTCTCGCTCCTTCAAACTGCTCTCTCCAGCTCTCGCCCCTTCAAATTGTCCTCTCCAGCTCTCGCTCCTTCAAACTGCTCTCTCCAGCTCTCGCTCCTTCAAACTGTCCTCTCCAGCTCTCACTCCTTCAAATTGTCCTCTCCAGCTCTCGCTCCTTCAAACTGTCCTCTCTCCAGCTCTCGCTCCTTCAAATTGTCCTCCCCAGCTCTCGCTCCTTCAAACTGCTCTCTCCAGCACTCGCTCCTTCAAACTGTCCTTCCATCTCTCGCTCCTTCAAAATGTCCTCTCCAGCTCTCGCTCCTTCAAACTGTCCTCTCCAGCTCTCACTCCTTCAAACTGCTCTCTCCAGCTCTCGCTCCTTCAAACTGTCCTCTCCAGCTCTCGCTCCTTCAAACTGCTCTCTCCAGCTCTCGCTCCTTCAAACTGCTCTCTCCAGCTCTCGCTCCTTCAAACTGACCTCTCTCCAGCTCTCACTCTTTCAAACTGCTCTCTCCTGCTCTCGCTCCTTCAAACTGCTCTCTCCAGCTCTTGCTCCTTCAAACTGTCCTCTCTCCAGCTCTCGCTCCTTCAAACTGTCCTCTCCAGCTCTCGCTCCTTCAAACTGTCCTCTCCAGCTCTCGCTCCTTCAAACTGCTCTCTCCAGTTCTCGCTCCTTCAAATTGCTCTCTCCAGCACTCGCTCCTTCAAACTGTCCTCTCTCCAGCTCTTGCTCCGTCAAACTGTCCTCTCTCCAGCTCTCTCTCCTTCAAACTGCTCTCTCCTGCTCTCGCTCCTTCAAACTGTCCTCTCTCCAGCTCTCGCTCCTTCAAACTGTCCTCTCTCCAGCTCTCGCTCCTTCAAACTGTCCTCTCTCCAGCTGTTGCTCCTTCAAACTGCTCTCTCCAGCTCTCGCTCCTTCAAACTGCCCTCTCCAGCTCTCGCTCCTTCACACTGCTCTACCCAGCTCTCGCTCCTTCAAACTGTCCTCTCCATCTCTCGCTCCTTAAAATGTCCTCTCCAGCTCTCGCTCCTTCAAACTGTCCTCTCCAGCTCTCGTTCCTTCAAACTGCTCTCTCCAGCTCTCGCTCCTTCTAACTGTCCTCTCCAGCTCTCGCTCCTTCAAACTGTCCTCTCCAGCTCTCGCTCCTTCAAACTGTCCTCTCCAGCTCTCGCTCCTTCAAACTGTCCTCTCCAGCGCTCGCTCCTTCAAGCTGTCCTCTCTCCAGCTCTCGCTCCTTCAAACTGCGCTCTCCAGCTCTCGCCCATTCAAATTGTCCTCTCCAGCTCTCGCTCCTTCAAACTGCTCTCTCCAGCTCTCGCTCCTTTAAACTGTCCTCTCCAGCTCTCACTCCTTCAAATTGTCCTCTCCAGCTCTCGCTCCTTCAAACTGTCCTCTCTCCAGCTCTCGCTCCTTCAAATTGTCCTCTCCAGCTCTCGCTCCTTCAAACTGCTCTCTCCAGCACTCGCTCCTTCAAACTGTCCTTCCATCTCTCGCTCCTTCAAAATGTCCTCTCCAGCTCTCGCTCCTTCAAAATGTCCTCTCCAGCTCTCACTCCTTCAAACTGCTCTCTCCAGCTCTCGCTCCTTCAAACTGTCCTCTCCAGCTCTCGCTCCTTCAAACTGTCCTCTCCAGCTCTCGCTCCTTCAAATTGTCCTCTCCAGCTCTTGCTCCTTCAAACTGTCTCTCCAAATCTCGCTCCTTCAAACTGCTATCTCCAGCTCTCGCTCCTTCAAACTGTTCTCTCTCCAGCTCTCGCTCCTTCAAACTGCTCTCTCCAGCTCTTACTCCTTCTAACTGCTCTCTCCAGCTCTCGCTCCGTCAAACTGTCCTCTCTCCAGCTCTCGCTCCTTCAAACTGCTCTACCCAGCTCTCGCTCCTTCAAACTGTCGTCTCCAGCTCTCGCTCCTTAAAATGTCCTCTCCAGCTCTCGCTCCTTCAAACTGCTCTCTCCAGCTCTCGCTCCTTCAAACTGTCCTCTCCAGCTCTCGCTCCTTCAAACTGCTCTCTCCAGCTCTCGCTCCTTCAAACTGTCCTCTCCAGCTCTCGCTCCTTCAAACTGTCCTCTCCAGCTCTCACTCCTTCAAACTGTCCTCTCTCCAGCTCTCGCTCCTTCAAATTGTCCTCACCAGCTCTCGCTCCTTCAAGCTGCCCTCTCCAGCTCTCGCTCCTTCAAACTGCTCTCTCCAGCTCTCGCTCCTTCAAACTGTCCTCTCTCCAGCATTCGTTCCTTCAAACTGTCCTCTCCAGCACTCGCTCCTTCAAACTGTCCTCTCCAGCTCTCGCTCCTTCAAACTGTCCTCTCCAGCTCTCGCTCCTTCAAACTGCGCTCTCCAGCTCTCACTCCTTCAAACTGTCCTCTCTCCAGCTCTCGCTCCTTCAAATTGTCCTCACCAGCTCTCGCTCCTTCAAGCTGCCCTCTCCAGCTCTCGCTCCTTCAAACTGCTCTCTCCAGCTCTCGCTCCTTCAAACTGTCCTCTCTCCAGCATTCGCTCCTTCAAACTGTCCTCTCCAGCACTCGCTCCTTCAAACTGTCCTCTCCATCTCTCGCTCCTTCAAACTGTCCTCTCCAGCTCTCGCTCCTTCAAACTGCGCTCTCCAGCTCTCACTCCTTCAAACTGTCCTCTCTCCAGCTCTCGCTCCTTCAAACTGTCCTCTCCAGCTCTCGCTCCTTCAAACTGTCCTCTCCAGCTCTCGCTCCGTCAAACTGTCCTCTGTAGCTCTCGCTCCTTCAAACTGTCCTCTCTCCAGCTCTCGCTCCGTCAAACTGTCCTCTCCAGCTCTCGCTCCTTCAAACTGTCTCTCCAGCACTCGCTCCTTCAAACTGCCCTCTCCAGCTCTCGCTCCTTCAAACTGTCCTCTCTCCAGCATTCGCTCCTTCAAACTGTCCTCTCCAGCACTCGCTCCTTCAAACTGTCCTCTCCATCTCTCGCTCCTTCAAACTGTCCTCTCCAGCTCTCGCTCCTTCAAACTGCGCTCTCCAGCTCTCACTCCTTCAAACTGTCCTCTCTCCAGCTCTCGCTCCTTCAAACTGTCCGCTCCAGCTCTCGCTCCTTCAAACTGTACTCTCTCCAGCTCTCGCTCCTTCAAACTGTCCTCTCTCCAGCTCTCGCTCCTTCAAACTGTCCGCTCCAGCTCTCGCTCCTTCAAACTGTCCTCTCCAGCTCTCACTCCTTCAACCTGTCCTCTCCAACTCTCGCTGCTTCAAACTGCTCTCTCCAGCTGTCTCTCCTTCAATCGGCTCTCTCCAGCTCTCGCTCCTTCAAACTGCTCTCTCTATATCTCGCTGCTTCAAACTGTCCTCTCCAGCTCTCGGCCCTTCAAACTGTCCTCTCTCCATCTCTCACTCCTTCAAACTGCCCTCTCCAGCTCTCATCCTTCAAACTGTCCTGTCCAGCTCTCGGTCCTTCAAACTGCTCTCTCCAGCTCTCGCTCCTTCAAACTGTTCTCTCCAGCTCTCGCTCCTTCAAACTGCTCTCTCCAGCTCTCGCTCCTTCAAACTGCTCTCTCCAGCTCTCGCTCCTTCAAACTGTCCTCTCCAGCTCTCGCTCCTTCAAACTTTCCTCTCCAGCTCTCGCTCCTTCAAACTGTCCTCTCCAACTCTCGCTCCTTCAAACAGTCCTCTCCAGCTCTCGCTCCTTCAAACTGCTCTCTCCAGCTCTCGCTCCTTCAAACAGTCCTCTCCAGCTCTCGCTCCTTCAAACTGCTCTCTCCAGCTCTCGCTCCTTCAAACTCTCCACGCTCCAGCTCTCGCTCCTTCAAACTGTCCTCTCTCCAGCTCTCGCTCCTTCAAACTGTCCTCTCTCCAGCTCTCGCTCCTTCAAACTGCTCACTCCAGCTCTCGCTCCTTCAAACTGTCTCTCCAGCTCTCGCTCCTTCAAACTGCTCTCTCCAGCTCTCGCTCCTTCAATCTGGCCGCTCCAGCTCTCACTCCTCCAAACTGTCCTCTCCAGCTCTCGCTCCTTCAAACTGCCCTCTCTCCAGCTCTCGCTCCTTCAAACTGTCCTCTCCAGCTCTCGCTCCTTCAAACTGTCCTCTCTCCAGCTCTCGCTCCTTCAAACTGCTCACTCCAGCTCTCGCTCCTTCAAACTGTCTCTCCAGCTCTCGCTCCTTCAAACTGCTCTCTCCAGCTCTCGCTCCTTCAATCTGGCCGCTCCAGCTCTCACTCCTCCAAACTGTCCTCTCCAGCTCTCGCTCCTTCAAACTGCCCTCTCTCCAGCTCTCGCTCCTTCAAACTGTCCTCTCCAGCTCTCGCTCCTTCAAACTGTCCTCTCTCCAGCTGTCGCTCCTTCAAACTGTCATCTCCAGCTCTCGCTCCTTCAAACTGTCCTCTCCAGCTCTCGCTCATTCAAACTGTCCTCTCCAGCTCTCGCTCCTTCAAACTGTCCTCTCCAGCTCTCACTCCTTCAAACTGTCCTCTCTCCAGCTCTCGCTCCTTCAAACTGTCCTCTCCAGCTCTCGCTCCTTCAAACTGCTCTCTCCAGCTCTGGCTCCTTCAAACTGTCCTCTCCAGCTCTTGCTGCTTCAAACTGTCTCTCCAGCTCTCACTCCTTCAAACTGTCCTCTCTCCAGCTGTCGCTCCTTCAAACTGCTCTCTCCAGCTGTCGCTCCTTCAAACTGCCCTCTCCAGCTCTTGCTCCTTCAAACTGTCCTCTCTCCAGCTATCGCTCCTTCAAACTGCTCTCTCCAGCTCTCGCTCCTTCAAACTGTCCTCTCCAGCTCTCGCTCCTTCAAACTGTCCTCTCCAGCTCTTGCTCCTTCAAACTGCTCTACCCAGCTCTCGCTCCTTCAAACTGTCCTCTCCAGCTCTCGCTCCTTCAAACTGCTCTCTCCAGCTCTCTCTCCTTCAAACTGCTCTCTCCAGCTCTCGCTCCTTCAAACTGTCCTCTCTCCAGCTCTCACTCCTTCAAACTGCTCTCTCCAGCTCTCGCTCCTTCAAACTGCTCTCTCCAGCTCTCGCTCCTTCAAACTGCTCTCTCCAGCTCTCGCTCCTTCAAACTGCCCTCTTCAGCTCTCACTCCTTCAAACTGTCCTCTCCAGCTCTCGCTCCTTCAAATTGTCCTCTCCAGCTCTTGCTCCTTCAAACTGTCTCTCCAAATCTCGCTCCTTCAAACTGCTCTCTCCAGCTCTCGCTCCTTCAAACTGTCCTCTCTCCAGCTCTCGCTCCTTCAAACTGCTCTCTCCAGCTCTTACTCCTTCAAACTGCTCTCTCCAGCTCTTGCTCCTTCCAACTGCTCTCTCCAGCTCTCGCTCCGTCAAACTGTCCTCTCTCCAGCTCTCGCTCCTTCAAACTGCTCTACCCAGCTCTCGCTCCTTCAAACTGTCGTCTCCAGCTCTCGCTCCTTAAAATGTCCTCTCCAGCTCTCGCTCCTTCAAACTGCTCTCTCCAGCTCTCGCTCCTTCAAACTGCTCTCTCCAGCTCTCACTCCTTCAAACTGTCCTCTCCAGCTCTCGCTCCTTCAAGCTGTCCTCTCCAGCTCTCGCTCCTTCAAACTGCTCTCTCCAGCTCTCGCTCCTTCAAACTGCCTCTCCAGCTCTCGCTCCTTCAAACTGTCCTCTCCAGCTCTCGCTCCTTCAAACTGTCCTCTCCAGCTCTCGCTCCGTCAAACTGTCCTCTGCAGCTCTCGCTCCTTCAAACTGTCCTCTCTCCAGCTCTCGCTCCGTCAAACTGTCCTCTCCAGCTCTCGCTCCTTCAAACTGTCTCTCCAGCACTCGCTCCTTCAAACTGCCCTCTCCAGCTCTCGCTCCTTCAAACTGTCCTCTCTCCAGCTCTCGCTCCTTCAAACTGTCCTCTCCAGCTCTCGCTCCTTCAAACTGCTCTCTCCAGCTCTCGCTCCTTCAAACTGCTCTCTCCAGCTCTCGCTCCTTCAAACTGTCCTCTCCAGCTCTCGCTCCTTCAAACTGCTCTCTCCAGCTCTCGCTCCTTCAAACTGTCCTCTCCAGCTCTCGCTCCTTCAAACTGTCCTCTCCAGCTCTCACTCCTTCAAACTGTCCTCTCTCCAGCTCTCGCTCCTTCAAATTGTCCTCACCAGCTCTCGCTCCTTCAAGCTGCCCTCTCCAGCTCTCGCTCCTTCAAACTGCTCTCTCCAGCTCTCGCTCCTTCAAACTGTCCTCTCTCCAGCATTCGCTCCTTCAAACTGTCCTCTCCAGCACTCGCTCCTTCAAACTGTCCTCTCCAGCTCTCGCTCCTTCAAACTGTCCTCTCCAGCTCTCGCTCCTTCAAACTGCGCTCTCCAGCTCTCACTCCTTCAAACTGTCCTCTCTCCAGCTCTCGCTCCTTCAAATTGTCCTCACCAGCTCTCGCTCCTTCAAGCTGCCCTCTCCAGCTCTCGCTCCTTCAAACTGCTCTCTCCAGCTCTCGCTCCTTCAAACTGTCCTCTCTCCAGCATTCGCTCCTTCAAACTGTCCTCTCCAGCACTCGCTCCTTCAAACTGTCCTCTCCAACTCTCGCTCCTTCAAACTGCGCTCTCCAGCTCTCACTCCTTCAAACTGTCCTCTCTCCAGCTCTCGCTCCTTCAAACTGTCCGCTCCAGCTCTCGCTCCTTCAAACTGTACTCTCTCCAGCACTCGCTCCTTCAAACTGTCCTCTCTCCAGCTCTCGCTCCTTCAACCTGTCCTCTCCAACTCTCACTCCTTCAACCTGTCCTCTCCAACTCTCGCTGCTTCAAACTGCTCTCTCCAGCTGTCTCTCCTTCAATCGGCTCTCTCCAGCTCTCGCTCCTTCAAACTGCTCTCTCCATATCTCGCTGCTTCAAACTGTCCTCTCCAGCTCTCGGCCCTTCAAACTGTCCTCTCTCCATCTCTCACTCCTTCAAACTGCCCTCTCCAGCTCTCATCCTTCAAACTGTCCTGTCCAGCTCTCGGTCCTTCAAACTGCTCTCTCCAGCTCTCGCTCCTTCAAACTGTTCTCTCCAGCTCTCGCTCCTTCAAACTGCTCTCTCCAGCTCTCGCTCCTTCAAACTGCTCTCTCCAGCTCTCGCTCCTTCAAACTGTCCTCTCCAGCTCTCGCTCCTTCAAACTTTCCTCTCCAGCTCTCGCTCCTTCAAACTGTCCTCTCCAACTCTCGCTCCTTCAAACAGTCCTCTCCAGCTCTCGCTCCTTCAAACTGCTCTCTCCAGCTCTCGCTCCTTCAAACAGTCCTCTCCAGCTCTCGCTCCTTCAAACTGCTCTCTCCAGCTCTCGCTCCTTCAAACTCTCCTCGCTCCAGCTCTCGCTCCTTCAAACTGTCCTCTCTCCAGCTCTCGCTCCTTCAAACTGTCCTCTCTCCAGCTCTCGCTCCTTCAAACTGCTCACTCCAGCTCTCGCTCCTTCAAACTGTCTCTCCAGCTCTCGCTCCTTCAAACTGCTCTCTCCAGCTCTCGCTCCTTCAATCTGGCCGCTGCAGCTCTCACTCCTCCAAACTGTCCTCTCCAGCTCTCGCTCCTTCAAACTGCCCTCTCTCCAGCTCTCGCTCCTTCAAACTGTCCTCTCCAGCTCTCGCTCCTTCAAACTGTCCTCTCTCCAGCTGTCGCTCCTTCAAACTGTCCTCTCCAGCTCTCGCTCCTTCAAACTGTCCTCTCCAGCTCTCGCTCGTTCAAACTGTCCTCTCCAGCTCTCGCTCCTTCAAACTGTCCTCTCCAGCTCTCACTCCTTCAAACTGTCCTCTCTCCAGCTCTCGCTCCTTCAAACTGTCCTCTCCAGCTCTCGCTCCTTCAAACTGCTCTCTCCAGCTCTGGCTCCTTCAAACTGTCCTCTCCAGCTCTCGCTGCTTCAAACTGTCCTCTCCAGCTCTCGCTCCTTCAAACTGTCCTCTCCAGCTCTTGCTCCTTCAAACTGCTCTACCCAGCTCTCGCTCCTTCAAACTGTCCTCTCCAGCTCTCGCTCCTTCAAACTGCTCTCTCCAGCTCTCTCTCCTTCAAACTGCTCTCTCCAGCTCTCGCTCCTTCAAACTGTCCTCTCTCCAGCTCTCACTCCTTCAAACTGCTCTCTCCAGCTCTCGCTCCTTCAAACTGCTCTCTCCAGCTCTCGCTCCTTCAAACTGCTCTCTCCAGCTCTCGCTCCTTCAAACTGCCCTCTTCAGCTCTCACTCCTTCAAACTGTCCTCTCCAGCTCTCGCTCCTTCAAATTGTCCTCTCCAGCTCTTGCTCCTTCAAACTGTCTCTCCAAATCTCGCTCCTTCAAACTGCTCTCTCCAGCTCTCGCTCCTTCAAACTGTCCTCTCTCCAGCTCTCGTTCCTTCAAACTGCTCTCTCCAGCTCTTACTCCTTCAAACTGCTCTCTCCAGCTCTTGCTCCTTCCAACTGCTCTCTTCAGCTCTCGCTCCGTCAAACTGTCCTCTCTCCAGCTCTCGCTCCTTCAAACTGCTCTACCCAGCTCTCGCTCCTTCAAACTGTCGTCTCCAGCTCTCACTCCTTCAAACTGTCCTCTCCAGCTTTCGCTCCTTCAAACTGTCCTCTCCAGCTCTCGCTCCTTCAAACTGCTCTCTCCAGCTCTCGCTCCTTCAAACTGCCTCTCCAGCTCTCGCTCCTTCAAACTGTCCTCTCCAGCTCTCGCTCCGTCAAACTGTCCTCTGTAGCTCTCGCTCCTTCAAACTGTCCTCTCTCCAGCTCTCGCTCCGTCAAACTGTCCTCTCCAGCTCTCGCTCCTTCAAACTGTCTCTCCAGCACTCGCTCCTTCAAACTGCCCTCTCCAGCTCTCGCTCCTTCAAACTGTCCTCTCTCCAGCTCTCGCTCCTTCAAACTGTCCTCTCCAGCTCTCGCTCCTTCAAACTGCTCTCTCCAGCTCTCGCTCCTTCAAACTGCTCTCTCCAGCTCTCGCTCCTTCAAACTGTCCTCTCCAGCTCTCGCTCCTTCAAACTGCTCTCTCCAGCTCTCGCTCCTTCAAACTGTCCTCTCCAGCTCTCGCTCCTTCAAACTGTCCTCTCCAGCTCTCACTCCTTCAAACTGTCCTCTCTCCAGCTCTCGCTCCTTCAAATTGTCCTCACCAGCTCTCGCTCCTTCAAGCTGCCCTCTCCAGCTCTCGCTCCTTCAAACTGCTCTCTCCAGCTCTCGCTCCTTCAAACTGTCCTCTCCAGCTCTCGCTCCTTCAAACTGTCCTCTCCAGCTCTCGCTCCGTCAAACTGTCCTCTGTAGCTCTCGCTCCTTCAAACTGTCCTCTCTCCAGCTCTCGCTCCGTCAAACTGTCCTCTCCAGCTCTCGCTCCTTCAAACTGTCTCTCCAGCACTCGCTCCTTCAAACTGCCCTCTCCAGCTCTCGCTCCTTCAAACTGTCCTCTCTCCAGCTCTCGCTCCTTCAAACTGTCCTCTCCAGCTCTCGCTCCTTCAAACTGCTCTCTCCAGCTCTCGCTCCTTCAAACTGCTCTCTCCAGCTCTCGCTCCTTCAAACTGTCCTCTCCAGCTCTCGCTCCTTCAAACTGCTCTCTCCAGCTCTCGCTCCTTCAAACTGTCCTCTCCAGCTCTCGCTCCTTCAAACTGTCCTCTCCAGCTCTCACTCCTTCAAACTGTCCTCTCTCCAGCTCTCGCTCCTTCAAATTGTCCTCACCAGCTCTCGCTCCTTCAAGCTGCCCTCTCCAGCTCTCGCTCCTTCAAACTGCTCTCTCCAGCTCTCGCTCCTTGAAACTGTCCTCTCTCCAGCATTCGCTCCTTCAAACTGTCCTCTCCAGCACTCGCTCCTTCAAACTGTCCTCTCCAGCTCTCGCTTCTTCAAACTGTCCTCTCCAGCTCTCGCTCCTTCAAACTGTCCTCTCCATCTCTCGCTCCTTCAAACTGTCCTCTCCAGCTCTCGCTCCTTCAAACTGCGCTCTCCAGCTCTCAATCCTTCAAACTGTCCTCTCTCCAGCTCTCGCTCCTTCAAACTGTCCGCTCCAGCTCTCGCTCCTTCAAACTGTACTCTCTCCAGCTCTCGCTCCTTCAAACTGTCCTCTCTCCAGCTCTCGCTCCTTCAAACTGTCCGCTCCAGCTCTCGCTCCTTCAAACTGTCCTCTCCAGCTCTCACTCCTTCAACCTGTCCTCTCCAACTCTCGCTGCTTCAAACTGCTCTCTCCAGCTGTCTCTCCTTCAATCGGCTCTCTCCAGCTCTCGTTCCTTCAAACTGCTCTCTCCATATCTCGCTGCTTCAAACTGTCCTCTCCAGCTCTCGGCCCTTCAAACTGTCCTCTCTCCATCTCTCACTACTTCAAGCTGCCCTCTCCAGCTCTCATCCTTCAAACTGTCCTCTCCAGCTCTCGCTCCTTCGAACTGCTCTCTCCAGCTCTCGCTCCTTCAAACTGTCCTGTCCAGCTCTCGGTCCTTCAAACTGCTCTCTCCAGCTCTCGCTCCTTCAAACTGTTCTCTCCAGCTCTCGCTCCTTCAAACTGCTCTCTCCAGCTCTCGCTCCTTCAAACTGCTCTCTCCAGCTCTCGCTCCTTCAAACTGTCCTCTCCAGCTCTCGCTCCTTCAAACTTTCCTCTCCAGCTCTCGCTCCTTCAAACTGTCCTCTCCAACTCTCGGTCCTTCAAACAGTCCTCTCCAGCTCTCGCTCCTTCAAACTGCTCTCTCCAGATCTCGCTCCTTCAAACAGTCCTCTCCAGCTCTCGCTCCTTCAAACTGCTCTCTCCAGCTCTCGCTCCTTCAAACTGTCCTCGCTCCAGCTCTCGCTCCTTCAAACTGTCCTCTCTCCAGCTCTCGTTCCTTCAAACTGTCCTCTCTCCAGCTCTCGCTCCTTCAAACTGCTCACTCCAGCTCTCGCTCCTTCAAACTGTCTCTCCAGCTCTCGCTCCTTCAAACTGCTCTCTCCAGCTCTCGCTCCTTCAATCTGGCCGCTCCAGCTCTCACTCCTTCAAACTGTCCTCTCCAGCTCTCGCTCCTTCAAACTGCCCTCTCTCCAGCTCTCGCTCCTTCAAACTGTCCTCTCCAGCTCTCGCTCCTTCAAACTGTCCTCTCTCCAGCTGTCGCTCCTTCAAACTGTCCTCTCCAGCTCTCGCTCCTTCAAACTGTCCTCTCCAGCTCTCGCTCGTTCAAACTGTCCTCTCCAGCTCTCGCTCCTTCAAACTGTCCTCTCCAGCTCTCACTCCTTCAAACTGTCCTCTCTCCAGCTCTCGCTCCTTCAATCTGTCCTCTCCAGCTCTCGCTCCTTCAAACTGCTCTCTCCAGCTCTGGCTCCTTCAAACTGTCCTCTCCAGCTCTCGCTGCTTCAAACTGTCTCTCCAGCTCTCGCTCCTTCAAACTGTCCTCTCTCCAGCTGTCGCTCCTTCAAACTGCTCTCTCCAGCTGTCGCTCCTTCAAACTGCCCTCTCCAGCTCTTGCTCCTTCAAACTGTCCTCTCTCCAGCTGTCGCTCCTTCAAACTGCTCTCTCCAGCTCTCGCTCCGTCAAACTGTCCTCTCCAGCTCTCGCTCCTTCAAACTGTCTCTCCAGCACTCGCTCCTTCAAACTGCCCTCTCCAGCTCTCGCTCCTTCAAACTGTCCTCTCTCCAGCTCTCGCTCCTTCAAACTGTCCTCTCCAGCTCTCGCTCCTTCAAACTGCTCTCTCCAGCTCTCGCTCCTTCAAACTGCTCTCTCCAGCTCTCGCTCCTTCAAACTGTCCTCTCCAGCTCTCGCTCCTTCAAACTGCTCTCTCCAGCTCTCGCTCCTTCAAACTGTCCTCTCCAGCTCTCGCTCCTTCAAACTGTCCTCTCCAGCTCTCACTCCTTCAAACTGTCCTCTCTCCAGCTCTCGCTCCTTCAAATTGTCCTCACCAGCTCTCGCTCCTTCAAGCTGCCCTCTCCAGCTCTCGCTCCTTCAAACTGCTCTCTCCAGCTCTCGCTCCTTCAAACTGTCCTCTCTCCAGCATTCGCTCCTTCAAACTGTCCTCTGCAGCACTCGCTCCTTCAAACTGTCCTCTCCAGCTCTCGCTCCTTCAAACTGTCCTCTCCATCTCTCGCTCCTTCAAACTGTCCTCTCCAGCTCTCGCTCCTTCAAACTGCGCTCTCCAGCTCTCACTCCTTCAAACTGTCCTCTCTCCAGCTCTCGCTCCTTCAAACTGTCCGCTCCAGCTCTCGCTCCTTCAAACTGTACTCTCTCCAGCTCTCGCTCCTTCAAACTGTCCTCTCTCCAGCTCTCGCTCCTTCAAACTGTCCGCTCCAGCTCTCGCTCCTTCAAACTGTCCTCTCCAGCTCTCACTCCTTCAACCTGTCCTCTCCAACTCTCGCTGCTTCAAACTGCTCTCTCCAGCTGTCTCTCCTTCAATCGGCTCTCTCCAGCTCTCGTTCCTTCAAACTGCTCTCTCCATATCTCGCTGCTTCAAACTGTCCTCTCCAGCTCTCGGCCCTTCAAACTGTCCTCTCTCCATCTCTCACTACTTCAAGCGGCCCTCTCCAGCTCTCATCCTTCAAACTGTCCTCTCCAGCTCTCGCTCCTTCGAACTGCTCTCTCCAGCTCTCGCTCCTTCAAACTGTCCTGTCCAGCTCTCGGTCCTTCAAACTGCTCTCTCCAGCTCTCGCTCCTTCAAACTGTTCTCTCCAGCTCTCGCTCCTTCAAACTGCTATCTCCAGCTCTCGCTCCTTCAAACTGCTCTCTCCAGCTCTCGCTCCTTCAAACTGTCCTCTCCAGCTCTCGCTCCTTCAAACTTTCCTCTCCAGCTCTCGCTCCTTCAAACTGTCCTCTCCAACTCTCGGTCCTTCAAACAGTCCTCTCCAGCTCTCGCTCCTTCAAACTGCTCTCTCCAGCTCTCGCTCCTTCAAACAGTCCTCTCCAGCTCTCGCTCCTTCAAACTGCTCTCTCCAGCTCTCGCTCCTTCAAACTGTCCTCGCTCCAGCTCTCGCTCCTTCAAACTGTCCTCTCTCCAGCTCTCGTTCCTTCAAACTGTCCTCTCTCCAGCTCTCGCTCCTTCAAACTGCTCACTCCAGCTCCCGCTCCTTCAAACTGTCTCTCCAGCTCTCGCTCCTTCAAACTGCTCTCTCCAGCTCTCGCTCCTTCAATCTGGCCGCTCCAGCTCTCACTCCTTCAAACTGTCCTCTCCAGCTCTCGCTCCTTCAAACTGCCCTCTCTCCAGCTCTCGCTCCTTCAAACTGTCCTCTCCAGCTCTCGCTCCTTCAAACTGTCCTCTCTCCAGCTGTCGCTCCTTCAAACTGTCCTCTCCAGCTCTCGCTCCTTCAAACTGTCCTCTCCAGCTCTCGCTCGTTCAAACTGTCCTCTCCAGCTCTCGCTCCTTCAAACTGTCCTCTCCAGCTCTCACTCCTTCAAACTGTCCTCTCTCCAGCTCTCGCTCCTTCAATCTGCTCTCTCCAGCTCTGGCTCCTTCAAACTGTCCTCTCCAGGTCTCGCTGCTTCAAACTGTCTCTTCAGCTCTCGCTCCTTCAAACTGTCCTCTCTCCAGCTGTCGCTCCTTCAAACTGCTCTCTCCAGCTGTCGCTCCTTCAAACTGCCCTCTCCAGCTCTTGCTCCTTCAAACTGTCCTCTCTCCAGCTGTCGCTCCTTCAAACTGCTCTCTCCAGCTCTCGCTCCTTCAAACTGCCCTCTCCAGCTCTCGCTCCTTCAAACTGTCCTCTCCAGATCTTGCTCCTTCAAACTGCTCTACCCAGCTCTCGCTCCTTTAAACTGTCCTCTCCATCTCTCGCTCCTTCAAACTGTTCTCTCCAGCTCTCGCTCCTTCAAACTGTCCTCTCCAGCTCTCGCTCCTTCAAACTGCGCTCTCCAGCTCTCACTCCTTCAAACTGTCCTCTCTCCAGCTCTCGCTCCTTCAAACTGTCCGCTCCAGCTCTCGCTCCTTCAAACTGTACTCTCTCCAGCTCTCGCTCCTTCAAACTGTCCTCTCTCCAGCTCTCGCTCCTTCAAACTGTCCGCTCCAGCTCTCGCTCCTTCAAACTGTCCTCTCCAGCTCTCACTCCTTCAACCTGTCCTCTCCAACTCTCGCTGCTTCAAACTGCTCTCTCCAGCTGTCTCTCCTTCAATCGGCTCTCTCCAGCTCTCGTTCCTTCAAACTGCTCTCTCCATATCTCGCTGCTTCAAACTGTCCTCTCCAGCTCTCGGCCCTTCAAACTGTCCTCTCTCCATCTCTCACTACTTCAAGCTGCCCTCTCCAGCTCTCATCCTTCAAACTGTCCTCTCCAGCTCTCGCTCCTTCGAACTGCTCTCTCCAGCTCTCGCTCCTTCAAACTGTCCTGTCCAGCTCTCGGTCCTTCAAACTGCTCTCTCCAGCTCTCGCTCCTTCAAACTGTTCTCTCCAGCTCTCGCTCCTTCAAACTGCTCTCTCCAGCTCTCGCTCCTTCAAACTGCTCTCTCCAGCTCTCGCTCCTTCAAACTGTCCTCTCCAGCTCTCGCTCCTTCAAACTTTCCTCTCCAGCTCTCGCTCCTTCAAACTGTCCTCTCCAACTCTCGGTCCTTCAAACAGTCCTCTCCAGCTCTCGCTCCTTCAAACTGCTCTCTCCAGCTCTCGCTCCTTCAAACAGTCCTCTCCAGCTCTCGCTCCTTCAAACTGCTCTCTCCAGCTCTCGCTCCTTCAAACTGTCCTCGCTCCAGCTCTCGCTCCTTCAAACTGTCCTCTCTCCAGCTCTCGTTCCTTCAAACTGTCCTCTCTCCAGCTCTCGCTCCTTCAAACTGCTCACTCCAGCTCCCGCTCCTTCAAACTGTCTCTCCAGCTCTCGCTCCTTCAAACTGCTCTCTCCAGCTCTCGCTCCTTCAATCTGGCCGCTCCAGCTCTCACTCCTTCAAACTGTCCTCTCCAGCTCTCGCTCCTTCAAACTGCCCTCTCTCCAGCTCTCGCTCCTTCAAACTGTCCTCTCCAGCTCTCGCTCCTTCAAACTGTCCTCTCTCCAGCTGTCGCTCCTTCAAACTGTCCTCTCCAGCTCTCGCTCCTTCAAACTGTCCTCTCCAGCTCTCGCTCGTTCAAACTGTCCTCTCCAGCTCTCGCTCCTTCAAACTGTCCTCTCCAGCTCTCGCTCCTTCAAACTGCTCTCTCCAGCTCTCGCTCCTTCAAACTGCTCTCTCCAGCTCTCGCTCCTTCAAACTGTCCTCTCCAGCTCTCGCTCCTTCAAACTGCTCTCTCCAGCTCTCGCTCCTTCAAACTGTCCTCTCCAGCTCTCGCTCCTTCAAACTGTCCTCTCCAGCTCTCACTCCTTCAAACTGTCCTCTCTCCAGCTCTCGCTCCTTCAAATTGTCCTCACCAGCTCTCGCTCCTTCAAGCTGCCCTCTCCAGCTCTCGCTCCTTCAAACTGCTCTCTCCAGCTCTCGCTCCTTCAAACTGTCCTCTCCAGCTCTCGCTCCTTCAAACTGTCCTCTCCAGCTCTCGCTCCGTCAAACTGTCCTCTGTAGCTCTCGCTCCTTCAAACTGTCCTCTCTCCAGCTCTCGCTCCGTCAAACTGTCCTCTCCAGCTCTCGCTCCTTCAAACTGTCTCTCCAGCACTCGCTCCTTCAAACTGCCCTCTCCAGCTCTCGCTCCTTCAAACTGTCCTCTCTCCAGCTCTCGCTCCTTCAAACTGTCCTCTCCAGCTCTCGCTCCTTCAAACTGCTCTCTCCAGCTCTCGCTCCTTCAAACTGCTCTCTCCAGCTCTCGCTCCTTCAAACTGTCCTCTCCAGCTCTCGCTCCTTCAAACTGCTCTCTCCAGCTCTCGCTCCTTCAAACTGTCCTCTCCAGCTCTCGCTCCTTCAAACTGTCCTCTCCAGCTCTCACTCCTTCAAACTGTCCTCTCTCCAGCTCTCGCTCCTTCAAATTGTCCTCACCAGCTCTCGCTCCTTCAAGCTGCCCTCTCCAGCTCTCGCTCCTTCAAACTGCTCTCTCCAGCTCTCGCTCCTTGAAACTGTCCTCTCTCCAGCATTCGCTCCTTCAAACTGTCCTCTCCAGCACTCGCTCCTTCAAACTGTCCTCTCCAGCTCTCGCTTCTTCAAACTGTCCTCTCCAGCTCTCGCTCCTTCAAACTGTCCTCTCCATCTCTCGCTCCTTCAAACTGTCCTCTCCAGCTCTCGCTCCTTCAAACTGCGCTCTCCAGCTCTCAATCCTTCAAACTGTCCTCTCTCCAGCTCTCGCTCCTTCAAACTGTCCGCTCCAGCTCTCGCTCCTTCAAACTGTACTCTCTCCAGCTCTCGCTCCTTCAAACTGTCCTCTCTCCAGCTCTCGCTCCTTCAAACTGTCCGCTCCAGCTCTCGCTCCTTCAAACTGTCCTCTCCAGCTCTCACTCCTTCAACCTGTCCTCTCCAACTCTCGCTGCTTCAAACTGCTCTCTCCAGCTGTCTCTCCTTCAATCGGCTCTCTCCAGCTCTCGTTCCTTCAAACTGCTCTCTCCATATCTCGCTGCTTCAAACTGTCCTCTCCAGCTCTCGGCCCTTCAAACTGTCCTCTCTCCATCTCTCACTACTTCAAGCTGCCCTCTCCAGCTCTCATCCTTCAAACTGTCCTCTCCAGCTCTCGCTCCTTCGAACTGCTCTCTCCAGCTCTCGCTCCTTCAAACTGTCCTGTCCAGCTCTCGGTCCTTCAAACTGCTCTCTCCAGCTCTCGCTCCTTCAAACTGTTCTCTCCAGCTCTCGCTCCTTCAAACTGCTCTCTCCAGCTCTCGCTCCTTCAAACTGCTCTCTCCAGCTCTCGCTCCTTCAAACTGTCCTCTCCAGCTCTCGCTCCTTCAAACTTTCCTCTCCAGCTCTCGCTCCTTCAAACTGTCCTCTCCAACTCTCGGTCCTTCAAACAGTCCTCTCCAGCTCTCGCTCCTTCAAACTGCTCTCTCCAGATCTCGCTCCTTCAAACAGTCCTCTCCAGCTCTCGCTCCTTCAAACTGCTCTCTCCAGCTCTCGCTCCTTCAAACTGTCCTCGCTCCAGCTCTCGCTCCTTCAAACTGTCCTCTCTCCAGCTCTCGTTCCTTCAAACTGTCCTCTCTCCAGCTCTCGCTCCTTCAAACTGCTCACTCCAGCTCTCGCTCCTTCAAACTGTCTCTCCAGCTCTCGCTCCTTCAAACTGCTCTCTCCAGCTCTCGCTCCTTCAATCTGGCCGCTCCAGCTCTCACTCCTTCAAACTGTCCTCTCCAGCTCTCGCTCCTTCAAACTGCCCTCTCTCCAGCTCTCGCTCCTTCAAACTGTCCTCTCCAGCTCTCGCTCCTTCAAACTGTCCTCTCTCCAGCTGTCGCTCCTTCAAACTGTCCTCTCCAGCTCTCGCTCCTTCAAACTGTCCTCTCCAGCTCTCGCTCGTTCAAACTGTCCTCTCCAGCTCTCGCTCCTTCAAACTGTCCTCTCCAGCTCTCACTCCTTCAAACTGTCCTCTCTCCAGCTCTCGCTCCTTCAATCTGTCCTCTCCAGCTCTCGCTCCTTCAAACTGCTCTCTCCAGCTCTGGCTCCTTCAAACTGTCCTCTCCAGCTCTCGCTGCTTCAAACTGTCTCTCCAGCTCTCGCTCCTTCAAACTGTCCTCTCTCCAGCTGTCGCTCCTTCAAACTGCTCTCTCCAGCTGTCGCTCCTTCAAACTGCCCTCTCCAGCTCTTGCTCCTTCAAACTGTCCTCTCTCCAGCTGTCGCTCCTTCAAACTGCTCTCTCCAGCTCTCGCTCCGTCAAACTGTCCTCTCCAGCTCTCGCTCCTTCAAACTGTCTCTCCAGCACTCGCTCCTTCAAACTGCCCTCTCCAGCTCTCGCTCCTTCAAACTGTCCTCTCTCCAGCTCTCGCTCCTTCAAACTGTCCTCTCCAGCTCTCGCTCCTTCAAACTGCTCTCTCCAGCTCTCGCTCCTTCAAACTGCTCTCTCCAGCTCTCGCTCCTTCAAACTGTCCTCTCCAGCTCTCGCTCCTTCAAACTGCTCTCTCCAGCTCTCGCTCCTTCAAACTGTCCTCTCCAGCTCTCGCTCCTTCAAACTGTCCTCTCCAGCTCTCACTCCTTCAAACTGTCCTCTCTCCAGCTCTCGCTCCTTCAAATTGTCCTCACCAGCTCTCGCTCCTTCAAGCTGCCCTCTCCAGCTCTCGCTCCTTCAAACTGCTCTCTCCAGCTCTCGCTCCTTCAAACTGTCCTCTCTCCAGCATTCGCTCCTTCAAACTGTCCTCTGCAGCACTCGCTCCTTCAAACTGTCCTCTCCAGCTCTCGCTCCTTCAAACTGTCCTCTCCATCTCTCGCTCCTTCAAACTGTCCTCTCCAGCTCTCGCTCCTTCAAACTGCGCTCTCCAGCTCTCACTCCTTCAAACTGTCCTCTCTCCAGCTCTCGCTCCTTCAAACTGTCCGCTCCAGCTCTCGCTCCTTCAAACTGTACTCTCTCCAGCTCTCGCTCCTTCAAACTGTCCTCTCTCCAGCTCTCGCTCCTTCAAACTGTCCGCTCCAGCTCTCGCTCCTTCAAACTGTCCTCTCCAGCTCTCACTCCTTCAACCTGTCCTCTCCAACTCTCGCTGCTTCAAACTGCTCTCTCCAGCTGTCTCTCCTTCAATCGGCTCTCTCCAGCTCTCGTTCCTTCAAACTGCTCTCTCCATATCTCGCTGCTTCAAACTGTCCTCTCCAGCTCTCGGCCCTTCAAACTGTCCTCTCTCCATCTCTCACTACTTCAAGCGGCCCTCTCCAGCTCTCATCCTTCAAACTGTCCTCTCCAGCTCTCGCTCCTTCGAACTGCTCTCTCCAGCTCTCGCTCCTTCAAACTGTCCTGTCCAGCTCTCGGTCCTTCAAACTGCTCTCTCCAGCTCTCGCTCCTTCAAACTGTTCTCTCCAGCTCTCGCTCCTTCAAACTGCTATCTCCAGCTCTCGCTCCTTCAAACTGCTCTCTCCAGCTCTCGCTCCTTCAAACTGTCCTCTCCAGCTCTCGCTCCTTCAAACTTTCCTCTCCAGCTCTCGCTCCTTCAAACTGTCCTCTCCAACTCTCGGTCCTTCAAACAGTCCTCTCCAGCTCTCGCTCCTTCAAACTGCTCTCTCCAGCTCTCGCTCCTTCAAACAGTCCTCTCCAGCTCTCGCTCCTTCAAACTGCTCTCTCCAGCTCTCGCTCCTTCAAACTGTCCTCGCTCCAGCTCTCGCTCCTTCAAACTGTCCTCTCTCCAGCTCTCGTTCCTTCAAACTGTCCTCTCTCCAGCTCTCGCTCCTTCAAACTGCTCACTCCAGCTCCCGCTCCTTCAAACTGTCTCTCCAGCTCTCGCTCCTTCAAACTGCTCTCTCCAGCTCTCGCTCCTTCAATCTGGCCGCTCCAGCTCTCACTCCTTCAAACTGTCCTCTCCAGCTCTCGCTCCTTCAAACTGCCCTCTCTCCAGCTCTCGCTCCTTCAAACTGTCCTCTCCAGCTCTCGCTCCTTCAAACTGTCCTCTCTCCAGCTGTCGCTCCTTCAAACTGTCCTCTCCAGCTCTCGCTCCTTCAAACTGTCCTCTCCAGCTCTCGCTCGTTCAAACTGTCCTCTCCAGCTCTCGCTCCTTCAAACTGTCCTCTCCAGCTCTCACTCCTTCAAACTGTCCTCTCTCCAGCTCTCGCTCCTTCAATCTGCTCTCTCCAGCTCTGGCTCCTTCAAACTGTCCTCTCCAGGTCTCGCTGCTTCAAACTGTCTCTTCAGCTCTCGCTCCTTCAAACTGTCCTCTCTCCAGCTGTCGCTCCTTCAAACTGCTCTCTCCAGCTGTCGCTCCTTCAAACTGCCCTCTCCAGCTCTTGCTCCTTCAAACTGTCCTCTCTCCAGCTGTCGCTCCTTCAAACTGCTCTCTCCAGCTCTCGCTCCTTCAAACTGCCCTCTCCAGCTCTCGCTCCTTCAAACTGTCCTCTCCAGATCTTGCTCCTTCAAACTGCTCTACCCAGCTCTCGCTCCTTTAAACTGTCCTCTCCATCTCTCGCTCCTTCAAACTGTTCTCTCCAGCTCTCGCTCCTTCAAACTGTCCTCTCCAGCTCTCGCTCCTTCAAACTGCGCTCTCCAGCTCTCACTCCTTCAAACTGTCCTCTCTCCAGCTCTCGCTCCTTCAAACTGTCCGCTCCAGCTCTCGCTCCTTCAAACTGTACTCTCTCCAGCTCTCGCTCCTTCAAACTGTCCTCTCTCCAGCTCTCGCTCCTTCAAACTGTCCGCTCCAGCTCTCGCTCCTTCAAACTGTCCTCTCCAGCTCTCACTCCTTCAACCTGTCCTCTCCAACTCTCGCTGCTTCAAACTGCTCTCTCCAGCTGTCTCTCCTTCAATCGGCTCTCTCCAGCTCTCGTTCCTTCAAACTGCTCTCTCCATATCTCGCTGCTTCAAACTGTCCTCTCCAGCTCTCGGCCCTTCAAACTGTCCTCTCTCCATCTCTCACTACTTCAAGCTGCCCTCTCCAGCTCTCATCCTTCAAACTGTCCTCTCCAGCTCTCGCTCCTTCGAACTGCTCTCTCCAGCTCTCGCTCCTTCAAACTGTCCTGTCCAGCTCTCGGTCCTTCAAACTGCTCTCTCCAGCTCTCGCTCCTTCAAACTGTTCTCTCCAGCTCTCGCTCCTTCAAACTGCTCTCTCCAGCTCTCGCTCCTTCAAACTGCTCTCTCCAGCTCTCGCTCCTTCAAACTGTCCTCTCCAGCTCTCGCTCCTTCAAACTTTCCTCTCCAGCTCTCGCTCCTTCAAACTGTCCTCTCCAACTCTCGGTCCTTCAAACAGTCCTCTCCAGCTCTCGCTCCTTCAAACTGCTCTCTCCAGCTCTCGCTCCTTCAAACAGTCCTCTCCAGCTCTCGCTCCTTCAAACTGCTCTCTCCAGCTCTCGCTCCTTCAAACTGTCCTCGCTCCAGCTCTCGCTCCTTCAAACTGTCCTCTCTCCAGCTCTCGTTCCTTCAAACTGTCCTCTCTCCAGCTCTCGCTCCTTCAAACTGCTCACTCCAGCTCCCGCTCCTTCAAACTGTCTCTCCAGCTCTCGCTCCTTCAAACTGCTCTCTCCAGCTCTCGCTCCTTCAATCTGGCCGCTCCAGCTCTCACTCCTTCAAACTGTCCTCTCCAGCTCTCGCTCCTTCAAACTGCCCTCTCTCCAGCTCTCGCTCCTTCAAACTGTCCTCTCCAGCTCTCGCTCCTTCAAACTGTCCTCTCTCCAGCTGTCGCTCCTTCAAACTGTCCTCTCCAGCTCTCGCTCCTTCAAACTGTCCTCTCCAGCTCTCGCTCGTTCAAACTGTCCTCTCCAGCTCTCGCTCCTTCAAACTGTCCTCTCCAGCTCTCGCTCCTTCAAACTGCTCTCTCCAGCTCTCGCTCCTTCAAACTGCTCTCTCCAGCTCTCGCTCCTTCAAACTGTCCTCTCCAGCTCTCGCTCCTTCAAACTGCTCTCTCCAGCTCTCGCTCCTTCAAACTGTCCTCTCCAGCTCTCGCTCCTTCAAACTGTCCTCTCCAGCTCTCACTCCTTCAAACTGTCCTCTCTCCAGCTCTCGCTCCTTCAAATTGTCCTCACCAGCTCTCGCTCCTTCAAGCTGCCCTCTCCAGCTCTCGCTCCTTCAAACTGCTCTCTCCAGCTCTCGCTCCTTCAAACTGTCCTCTCTCCAGCATTCGCTCCTTCAAACTGTCCTCTCCAGCACTCGCTCCTTCAAACTGTCCTCTCCAGCTCTCGCTCCTTCAAACTGTCCTCTCCATCTCTCGCTCCTTCAAACTGTCCTCTCCAGCTCTCGCTCCTTCAAACTGCGCTCTCCAGCTCTCACTCCTTCAAACTGTCCTCTCTCCAGCTCTCGCTCCTTCAAACTGTCCGCTCCAGCTCTCGCTCCTTCAAACTGTACTCTCTCCAGCTCTCGCTCCTTCAAACTGTCCTCTCTCCAGCTCTCGCTCCTTCAAACTGTCCGCTCCAGCTCTCGCTCCTTCAAACTGTCCTCTCCAGCTCTCGCTCCTTCAAACTGCTCTCTCCAGCTCTCGCTCCTTCAAACTGTCCTCTCCAGCTCTCGCTCCTTCAAACTGCTCTCTCCAGCTCTCGCTCCTTCAAACTGTCCTCTCCAGCTCTCGCTCCTTCAAACTGTCCTCTCCAGCTCTCACTCCTTCAAACTGTCCTCTCTCCAGCTCTCGCTCCTTCAAATTGTCCTCACCAGCTCTCGCTCCTTCAAGCTGCCCTCTCCAGCTCTCGCTCCTTCAAACTGCTCTCTCCAGCTCTCGCTCCTTCAAACTGTCCTCTCTCCAGCATTCGCTCCTTCAAACTGTCCTCTGCAGCACTCGCTCCTTCAAACTGTCCTCTCCAGCTCTCGCTCCTTCAAACTGTCCTCTCCATCTCTCGCTCCTTCAAACTGTCCTCTCCAGCTCTCGCTCCTTCAAACTGCGCTCTCCAGCTCTCACTCCTTCAAACTGTCCTCTCTCCAGCTCTCGCTCCTTCAAACTGTCCGCTCCAGCTCTCGCTCCTTCAAACTGTACTCTCTCCAGCTCTCGCTCCTTCAAACTGTCCTCTCTCCAGCTCTCGCTCCTTCAAACTGTCCGCTCCAGCTCTCGCTCCTTCAAACTGTCCTCTCCAGCTCTCACTCCTTCAACCTGTCCTCTCCAACTCTCGCTGCTTCAAACTGCTCTCTCCAGCTGTCTCTCCTTCAATCGGCTCTCTCCAGCTCTCGTTCCTTCAAACTGCTCTCTCCATATCTCGCTGCTTCAAACTGTCCTCTCCAGCTCTCGGCCCTTCAAACTGTCCTCTCTCCATCTCTCACTACTTCAAGCGGCCCTCTCCAGCTCTCATCCTTCAAACTGTCCTCTCCAGCTCTCGCTCCTTCGAACTGCTCTCTCCAGCTCTCGCTCCTTCAAACTGTCCTGTCCAGCTCTCGGTCCTTCAAACTGCTCTCTCCAGCTCTCGCTCCTTCAAACTGTTCTCTCCAGCTCTCGCTCCTTCAAACTGCTCTCTCCAGCTCTCGCTCCTTCAAACTGCTCTCTCCAGCTCTCGCTCCTTCAAACTGTCCTCTCCAGCTCTCGCTCCTTCAAACTTTCCTCTCCAGCTCTCGCTCCTTCAAACTGTCCTCTCCAACTCTCGGTCCTTCAAACAGTCCTCTCCAGCTCTCGCTCCTTCAAACTGCTCTCTCCAGCTCTCGCTCCTTCAAACAGTCCTCTCCAGCTCTCGCTCCTTCAAACTGCTCTCTCCAGCTCTCGCTCCTTCAAACTGTCCTCGCTCCAGCTCTCGCTCCTTCAAACTGTCCTCTCTCCAGCTCTCGTTCCTTCAAACTGTCCTCTCTCCAGCTCTCGCTCCTTCAAACTGCTCACTCCAGCTCCCGCTCCTTCAAACTGTCTCTCCAGCTCTCGCTCCTTCAAACTGCTCTCTCCAGCTCTCGCTCCTTCAATCTGGCCGCTCCAGCTCTCACTCCTTCAAACTGTCCTCTCCAGCTCTCGCTCCTTCAAACTGCCCTCTCTCCAGCTCTCGCTCCTTCAAACTGTCCTCTCCAGCTCTCGCTCCTTCAAACTGTCCTCTCTCCAGCTGTCGCTCCTTCAAACTGTCCTCTCCAGCTCTCGCTCCTTCAAACTGTCCTCTCCAGCTCTCGCTCGTTCAAACTGTCCTCTCCAGCTCTCGCTCCTTCAAACTGTCCTCTCCAGCTCTCACTCCTTCAAACTGTCCTCTCTCCAGCTCTCGCTCCTTCAATCTGTCCTCTCCAGCTCTCGCTCCTTCAAACTGCTCTCTCCAGCTCTGGCTCCTTCAAACTGTCCTCTCCAGGTCTCGCTGCTTCAAACTGTCTCTTCAGCTCTCGCTCCTTCAAACTGTCCTCTCTCCAGCTGTCGCTCCTTCAAACTGCTCTCTCCAGCTGTCGCTCCTTCAAACTGCCCTCTCCAGCTCTTGCTCCTTCAAACTGTCCTCTCTCCAGCTGTCGCTCCTTCAAACTGCTCTCTCCAGCTCTCGCTCCTTCAAACTGCCCTCTCCAGCTCTCGCTCCTTCAAACTGTCCTCTCCAGATCTTGCTCCTTCAAACTGCTCTACCCAGCTCTCGCTCCTTTAAACTGTCCTCTCCATCTCTCGCTCCTTCAAACTGTTCTCTCCAGCTCTCGCTCCTTCAAACTGTCCTCTCCAGCTCTCGCTCCTTCAAACTGCGCTCTCCAGCTCTCACTCCTTCAAACTGTCCTCTCTCCAGCTCTCGCTCCTTCAAACTGTCCGCTCCAGCTCTCGCTCCTTCAAACTGTACTCTCTCCAGCTCTCGCTCCTTCAAACTGTCCTCTCTCCAGCTCTCGCTCCTTCAAACTGTCCGCTCCAGCTCTCGCTCCTTCAAACTGTCCTCTCCAGCTCTCACTCCTTCAACCTGTCCTCTCCAACTCTCGCTGCTTCAAACTGCTCTCTCCAGCTGTCTCTCCTTCAATCGGCTCTCTCCAGCTCTCGTTCCTTCAAACTGCTCTCTCCATATCTCGCTGCTTCAAACTGTCCTCTCCAGCTCTCGGCCCTTCAAACTGTCCTCTCTCCATCTCTCACTACTTCAAGCTGCCCTCTCCAGCTCTCATCCTTCAAACTGTCCTCTCCAGCTCTCGCTCCTTCGAACTGCTCTCTCCAGCTCTCGCTCCTTCAAACTGTCCTGTCCAGCTCTCGGTCCTTCAAACTGCTCTCTCCAGCTCTCGCTCCTTCAAACTGTTCTCTCCAGCTCTCGCTCCTTCAAACTGCTCTCTCCAGCTCTCGCTCCTTCAAACTGCTCTCTCCAGCTCTCGCTCCTTCAAACTGTCCTCTCCAGCTCTCGCTCCTTCAAACTTTCCTCTCCAGCTCTCGCTCCTTCAAACTGTCCTCTCCAACTCTCGGTCCTTCAAACAGTCCTCTCCAGCTCTCGCTCCTTCAAACTGCTCTCTCCAGCTCTCGCTCCTTCAAACAGTCCTCTCCAGCTCTCGCTCCTTCAAACTGCTCTCTCCAGCTCTCGCTCCTTCAAACTGTCCTCGCTCCAGCTCTCGCTCCTTCAAACTGTCCTCTCTCCAGCTCTCGTTCCTTCAAACTGTCCTCTCTCCAGCTCTCGCTCCTTCAAACTGCTCACTCCAGCTCCCGCTCCTTCAAACTGTCTCTCCAGCTCTCGCTCCTTCAAACTGCTCTCTCCAGCTCTCGCTCCTTCAATCTGGCCGCTCCAGCTCTCACTCCTTCAAACTGTCCTCTCCAGCTCTCGCTCCTTCAAACTGCCCTCTCTCCAGCTCTCGCTCCTTCAAACTGTCCTCTCCAGCTCTCGCTCCTTCAAACTGTCCTCTCTCCAGCTGTCGCTCCTTCAAACTGTCCTCTCCAGCTCTCGCTCCTTCAAACTGTCCTCTCCAGCTCTCGCTCGTTCAAACTGTCCTCTCCAGCTCTCGCTCCTTCAAACTGTCCTCTCCAGCTCTCGCTCCTTCAAACTGCTCTCTCCAGCTCTCGCTCCTTCAAACTGCTCTCTCCAGCTCTCGCTCCTTCAAACTGTCCTCTCCAGCTCTCGCTCCTTCAAACTGCTCTCTCCAGCTCTCGCTCCTTCAAACTGTCCTCTCCAGCTCTCGCTCCTTCAAACTGTCCTCTCCAGCTCTCACTCCTTCAAACTGTCCTCTCTCCAGCTCTCGCTCCTTCAAATTGTCCTCACCAGCTCTCGCTCCTTCAAGCTGCCCTCTCCAGCTCTCGCTCCTTCAAACTGCTCTCTCCAGCTCTCGCTCCTTCAAACTGTCCTCTCTCCAGCATTCGCTCCTTCAAACTGTCCTCTCCAGCACTCGCTCCTTCAAACTATCCTCTCCAGCTCTCGCTCCTTCAAACTGTCCTCTCCATCTCTCGCTCCTTCAAACTGTCCTCTCCAGCTCTCGCTCCTTCAAACTGCGCTCTCCAGCTCTCACTCCTTCAAACTGTCCTCTCTCCAGCTCTCGCTCCTTCAAACTGTCCGCTCCAGCTCTCGCTCCTTCAAACTGTACTCTCTCCAGCTCTCGCTCCTTCAAACTGTCCTCTCTCCAGCTCTCGCTCCTTCAAACTGTCCGCTCCAGCTCTCGCTCCTTCAAACTGTCCTCTCCAGCTCTCACTCCTTCAACCTGTCCTCTCCAACTCTCGCTGCTTCAAACTGCTCTCTCCAGCTGTCTCTCCTTCAATCGGCTCTCTCCAGCTCTCGTTCCTTCAAACTGCTCTCTCCATATCTCGCTGCTTCAAACTGTCCTCTCCAGCTCTCGGCCCTTCAAACTGTCCTCTCTCCATCTCTCACTACTTCAAGCGGCCCTCTCCAGCTCTCATCCTTCAAACTGTCCTCTCCAGCTCTCGCTCCTTCGAACTGCTCTCTCCAGCTCTCGCTCCTTCAAACTGTCCTGTCCAGCTCTCGGTCCTTCAAACTGCTCTCTCCAGCTCTCGCTCCTTCAAACTGTTCTCTCCAGCTCTCGCTCCTTCAAACTGCTCTCTCCAGCTCTCGCTCCTTCAAACTGCTCTCTCCAGCTCTCGCTCCTTCAAACTGTCCTCTCCAGCTCTCGCTCCTTCAAACTTTCCTCTCCAGCTCTCGCTCCTTCAAACTGTCCTCTCCAACTCTCGGTCCTTCAAACAGTCCTCTCCAGCTCTCACTCCTTCAAACTGCTCTCTCCAGCTCTCGCTCCTTCAAACAGTCCTCTCCAGCTCTCGCTCCTTCAAACTGCTCTCTCCAGCTCTCGCTCCTTCAAACTGTCCTCGCTCCAGCTCTCGCTCCTTCAAACTGTCCTCTCTCCAGCTCTCGTTCCTTCAAACTGTCCTCTCTCCAGCTCTCGCTCCTTCAAACTGCTCACTCCAGCTCCCGCTCCTTCAAACTGTCTCTCCAGCTCTCGCTCCTTCAAACTGCTCTCTCCAGCTCTCGCTCCTTCAATCTGGCCGCTCCAGCTCTCACTCCTTCAAACTGTCCTCTCCAGCTCTCGCTCCTTCAAACTGCCCTCTCTCCAGCTCTCGCTCCTTCAAACTGTCCTCTCCAGCTCTCGCTCCTTCAAACTGTCCTCTCTCCAGCTGTCGCTCCTTCAAACTGTCCTCTCCAGCTCTCGCTCCTTCAAACTGTCCTCTCCAGCTCTCGCTCGTTCAAACTGTCCTCTCCAGCTCTCGCTCCTTCAAACTGTCCTCTCCAGCTCTCACTCCTTCAAACTGTCCTCTCTCCAGCTCTCGCTCCTTCAATCTGTCCTCTCCAGCTCTCGCTCCTTCAAACTGCTCTCTCCAGCTCTGGCTCCTTCAAACTGTCCTCTCCAGCTCTCGCTGCTTCAAACTGTCTCTTCAGCTCTCGCTCCTTCAAACTGTCCTCTCTCCAGCTGTCGCTCCTTCAAACAGTCCTCTCCAGCTCTCGCTCCTTCAAACTGCTCTCTCCAGCTCTCGCTCCTTCAAACTGTCCTCGCTCCAGCTCTCGCTCCTTCAAACTGTCCTCTCTCCAGCTCTCGTTCCTTCAAACTGTCCTCTCTCCAGCTCTCGCTCCTTCAAACTGCTCACTCCAGCTCCCGCTCCTTCAAACTGTCTCTCCAGCTCTCGCTCCTTCAAACTGCTCTCTCCAGCTCTCGCTCCTTCAATCTGGCCGCTCCAGCTCTCACTCCTTCAAACTGTCCTCTCCAGCTCTCGCTCCTTCAAACTGCCCTCTCTCCAGCTCTCGCTCCTTCAAACTGTCCTCTCCAGCTCTCGCTCCTTCAAACTGTCCTCTCTCCAGCTGTCGCTCCTTCAAACTGTCCTCTCCAGCTCTCGCTCCTTCAAACTGTCCTCTCCAGCTCTCGCTCGTTCAAACTGTCCTCTCCAGCTCTCGCTCCTTCAAACTGTCCTCTCCAGCTCTCGCTCCTTCAAACTGCTCTCTCCAGCTCTCGCTCCTTCAAACTGCTCTCTCCAGCTCTCGCTCCTTCAAACTGTCCTCTCCAGCTCTCGCTCCTTCAAACTGCTCTCTCCAGCTCTCGCTCCTTCAAACTGTCCTCTCCAGCTCTCGCTCCTTCAAACTGTCCTCTCCAGCTCTCACTCCTTCAAACTGTCCTCTCTCCAGCTCTCGCTCCTTCAAATTGTCCTCACCAGCTCTCGCTCCTTCAAGCTGCCCTCTCCAGCTCTCGCTCCTTCAAACTGCTCTCTCCAGCTCTCGCTCCTTCAAACTGTCCTCTCTCCAGCATTCGCTCCTTCAAACTGTCCTCTCCAGCACTCGCTCCTTCAAACTGTCCTCTCCAGCTCTCGCTCCTTCAAACTGTCCTCTCCATCTCTCGCTCCTTCAAACTGTCCTCTCCAGCTCTCGCTCCTTCAAACTGCGCTCTCCAGCTCTCACTCCTTCAAACTGTCCTCTCTCCAGCTCTCGCTCCTTCAAACTGTCCGCTCCAGCTCTCGCTCCTTCAAACTGTACTCTCTCCAGCTCTCGCTCCTTCAAACTGTCCTCTCTCCAGCTCTCGCTCCTTCAAACTGTCCGCTCCAGCTCTCGCTCCTTCAAACTGTCCTCTCCAGCTCTCACTCCTTCAACCTGTCCTCTCCAACTCTCGCTGCTTCAAACTGCTCTCTCCAGCTGTCTCTCCTTCAATCGGCTCTCTCCAGCTCTCGTTCCTTCAAACTGCTCTCTCCATATCTCGCTGCTTCAAACTGTCCTCTCCAGCTCTCGGCCCTTCAAACTGTCCTCTCTCCATCTCTCACTACTTCAAGCGGCCCTCTCCAGCTCTCATCCTTCAAACTGTCCTCTCCAGCTCTCGCTCCTTCGAACTGCTCTCTCCAGCTCTCGCTCCTTCAAACTGTCCTGTCCAGCTCTCGGTCCTTCAAACTGCTCTCTCCAGCTCTCGCTCCTTCAAACTGTTCTCTCCAGCTCTCGCTCCTTCAAACTGCTCTCTCCAGCTCTCGCTCCTTCAAACTGCTCTCTCCAGCTCTCGCTCCTTCAAACTGTCCTCTCCAGCTCTCGCTCCTTCAAACTTTCCTCTCCAGCTCTCGCTCCTTCAAACTGTCCTCTCCAACTCTCGGTCCTTCAAACAGTCCTCTCCAGCTCTCGCTCCTTCAAACTGCTCTCTCCAGCTCTCGCTCCTTCAAACAGTCCTCTCCAGCTCTCGCTCCTTCAAACTGCTCTCTCCAGCTCTCGCTCCTTCAAACTGTCCTCGCTCCAGCTCTCGCTCCTTCAAACTGTCCTCTCTCCAGCTCTCGTTCCTTCAAACTGTCCTCTCTCCAGCTCTCGCTCCTTCAAACTGCTCACTCCAGCTCCCGCTCCTTCAAACTGTCTCTCCAGCTCTCGCTCCTTCAAACTGCTCTCTCCAGCTCTCGCTCCTTCAATCTGGCCGCTCCAGCTCTCACTCCTTCAAACTGTCCTCTCCAGCTCTCGCTCCTTCAAACTGCCCTCTCTCCAGCTCTCGCTCCTTCAAACTGTCCTCTCCAGCTCTCGCTCCTTCAAACTGTCCTCTCTCCAGCTGTCGCTCCTTCAAACTGTCCTCTCCAGCTCTCGCTCCTTCAAACTGTCCTCTCCAGCTCTCGCTCGTTCAAACTGTCCTCTCCAGCTCTCGCTCCTTCAAACTGTCCTCTCCAGCTCTCACTCCTTCAAACTGTCCTCTCTCCAGCTCTCGCTCCTTCAATCTGTCCTCTCCAGCTCTCGCTCCTTCAAACTGCTCTCTCCAGCTCTGGCTCCTTCAAACTGTCCTCTCCAGCTCTCGCTGCTTCAAACTGTCTCTTCAGCTCTCGCTCCTTCAAACTGTCCTCTCTCCAGCTGTCGCTCCTTCAAACTGCTCTCTCCAGCTGTCGCTCCTTCAAACTGCCCTCTCCAGCTCTTGCTCCTTCAAACTGTCCTCTCTCCAGCTGTCGCTCCTTCAAACTGCTCTCTCCAGCTCTCGCTCCTTCAAACTGCCCTCTCCAGCTCTCGCTCCTTCAAACTGTCCTCTCCAGATCTTGCTCCTTCAAACTGCTCTACCCAGCTCTCGCTCCTTTAAACTGTCCTCTCCATCTCTCGCTCCTTCAAACTGTTCTCTCCAGCTCTCGCTCCTTCAAACTGTCCTCTCCAGCTCTCGCTCCTTCAAACTGCGCTCTCCAGCTCTCACTCCTTCAAACTGTCCTCTCTCCAGCTCTCGCTCCTTCAAACTGTCCGCTCCAGCTCTCGCTCCTTCAAACTGTACTCTCTCCAGCTCTCGCTCCTTCAAACTGTCCTCTCTCCAGCTCTCGCTCCTTCAAACTGTCCGCTCCAGCTCTCGCTCCTTCAAACTGTCCTCTCCAGCTCTCACTCCTTCAACCTGTCCTCTCCAACTCTCGCTGCTTCAAACTGCTCTCTCCAGCTGTCTCTCCTTCAATCGGCTCTCTCCAGCTCTCGTTCCTTCAAACTGCTCTCTCCATATCTCGCTGCTTCAAACTGTCCTCTCCAGCTCTCGGCCCTTCAAACTGTCCTCTCTCCATCTCTCACTACTTCAAGCTGCCCTCTCCAGCTCTCATCCTTCAAACTGTCCTCTCCAGCTCTCGCTCCTTCGAACTGCTCTCTCCAGCTCTCGCTCCTTCAAACTGTCCTGTCCAGCTCTCGGTCCTTCAAACTGCTCTCTCCAGCTCTCGCTCCTTCAAACTGTTCTCTCCAGCTCTCGCTCCTTCAAACTGCTCTCTCCAGCTCTCGCTCCTTCAAACTGCTCTCTCCAGCTCTCGCTCCTTCAAACAGTCCTCTCCAGCTCTCGCTCCTTCAAACTGCTCTCTCCAGCTCTCGCTCCTTCAAACTGTCCTCGCTCCAGCTCTCGCTCCTTCAAACTGTCCTCTCTCCAGCTCTCGTTCCTTCAAACTGTCCTCTCTCCAGCTCTCGCTCCTTCAAACTGCTCACTCCAGCTCCCGCTCCTTCAAACTGTCTCTCCAGCTCTCGCTCCTTCAAACTGCTCTCTCCAGCTCTCGCTCCTTCAATCTGGCCGCTCCAGCTCTCACTCCTTCAAACTGTCCTCTCCAGCTCTCGCTCCTTCAAACTGCCCTCTCTCCAGCTCTCGCTCCTTCAAACTGTCCTCTCCAGCTCTCGCTCCTTCAAACTGTCCTCTCTCCAGCTGTCGCTCCTTCAAACTGTCCTCTCCAGCTCTCGCTCCTTCAAACTGTCCTCTCCAGCTCTCGCTCGTTCAAACTGTCCTCTCCAGCTCTCGCTCCTTCAAACTGTCCTCTCCAGCTCTCACTCCTTCAAACTGTCCTCTCTCCAGCTCTCGCTCCTTCAATCTGTCCTCTCCAGCTCTCGCTCCTTCAAACTGCTCTCTCCAGCTCTGGCTCCTTCAAACTGTCCTCTCCAGCTCTCGCTGCTTCAAACTGTCTCTCCAGCTCTCGCTCCTTCAAACTGTCCTCTCTCCAGCTGTCGCTCCTTCAAACTGCTCTCTCCAGCTGTCGCTCCTTCAAACTGCCCTCTCCAGCTCTTGCTCCTTCAAACTGTCCTCTCTCCAGCTGTCGCTCCTTCAAACTGCTCTCTCCAGCTCTCGCTCCTTCAAACTGCCCTCTCCAGCTCTCGCTCCTTCAAACTGTCCTCTCCAGATCTTGCTCCTTCAAACTGCTCTACCCAGCTCTCGCTCCTTTAAACTGTCCTCTCCAGCTCTCGCTCCATCAAACTGTCCTCTCCAGCTCTCGCTCCTTCAAACTGCTCTCTCCAGCTCTCGCTCCTTCAAACTGTCCTCTCCAGCTCTCGCTCCTTCAAACTGTCCTCTCCAGCTCTTGCTGCTTCAAACTGTCCTCTCTCCAGCTCTCTCTCCTTCAACCTGTCCTCTCCATCTCTCGCTCCTTCAAACTGTTCTCTCCAGCTCTCGCTCCTTCAAACTGTTCTCTCCAGCTCTCGCTCCTTCAAACTGCTCTCTCCAGATCTCGCTGCTTCAAACTGTCCTCTCCATCTATCGCTCCTTCAAACTGTCCTCTCTCCAGCTCTCGCTCCTTCAAACTGTCCTCTCTCCAGCTCTCGCTCCTTCAAACTGTCCTCTCCAGCTCTCGCTGCTTCAAACTGTCCTCTCCATCTCTCGCTCCTTCAAACTGTCATCTCCAGCTCTCGCTCCTTCAAACTGTCCTCTCTCCAGCTCTCGCTCCTTCAAACTGCTCTCTCCAGCTCTCGCTCCTTCAAACTGTCCTCTTCAGCTCTCGCTCCTTCAAACTGTCCTCTCTCCAGCTCTCGCTACTTCAAACTGTCCTCTCCAGCTCTCGCACCTTCAAACTGTCCTCTCTGCAGCTCTCGCTCCTTCAAACTGTCCTCTCTCCAGCTCTCGCTACTTCAAACTGTCCTCACCAGCTCTCGCACCTTCAAACTGTCCTCTCTGCAGCTCTCACTCCTTCAAACTGCTCTCTCCAGCTCTCGCTACTTCAAACTGTCCTCTCCAGCTCTCGCTCCTTCAAACTGCTCTCTCCAGCTCTCGCTACTTCAAACTGTCCTCTCCAGCTCTCACTCCTTCAAACTGCTCTCTCCAGCTCTCGCTACTTCAAACTGCTCTCTCCAGCTCTCGCTCCTTCAAACTGTCCTCTCCAGCTCTCGCACCTGCACACTGTCCTCTCTCCAGCTCTCGCTCCTTCAATCTGGCCGCTCCAGCTCTCACTCCTTCAAACTGTCCTCTCCAGCTCTCGCTCCTTCAAACTGCCCTCTCTCCAGCTCTCGCTCCTTCAAACTGTCCTCTCCAGCTCTCGCTCCTTCAAACTGTCCTCTCTCCAGCTGTCGCTCCTTCAAACTGTCCTCTCCAGCTCTCGCTCCTTCAAACTGTCCTCTCCAGCTCTCGCTCGTTCAAACTGTCCTCTCCAGCTCTCGCTCCTTCAAACTGTCCTCTCCAGCTCTCACTCCTTCAAACTGTCCTCTCTCCAGCTCTCGCTCCTTCAATCTGTCCTCTCCAGCTCTCGCTCCTTCAAACTGCTCTCTCCAGCTCTGGCTCCTTCAAACTGTCCTCTCCAGCTCTCGCTGCTTCAAACTGTCTCTCCAGCTCTCGCTCCTTCAAACTGTCCTCTCTCCAGCTGTCGCTCCTTCAAACTGCTCTCTCCAGCTGTCGCTCCTTCAAACTGCCCTCTCCAGCTCTTGCTCCTTCAAACTGTCCTCTCTCCAGCTGTCGCTCCTTCAAACTGCTCTCTCCAGCTCTCGCTCCGTCAAACTGTCCTCTCCAGCTCTCGCTCCTTCAAACTGTCTCTCCAGCACTCGCTCCTTCAAACTGCCCTCTCCAGCTCTCGCTCCTTCAAACTGTCCTCTCTCCAGCTCTCGCTCCTTCAAACTGTCCTCTCCAGCTCTCGCTCCTTCAAACTGCTCTCTCCAGCTCTCGCTCCTTCAAACTGCTCTCTCCAGCTCTCGCTCCTTCAAACTGTCCTCTCCAGCTCTCGCTCCTTCAAACTGCTCTCTCCAGCTCTCGCTCCTTCAAACTGTCCTCTCCAGCTCTCGCTCCTTCAAACTGTCCTCTCCAGCTCTCACTCCTTCAAACTGTCCTCTCTCCAGCTCTCGCTCCTTCAAATTGTCCTCACCAGCTCTCGCTCCTTCAAGCTGCCCTCTCCAGCTCTCGCTCCTTCAAACTGCTCTCTCCAGCTCTCGCTCCTTCAAACTGTCCTCTCTCCAGCATTCGCTCCTTCAAACTGTCCTCTCCAGCACTCGCTCCTTCAAACTGTCCTCTCCAGCTCTCGCTCCTTCAAACTGTCCTCTCCAGCTCTCGCTCCTTCAAACTGTCCTCTCCATCTCTCGCTCCTTCAAACTGTCCTCTCCAGCTCTCGCTCCTTCAAACTGCGCTCTCCAGCTCTCACTCCTTCAAACTGTCCTCTCTCCAGCTCTCGCTCCTTCAAACTGTCCGCTCCAGCTCTCGCTCCTTCAAACTGTACTCTCTCCAGCTCTCGGTCCTTCAAACTGTCCTCTCTCCAGCTCTCGCTCCTTCAAACTGTCCGCTCCAGCTCTCGCTCCTTCAAACTGTCCTCTCCAGCTCTCACTCCTTCAACCTGTCCTCTCCAACTCTCGCTGCTTCAAACTGCTCTCTCCAGCTGTCTCTCCTTCAATCGGCTCTCTCCAGCTCTCGTTCCTTCAAACTGCTCTCTCCATATCTCGCTGCTTCAAACTGTCCTCTCCAGCTCTCGGCCCTTCAAACTGTCCTCTCTCCATCTCTCACTACTTCAAGCTGCCCTCTCCAGCTCTCATCCTTCAAACTGTCCTCTCCAGCTCTCGCTCCTTCGAACTGCTCTCTCCAGCTCTCGCTCCTTCAAACTGTCCTGTCCAGCTCTCGGTCCTTCAAACTGCTCTCTCCAGCTCTCGCTCCTTCAAACTGTTCTCTCCAGCTCTCGCTCCTTCAAACTGCTCTCTCCAGCTCTCGCTCCTTCAAACTGCTCTCTCCAGCTCTCGTTCCTTCAAACTGCTCTCTCCATATCTCGCTGCTTCAAACTGTCCTCTCCAGCTCTCACTCCTTCAAACTGTCCTCTCCAACTCTCGCTCCTTCAAACTGCTCTCTCCAGCTCTCGCTCCTTCAAACTGCTCTCTCCAGCTCTCGCACCTTCAAACTGCCCTCTCTGCAGCTCTCGCTCCTTCAAACTGTCCTTTCTCCAGCTCTCGCTACTTCAAACTGTCCTCTCCAGCTCTCGCTCCTTCAAACTGCTCTCTCCAGCTCTCGCTCCTTCAAACTGTCCTCTCCAGCTCTTGCTCCTTCAAACTGATCTCTCCAGCTCTCGCTCCTTGAAACTGTTCCTCTCTAGCTCTTGCTCCTTCAAACTGTCCTCTCGAGCTCTCGCTCCTTCAAACTGTCCTCTCCAGCTCTCGCTCCTTCAAACTGCTCTCTCCAGCTCTTACTCCTTCTAACTGCTCTCTCCAGCTCTCGCTCCGTCAAACTGTCCTCTCTCCAGCTCTCGCTCCTTCAAACTGCTCTACCCAGCTCTCGCTCCTTCAAACTGTCGTCTCCAGCTCTCGCTCCTTAAAATGTCCTCTCCAGCTCTCGCTCCTTCAAACTGCTCTCTCCAGCTCTCGCTCCTTCAAACTGTCCTCTCCAGCTCTCGCTCCTTCAAACTGCTCTCTCCAGCTCTCGCTCCTTCAAACTGTCCTCTCCAGCTCTCGCTCCTTCAAACTGTCCTCTCCAGCTCTCACTCCTTCAAACTGTCCTCTCTCCAGCTCTCGCTCCTTCAAATTGTCCTCACCAGCTCTCGCTCCTTCAAGCTGCCCTCTCCAGCTCTCGCTCCTTCAAACTGCTCTCTCCAGCTCTCGCTCCTTCAAACTGTCCTCTCTCCAGCATTCGCTCCTTCAAACTGTCCTCTCCAGCACTCGCTCCTTCAAACTGTCCTCTCCAGCTCTCGCTCCTTCAAACTGTCCTCTCCAGCTCTCGCTCCTTCAAACTGCGCTCTCCAGCTCTCACTCCTTCAAACTGTCCTCTCTCCAGCTCTCGCTCCTTCAAATTGTCCTCACCAGCTCTCGCTCCTTCAAGCTGCCCTCTCCAGCTCTCGCTCCTTCAAACTGCTCTCTCCAGCTCTCGCTCCTTCAAACTGTCCTCTCTCCAGCATTCGCTCCTTCAAACTGTCCTCTCCAGCACTCGCTCCTTCAAACTGTCCTCTCCATCTCTCGCTCCTTCAAACTGTCCTCTCCAGCTCTCGCTCCTTCAAACTGCGCTCTCCAGCTCTCACTCCTTCAAACTGTCCTCTCTCCAGCTCTCGCTCCTTCAAACTGTCCACTCCAGCTCTCGCTCCTTCAAACTGTACTCTCTCCAGCTCTCGCTCCTTCAAACTGTCCTCTCTCCAGCTCTCGCTCCTTCAAACTGTCCGCTCCAGCTCTCGCTCCTTCAAACTGTCCTCTCCAGCTCTCACTCCTTCAACCTGTCCTCTCCAACTCTCGCTGCTTCAAACTGCTCTCTCCAGCTGTCTCTCCTTCAATCGGCTCTCTCCAGCTCTCGCTCCTTCAAACTGCTCTCTCCATATCTCGCTGCTTCAAACTGTCCTCTCCAGCTCTCGGCCCTTCAAACTGTCCTCTCTCCATCTCTCACTCCTTCAAACTGCCCTCTCCAGCTCTCATCCTTCAAACTGTCCTGTCCAGCTCTCGGTCCTTCAAACTGCTCTCTCCAGCTCTCGCTCCTTCAAACTGTTCTCTCCAGCTCTCGCTCCTTCAAACTGCTCTCTCCAGCTCTCGCTCCTTCAAACTGCTCTCTCCAGCTCTCGCTCCTTCAAACTGTCCTCTCCAGCTCTCGCTCCTTCAAACTTTCCTCTCCAGCTCTCGCTCCTTCAAACTGTCCTCTCCAACTCTCGCTCCTTCAAACAGTCCTCTCCAGCTCTCGCTCCTTCAAACTGCTCTCTCCAGCTCTCGCTCCTTCAAACAGTCCTCTCCAGCTCTCGCTCCTTCAAACTGCTCTCTCCAGCTCTCGCTCCTTCAAACTCTCCTCGCTCCAGCTCTCGCTCCTTCAAACTGTCCTCTCTCCAGCTCTCGCTCCTTCAAACTGTCCTCTCTCCAGCTCTCGCTCCTTCAAACTGCTCACTCCAGCTCTCGCTCCTTCAAACTGTCTCTCCAGCTCTCGCTCCTTCAAACTGCTCTCTCCAGCTCTCGCTCCTTCAATCTGGCCGCTCCAGCTCTCACTCCTCCAAACTGTCCTCTCCAGCTCTCGCTCCTTCAAACTGCCCTCTCTCCAGCTCTCGCTCCTTCAAACTGTCCTCTCCAGCTCTCGCTCCTTCAAACTGTCCTCTCTCCAGCTGTCGCTCCTTCAAACTGTCATCTCCAGCTCTCGCTCCTTCAAACTGTCCTCTCCAGCTCTCGCTCGTTCAAACTGTCCTCTCCAGCTCTCGCTCCTTCAAACTGTCCTCTCCAGCTCTCACTCCTTCAAACTGTCCTCTCTCCAGCTCTCGCTCCTTCAAACTGTCCTGTCCAGCTCTCGCTCCTTCAAACTGCTCTCTCCAGCTCTGGCTCCTTCAAACTGTCCTCTCCAGCTCTCGCTGCTTCAAACTGTCTCTCCAGCTCTCGCTCCTTCAAACTGTCCTCTCTCCAGCTGTCGCTCCTTCAAACTGCTCTCTCCAGCTCTCGCTCCTTCAAACTGCCCTCTCCAGCTCTTGCTCCTTCAAACTGTCCTCTCTCCAGCTGTCGCTCCTTCAAACTGCTCTCTCCAGCTCTCGCTCCTTCAAACTGTCCTCTCCAGCTCTCGCTCCTTCAAACTGTCCTCTCCAGCTCTTGCTCCTTCAAACTGCTCTACCCAGCTCTCGCTCCTTCAAACTGTCCTCTCCAGCTCTCGCTCCTTCAAACTGCTCTCTCCAGCTCTCTCTCCTTCAAACTGCTCTCTCCAGCTCTCGCTCCTTCAAACTGTCCTCTCTCCAGCTCTCACTCCTTCAAACTGCTCTCTCCAGCTCTCGCTCCTTCAAACTGATCTCTCCAGCTCTCGCTCCTTCAAACTGCTCTCTCCAGCTCTCGCTCCTTCAAACTGCCCTCTTCAGCTCTCACTCCTTCAAACTGTCCTCTCCAGCTCTCGCTCCTTCAAATTGTCCTCTCCAGCTCTTGCTCCTTCAAACTGTCTCTCCAAATCTCGCTCCTTCAAACTGCTCTCTCCAGCTCTCGCTCCTTCAAACTGTCCTCTCTCCAGCTCTCGCTCCTTCAAACTGCTCTCTCCAGCTCTTACTCCTTCAAACTGCTCTCTCCAGCTCTTGCTCCTTCCAACTGCTCTCTCCAGCTCTCGGTCCGTCAAACTGTCCTCTCTCCAGCTCTCGCTCCTTCAAACTGCTCTACCCAGCTCTCGCTCCTTCAAACTGTCGTCTCCAGCTCTCGCTCCTTAAAATGTCCTCTCCAGCTCTCGCTCCTTCAAACTGCTCTCTCCAGCTCTCGCTCCTTCAAACTGCTCTCTCCAGCTCTCACTCCTTCAAACTGTCCTCTCCAGCTCTCGCTCCTTCAAGCTGTCCTCTCCAGCTCTCGCTCCTTCAAACTGCTCTCTCCAGCTCTCGCTCCTTCAAACTGCCTCTCCAGCTCTCGCTCCTTCAAACTGTCCTCTCCAGCTCTCGCTCCTTCAAACTGTCCTCTCCAGCTCTCGCTCCGTCAAACTGTCCTCTGTAGCTCTCGCTCCTTCAAACTGTCCTCTCTCCAGCTCTCGCTCCGTCAAACTGTCCTCTCCAGCTCTCGCTCCTTCAAACTGTCTCTCCAGCACTCGCTCCTTCAAACTGCCCTCTCCAGCTCTCGCTCCTTCAAACTGTCCTCTCTCCAGCTCTCGCTCCTTCAAACTGTCCTCTCCAGCTCTCGCTCCTTCAAACTGCTCTCTCCAGCTCTCGCTCCTTCAAACTGCTCTCTCCAGCTCTCGCTCCTTCAAACTGTCCTCTCCAGCTCTCGCTCCTTGAAACTGCTCTCTCCAGCTCTCGCTCCTTCAAACTGTCCTCTCCAGCTCTCGCTCCTTCAAACTGCTCTCTCCAACTCTCACTCCTTGAAACTGTCCTCTCCAGCTCTCACTCCTTCAAACTGTCCTCTCCAGCTCTCACTCCTTCAAACTGTCCTCTCTCCAGCTCTCGCTCCTTCAAATTGTCCTCACCAGCTCTCGCTCCTTCAAGCAGCCCTCTCCAGCTCTCGCTCCTTCAAACTGCTCTCTCCAGCTCTCGCTCCTTCAAACTGTCCTCTCTCCAGCATTCGCTCCTTCAAACTGTCCTCTCCAGCACTCGCTCCTTCAAACTGTCCTCTCCAGCTCTCGCTCGTTCAAACTGTCCTCTCCAGCTCTCGCTCCTTCAAACTGCGCTCTCCAGCTCTCACTCCTTTAAACTGTCCTCTCTCCAGCTCTCGCTCCTTCAAATTGTCCTCACCAGCTCTCGCTCCTTCAAGCTGCCCTCTCCAGCTCTCGCTCCTTCAAACTGCTCTCTCCAGCTCTCGCACCTTCAAACTGCCCTCTCTGCAGCTCTCGCTCATTCAAACTGTCCTCTCTCCAGCTCTCGCTACTTCAAACTGTCCTCTCCAGCTCTCGCTCCTTCAAACTGCTCTCTCCAGCTCTCGCTCCTTCAAACTATCCTCTCCATCTCTCGCTCCTTCAAACTGTCCTCTCCAGCTCTTGCTCCTTCAAACTGTCCTCTCCAGCTCTCGCTCGTTCAAACTGCTCTCTCCAGCTCTCGCTCCTTCAAACTGTCCTCTCCAGCTCTCGCTCCTTCAAACTGTCCTCTTTCCAGCTCTCGCTCCTTCAAACTGTCCTCTCTCCAGCTCTCGCTACTTCAAACTGTCCTCTCCAGCTCTCGCACCTTCAAACTGCCCTCTCTGCAGCTCTCGCTCCTTCAAACTGTCCTTTCTCCAGCTCTCGCTACTTCAAACTGTCCTCTCCAGCTCTCGCTCCTTCAAACTGCTCTCTCCAGCTCTCGCTCCTTCAAACTGTCCTCTCCAGCTCTTGCTCCTTCAAACTGATCTCTCCAGCTCTCGCTCCTTGAAACTGTTCCTCTCTAGCTCTTGCTCCTTCAAACTGTCCTCTCGAGCTCTCGCTCCTTCAAACTGTCCTCTCCAGCTCTCGCTCCTTCAAACTGCTCTCTCCAGCTCTTACTCCTTCTAACTGCTCTCTCCAGCTCTCGCTCCGTCAAACTGTCCTCTCTCCAGCTCTCGCTCCTTCAAACTGCTCTACCCAGCTCTCGCTCCTTCAAACTGTCGTCTCCAGCTCTCGCTCCTTAAAATGTCCTCTCCAGCTCTCGCTCCTTCAAACTGCTCTCTCCAGCTCTCGCTCCTTCAAACTGTCCTCTCCAGCTCTCGCTCCTTCAAACTGCTCTCTCCAGCTCTCGCTCCTTCAAACTGTCCTCTCCAGCTCTCGCTCCTTCAAACTGTCCTCTCCAGCTCTCACTCCTTCAAACTGTCCTCTCTCCAGCTCTCGCTCCTTCAAATTGTCCTCACCAGCTCTCGCTCCTTCAAGCTGCCCTCTCCAGCTCTCGCTCCTTCAAACTGCTCTCTCCAGCTCTCGCTCCTTCAAACTGTCCTCTCTCCAGCATTCGCTCCTTCAAACTGTCCTCTCCAGCACTCGCTCCTTCAAACTGTCCTCTCCAGCTCTCGCTCCTTCAAACTGTCCTCTCCAGCTCTCGCTCCTTCAAACTGCGCTCTCCAGCTCTCACTCCTTCAAACTGTCCTCTCTCCAGCTCTCGCTCCTTCAAATTGTCCTCACCAGCTCTCGCTCCTTCAAGCTGCCCTCTCCAGCTCTCGCTCCTTCAAACTGCTCTCTCCAGCTCTCGCTCCTTCAAACTGTCCTCTCTCCAGCATTCGCTCCTTCAAACTGTCCTCTCCAGCACTCGCTCCTTCAAACTGTCCTCTCCATCTCTCGCTCCTTCAAACTGTCCTCTCCAGCTCTCGCTCCTTCAAACTGCGCTCTCCAGCTCTCACTCCTTCAAACTGTCCTCTCTCCAGCTCTCGCTCCTTCAAACTGTCCGCTCCAGCTCTCGCTCCTTCAAACTGTACTCTCTCCAGCTCTCGCTCCTTCAAACTGTCCTCTCTCCAGCTCTCGCTCCTTCAAACTGTCCGCTCCAGCTCTCGCTCCTTCAAACTGTCCTCTCCAGCTCTCACTCCTTCAACCTGTCCTCTCCAACTCTCGCTGCTTCAAACTGCTCTCTCCAGCTGTCTCTCCTTCAATCGGCTCTCTCCAGCTCTCGCTCCTTCAAACTGCTCTCTCCATATCTCGCTGCTTCAAACTGTCCTCTCCAGCTCTCGGCCCTTCAAACTGTCCTCTCTCCATCTCTCACTCCTTCAAACTGCCCTCTCCAGCACTCATCCTTCAAACTGTCCTCTCCAGCTCTCGCTCCTTCAAACTTTCCTCTCCAGCTCTCGCTCCTTCAAACTGTCCTCTCCAACTCTCGCTCCTTCAAACAGTCCTCTCCAGCTCTCGCTCCTTCAAACTGCTCTCTCCAGCTCTCGCTCCTTCAAACAGTCCTCTCCAGCTCTCGCTCCTTCAAACTGCTCTCTCCAGCTCTCGCTCCTTCAAACTCTCCTCGCTCCAGCTCTCGCTCCTTCAAACTGTCCTCTCTCCAGCTCTCGCTCCTTCAAACTGTCCTCTTTCCAGCTCTCGCTCCTTCAAACTGCTCACTCCAGCTCTCGCTCCTTCAAACTGTCTCTCCAGCTCTCGCTCCTTCAAACTGCTCTCTCCAGCTCTCGCTCCTTCAATCTGGCCGCTCCAGCTCTCACTCCTCCAAACTGTCCTCTCCAGCTCTCGCTCCTTCAAACTGCCCTCTCTCCAGCTCTCGCTCCTTCAAACTGTCCTCTCCAGCTCTCGCTCCTTCAAACTGTCCTCTCTCCAGCTGTCGCTCCTTCAAACTGTCATCTCCAGCTCTCGCTCCTTCAAACTGTCCTCTCCAGCTCTCGCTCGTTCAAACTGTCCTCTCCAGCTCTCGCTCCTTCAAACTGTCCTCTCCAGCTCTCACTCCTTCAAACTGTCCTCTCTCCAGCTCTCGCTCCTTCAAACTGTCCTCTCCAGCTCTCGCTCCTTCAAACTGCTCTCTCCAGCTCTGGCTCCTTCAAACTGTCCTCTCCAGCTCTCGCTGCTTCAAACTGTCTCTCCAGCTCTCGCTCCTTCAAACTGTCCTCTCTCCAGCTGTCGCTCCTTCAAACTGCTCTCTCCAGCTGTCGCTCCTTCAAACTGCCCTCTCCAGCTCTTGCTCCTTCAAACTGTCCTCTCTCCAGCTGTCGCTCCTTCAAACTGCTCTCTCCAGCTCTCGCTCCTTCAAACTGTCCTCTCCAGCTCTCGCTCCTTCAAACTGTCCTCTCCAGCTCTTGCTCCTTCAAACTGCTCTACCCAGCTCTCGCTCCTTCAAACTGTCCTCTCCAGCTCTCGCTCCTTCAAACTGCTCTCTCCAGCTCTCTCTCCTTCAAACTGCTCTCTCCAGCTCTCGCTCCTTCAAACTGTCCTCTCTCCAGCTCTCACTCCTTCAAACTGCTCTCTCCAGCTCTCGCTCCTTCAAACTGCTCTCTCCAGCTCTCGCTCCTTCAAACTGCTCTCTCCAGCTCTCGCTCCTTCAAACTGCCCTCTTCAGCTCTCACTCCTTCAAACTGTCCTCTCCAGCTCTCGCTCCTTCAAATTGTCCTCTCCAGCTCTTGCTCCTTCAAACTGTCTCTCCAAATCTCGCTCCTTCAAACTGCTCTCTCCAGCTCTCGCTCCTTCAAACTGTCCTCTCTCCAGCTCTCGCTCCTTCAAACTGCTCTCTCCAGCTCTTACTCCTTCAAACTGCTCTCTCCAGCTCTTGCTCCTTCCAACTGCTCTCTCCAGCTCTCGGTCCGTCAAACTGTCCTCTCTCCAGCTCTCGCTCCTTCAAACTGCTCTACCCAGCTCTCGCTCCTTCAAACTGTCGTCTCCAGCACTCGCTCCTTAAAATGTCCTCTCCAGCTCTCGCTCCTTCAAACTGCTCTCTCCAGCTCTCGCTCCTTCAAACTGCTCTCTCCAGCTCTCACTCCTTCAAACTGTCCTCTCCAGCTCTCGCTCCTTCAAGCTGTCCTCTCCAGCTCTCGCTCCTTCAAACTGCTCTCTCCAGCTCTCGCTCCTTCAAACTGCCTCTCCAGCTCTCGCTCCTTCAAACTGTCCTCTCCAGCTCTCGCTCCTTCAAACTGTCCTCTCCAGCTCTCGCTCCGTCAAACTGTCCTCTGTAGCTCTCGCTCCTTCAAACTGTCCTCTCTCCAGCTCTCGCTCCGTCAAACTGTCCTCTCCAGCTCTCGCTCCTTCAAACTGTCTCTCCAGCACTCGCTCCTTCAAACTGCCCTCTCCAGCTCTCGCTCCTTCAAACTGTCCTCTCTCCAGCTCTCGCTCCTTCAAACTGTCCTCTCCAGCTCTCGCTCCTTCAAACTGCTCTCTCCAGCTCTCGCTCCTTCAAACTGCTCTCTCCAGCTCTCGCTCCTTCAAACTGTCCTCTCCAGCTCTCGCTCCTTGAAACTGCTCTCTCCAGCTCTCGCTCCTTCAAACTGTCCTCTCCAGCTCTCGCTCCTTCAAACTGCTCTCTCCAACTCTCGCTCCTTGAAACTGTCCTCTCCAGCTCTCACTCCTTCAAACTGTCCTCTCCAGCTCTCACTCCTTCAAACTGTCCTCTCTCCAGCTCTCGCTCCTTCAAATTGTCCTCACCAGCTCTCGCTCCTTCAAGCAGCCCTCTCCAGCTCTCGCTCCTTCAAACTGCTCTCTCCAGCTCTCGCTCCTTCAAACTGTCCTCTCTCCAGCATTCGCTCCTTCAAACTGTCCTCTCCAGCACTCGCTCCTTCAAACTGTCCTCTCCAGCTCTCGCTCCTTCAAACTGTCCTCTCCAGCTCTCGCTCCTTCAAACTGCGCTCTCCAGCTCTCACTCCTTTAAACTGTCCTCTCTCCAGCTCTCGCTCCTTCAAATTGTCCTCACCAGCTCTCGCTCCTTCAAGCTGCCCTCTCCAGCTCTCGCTCCTTCAAACTGCTCTCTCCAGCTCTCGCTCCTTCAAACTGTCCTCTCTCCAGCATTCGCTCCTTCAAACTGTCCTCTCCAGCACTCGCTCCTTCAAACTGTCCTCTCCATCTCTCGCTCCTTCAAACTGTCCTCTCCAACTCTCGCTCCTTCAAACTGCGCTCTCCAGCTCTCACTCCTTCAAACTGTCCTCTCTCCAGCTCTCGCTCCTTCAAACTGTCCGCTCCAGCTCTCGCTCCTTCAAACTGTACTCTCTCCAGCTCTCGCTCCTTCAAACTGTCCTCTCTCCAGCTCTCGCTCCTTCAAACTGTCCGCTCCAGCTCTCGCTCCTTCAAACTGTCCTCTCCAGCTCTCACTCCTTCAACCTGTCCTCTCCAACTCTCGCTGCTTCAAACTGCTCTCTCCAGCTGTCTCTCCTTCAATCGGCTCTCTCCAGCTCTCGCTCCTTCAAACTGCTCTCTCCATATCTCGCTGCTTCAAACTGTCCTCTCCAGCTCTCGGCCCTTCAAACTGTCCTCTCTCCATCTCTCACTCCTTCAAACTGCCCTCTCCAGCTCTCATCCTTCAAACTGTCCTGTCCAGCTCTCGGTCCTTCAAACTGCTCTCTCCAGCTCTCGCTCCTTCAAACTGTTCTCTCCAGCTCTCGCTCCTTCAAACTGCACTCTCCAGCTCTCGCTCCTTCAAACTGCTCTCTCCAGCTCTCGCTCCTTCAAACTGTCCTCTCCAGCTCTCGCTCCTTCAAACTTTCCTCTCCAGCTCTCGCTCCTTCAAACTGTCCTCTCCAACTCTCGCTCCTTCAAACAGTCCTCTCCAGCTCTCGCTCCTTCAAACTGCTCTCTCCAGCTCTCGCTCCTTCAAACAGTCCTCTCCAGCTCTCGCTCCTTCAAACTGCTCTCTCCAGCTCTCGCTCCTTCAAACTCTCCTCGCTCCAGCTCTCGCTCCTTCAAACTGTCCTCTCTCCAGCTCTCGCTCCTTCAAACTGTCCTCTCTCCAGCTCTCGCTCCTTCAAACTGCTCACTCCAGCTCTCGCTCCTTCAAACTGTCTCTCCAGCTCTCGCTCCTTCAAACTGCTCTCTCCAGCTCTCGCTCCTTCAATCTGGCCGCTCCAGCTCTCACTCCTCCAAACTGTCCTCTCCAGCTCTCGCTCCTTCAAACTGCCCTCTCTCCAGCTCTCGCTCCTTCAAACTGTCCTCTCCAGCTCTCGCTCCTTCAAACTGTCCTCTCTCCAGCTGTCGCTCCTTCAAACTGTCATCTCCAGCTCTCGCTCCTTCAAACTGTCCTCTCCAGCTCTCGCTCGTTCAAACTGTCCTCTCCAGCTCTCGCTCCTTCAAACTGTCCTCTCCAGCTCTCACTCCTTCAAACTGTCCTCTCTCCAGCTCTCGCTCCTTCAAACTGTCCTCTCCAGCTCTCGCTCCTTCAAACTGCTCTCTCCAGCTCTGGCTCCTTCAAACTGTCCTCTCCAGCTCTCGCTGCTTCAAACTGTCTCTCCAGCTCTCGCTCCTTCAAACTGTCCTCTCTCCAGCTGTCGCTCCTTCAAACTGCTCTCTCCAGCTGTCGCTCCTTCAAACTGCCCTCTCCAGCTCTTGCTCCTTCAAACTGTCCTCTCTCCAGCTGTCGCTCCTTCAAACTGCTCTCTCCAGCTCTCGCTCCTTCAAACTGTCCTCTCCAGCTCTCGCTCCTTCAAACTGTCCTCTCCAGCTCTTGCTCCTTCAAACTGCTCTACCCAGCACTCGCTCCTTCAAACTGTCCTCTCCAGCTCTCGCTCCTTCAAACTGCTCTCTCCAGCTCTCTCTCCTTCAAACTGCTCTCTCCAGCTCTCGCTCCTTCAAACTGTCCTCTCTCCAGCTCTCACTCCTTCAAACTGCTCTCTCCAGCTCTCGCTCCTTCAAACTGCTCTCTCCAGCTCTCGCTCCTTCAAACTGCTCTCTCCAGCTCTCGCTCCTTCAAACTGCCCTCTTCAGCTCTCACTCCTTCAAACTGTCCTCTCCAGCTCTCGCTCCTTCAAATTGTCCTCTCCAGCTCTTGCTCCTTCAAACTGTCTCTCCAAATCTCGCTCCTTCAAACTGCTCTCTCCAGCTCTCGCTCCTTCAAACTGTCCTCTCTCCAGCTCTCGCTCCTTCAAACTGCTCTCTCCAGCTCTTACTCCTCCAAACTGCTCTCTCCAGCTCTTGCTCCTTCCAACTGCTCTCTCCAGCTCTCGCTCCGTCAAACTGTCCTCTCTCCAGCTCTCGCTCCTTCAAACTGCTCTACCCAGCTCTCGCTCCTTCAAACTGTCGTCTCCAGCTCTCGCTCCTTAAAATGTCCTCTCCAGCTCTCGCTCCTTCAAACTGCTCTCTCCAGCTCTCGCTCCTTCAAACTGCTCTCTCCAGCTCTCACTCCTTCAAACTGTCCTCTCCAGCTCTCGCTCCTTCAAGCTGTCCTCTCCAGCTCTCGCTCCTTCAAACTGCTCTCTCCAGCTCTCGCTCCTTCAAACTGCCTCTCCAGCTCTCGCTCCTTCAAACTGTCCTCTCCAGCTCTCGCTCCTTCAAACTGTCCTCTCCAGCTCTCGCTCCGTCAAACTGTCCTCTGTAGCTCTCGCTCCTTCAAACTGTCCTCTCTCCAGCTCTCGCTCCGTCAAACTGTCCTCTCCAGCTCTCGCTCCTTCAAACTGTCTCTCCAGCACTCGCTCCTTCAAACTGCCCTCTCCAGCTCTCGCTCATTCAAACTGTCCTCTCTCCAGCTCTCGCTCCTTCAAACTGTCCTCTCCAGCTCTCGCTCCTTCAAACTGCTCTCTCCAGCTCTCGCTCCTTCAAACTGCTCTCTCCAGCTCTCGCTCCTTCAAACTGTCCTCTCCAGCTCTCGCTCCTTCAAACTGCTCTCTCCAGCTCTCGCTCCTTCAAACTGTCCTCTCCAGCTCTCGCTCCTTCAAACTGTCCTCTCCAGCTCTCACTCCTTCAAACTGTCCTCTCTCCAGCTCTCGCTCCTTCAAATTGTCCTCACCAGCTCTCGCTCCTTCAAGCTGCCCTCTCCAGCTCTCGCTCCTTCAAACTGCTCTCTCCAGCTCTCGCTCCTTCAAACTGTCCTCTCTCCAGCATTCGCTCCTTCAAACTGTCCTCTCCAGCACTCGCTCCTTCAAACTGTCCTCTCCAGCTCTCGCTCCTTCAAACTGTCCTCTCCAGCTCTCGCTCCTTCAAACTGCGCTCTCCAGCTCTCACTCTTTTATACTGTCCTCTCTCCAGCTCTCGCTCCTTCAAATTGTCCTCACCAGCTCTCGCTCCTTCAAGCTGCCCTCTCCAGCTCTCGCTCCTTCAAACTGCTCTCTCCAGCTCTCGCTCCTTCAAACTGTCCTCTCTCCAGCATTCGCTCCTTCAAACTGTCCTCTCCAGCACTCGCTCCTTCAAACAGTCCTCTCCATCTCTCGCTCCTTCAAACTGTCCTCTCCAACACTCGCTCCTTCAAACTGCGCTCTCCAGCTCTCACTCCTTCAAACTGTCCTCTCTCCAGCTCTCGCTCCTTCAAACTGTCCGCTCCAGCTCTCGCTCCTTCAAACTGTACTCTCTCCAGCACTCGCTCCTTCAAACTGTCCTCTCTCCAGCTCTCGCTCCTTCAAACTGTCCGCTCCAGCTCTCGCTCCTTCAAACTGTCCTCTCCAGCTCTCACTCCTTCAACCTGTCCTCTCCAACTCTCGCTGCTTCAAACTGCTCTCTCCAGCTGTCTCTCCTTCAATCGGCTCTCTCCAGCTCTCGCTCCTTCAAACTGCTCTCTCCATATCTCGCTGCTTCAAACTGTCCTCTCCAGCTCTCGGCCCTTCCAACTGTCCTCTCTCCATCTCTCACTCCTTCAAACTGCCCTCTCCAGCTCTCATCCTTCAAACTGTCCTGTCCAGCTCTCGGTCCTTCAAACTGCTCTCTCCAGCTCTCGCTCCTTCAAACTGTTCTCTCCAGCTCTCGCTCCTTCAAACTGCTCTCTCCAGCTCTCGCTCCTTCAAACTGCTCTCTCCAGCTCTCGCTCCTTCAAACTGTCCTCTCCAGCTCTCGCTCCTTCAAACTTTCCTCTCCAGCTCTCGCTCCTTCAAACTGTCCTCTCCAACTCTCGCTCCTTCAAACAGTCCTCTCCAGCTCTCGCTCCTTCAAACTGCTCTCTCCAGCTCTCGCTCCTTCAAACAGTCCTCTCCAGCTCTCGCTCCTTCAAACTGCTCTCTCCAGCTCTCGCTCCTTCAAACTCTCCTCGCTCCAGCTCTCGCTCCTTCAAACTGTCCTCTCTCCAGCTCTCGCTCCTTCAAACTGTCCTCTCTCCAGCTCTCGCTCCTTCAAACTGCTCACTCCAGCTCTCGCTCCTTCAAACTGTCTCTCCAGCTCTCGCTCCTTCAAACTGCTCTCTCCAGCTCTCGCTCCTTCAATCTGGCTGCTCCAGCTCTCACTCCTCCAAACTGTCCTCTCCAGCTCTCGCTCCTTCAAACTGCCCTCTCTCCAGCTCTCGCTCCTTCAAACTGTCCTCTCCAGCTCTCGCTCCTTCAAACTGTCCTCTCTCCAGCTGTCGCTCCTTCAAACTGTCCTCTCCAGCTCTCGCTCCTTCAAACTGTCCTCTCCAGCTCTCGCTCGTTCAAACTGTCCTCTCCAGCTCTCGCTCCTTCAAACTGTCCTCTCCAGCTCTCACTCCTTCAAACTGTCCTCTCTCCAGCTCTCGCTCCTTCAAACTGTCCTCTCCAGCTCTCGCTCCTTCAAACTGCTCTCTCCAGCTCTGGCTCCTTCAAACTGTCCTCTCCAGCTCTCGCTGCTTCAAACTGTCTCTCCAGCTCTCGCTCCTTCAAACTGTCCTCTCTCCAGCTGTCGCTCCTTCAAACTGCTCTCTCCAGCTGTCGCTCCTTCAAACTGCCCTCTCCAGCTCTTGCTCCTTCAAACTGTCCTCTCTCCAGCTGTCGCTCCTTCAAACTGCTCTCTCCAGCTCTCGCTCCTTCAAACTGTCCTCTCCAGCTCTCGCTCCTTCAAACTGTCCTCTCCAGCTCTTGCTCCTTCAAACTGCTCTACCCAGCTCTCGCTCCTTCAAACTGTCCTCTCCAGCTCTCGCTCCTTCAAACTGCTCTCTCCAGCTCTCTCTCCTTCAAACTGCTCTCTCCAGCTCTCGCTCCTTCAAACTGTCCTCTCTCCAGCTCTCACTCCTTCAAACTGCTCTCTCCAGCTCTCGCTCCTTCAAACTGCTCTCTCCAGCTCTCGCTCCTTCAAACTGCTCTCTCCAGCTCTCGCTCCTTCAAACTGCCCTCTTCAGCTCTCACTCCTTCAAACTGACCTCTCCAGCTCTCGCTCCTTCAAATTGTCCTCTCCAGCTCTTGCTCCTTCAAACTGTCTCTCCAAATCTCGCTCCTTCAAACTGCTCTCTCCAGCTCTTGCTCCTTCAAACTGTCCTCTCTGCAGCTCTCGCTCCTTCAAACTGCTCTCTCCAGCTCTTACTCCTTCAAACTGCTCTCTCCAGCTCTTGCTCCTTCCAACTGCTCTCTCCAGCTCTCGCTCCGTCAAACTGTCCTCTCTCCAGCTCTCGCTCCTTCAAACTGCTCTACCCAGCTCTCGCTCCTTCAAACTGTCGTCTCCAGCTCTCGCTCCTTAAAATGTCCTCTCCAGCTCTCGCTCCTTCAAACTGCTCTCTCCAGCTCTCGCTCCTTCAAACTGCTCTCTCCAGCTCTCACTCCTTCAAACTGTCCTCTCCAGCTCTCGCTCCTTCAAACTGTCCTCTCCAGCTCTCGCTCCGTCAAACTGTCCTCTGTAGCTCTCGCTCCTTCAAACTGTCCTCTCTCCAGCTCTCGCTCCGTCAAACTGTCCTCTCCAGCTCTCGCTCCTTCAAACTGTCTCTCCAGCACTCGCTCCTTCAAACTGCCCTCTCCAGCTCTCGCTCCTTCAAACTGTCCTCTCTCCAGCTCTCGCTCCTTCAAACTGTCCTCTCCAGCTCTCGCTCCTTCAAACTGCTCTCTCCAGCTCTCGCTCCTTCAAACTGCTCTCTCCAGCTCTCGCTCCTTCAAACTGTCCTCTCCAGCTCTCGCTCCTTCAAACTGCTCTCTCCAGCTCTCGCTCCTTCAAACTGTCCTCTCCAGCTCTCGCTCCTTCAAACTGTCCTCTCCAGCTCTCACTCCTTCAAACTGTCCTCTCTCCAGCTCTCGCTCCTTCAAATTGTCCTCACCAGCTCTCGCTCCTTCAAGCTGCCCTCTCCAGCTCTCGCTCCTTCAAACTGCTCTCTCCAGCTCTCGCTCCTTCAAACTGTCCTCTCCAGCTCTCGCTCCTTCAAACTGTCCTCTCCAGCTCTCGCTCCGTCAAACTGTCCTCTGTAGCTCTCGCTCCTTCAAACTGTCCTCTCTCCAGCTCTCGCTCCGTCAAACTGTCCTCTCCAGCTCTCGCTCCTTCAAACTGTCTCTCCAGCACTCGCTCCTTCAAACTGCCCTCTCCAGCTCTCGCTCCTTCAAACTGTCCTCTCTCCAGCTCTCGCTCCTTCAAACTGTCCTCTCCAGCTCTCGCTCCTTCAAACTGCTCTCTCCAGCTCTCGCTCCTTCAAACTGCTCTCTCCAGCTCTCGCTCCTTCAAACTGTCCTCTCCAGCTCTCGCTCCTTCAAACTGCTCTCTCCAGCTCTCGCTCCTTCAAACTGTCCTCTCCAGCTCTCGCTCCTTCAAACTGTCCTCTCCAGCTCTCACTCCTTCAAACTGTCCTCTCTCCAGCTCTCGCTCCTTCAAATTGTCCTCACCAGCTCTCGCTCCTTCAAGCTGCCCTCTCCAGCTCTCGCTCCTTCAAACTGCTCTCTCCAGCTCTCGCTCCTTCAAACTGTCCTCTCTCCAGCATTCGCTCCTTCAAACTGTCCTCTCCAGCACTCGCTCCTTCAAACTGTCCTCTCCAGCTCTCGCTCCTTCAAACTGTCCTCTCCAGCTCTCGCTCCTTCAAACTGTCCTCTCCATCTCTCGCTCCTTCAAACTGTCCTCTCCAAATCTCGCTCCTTTAAACTGCGCTCTCCAGCTCTCACTCCTTCAAACTGTCCTCTCTCCAGCTCTCGCTCCTTCAAACTGTTCTCTCCAGCTCTCGCTCCTTCAAACTGCTCTCTCCAGCTCTCGCTCCTTCAAACTGTCCTCTCCAGCTCTCGCTCCTTCAAACTTTCCTCTCCAGCTCTCGCTCCTTCAAACTGTCCTCTCCAACTCTCGGTCCTTCAAACAGTCCTCTCCAGCTCTCGCTCCTTCAAACTGCTCTCTCCAGCTCTCGCTCCTTCAAACAGTCCTCTCCAGCTCTCGCTCCTTCAAACTGCTCTCTCCAGCTCTCGCTCCTTCAAACTGTCCTCTCTCCAGCTCTCGTTCCTTCAAACTGTCCTCTCTCCAGCTCTCGCTCCTTCAAACTGCTCACTCCAGCTCCCGCTCCTTCAAACTGTCTCTCCAGCTCTCGCTCCTTCAAACTGCTCTCTCCAGCTCTCGCTCCTTCAATCTGGCCGCTCCAGCTCCCACTCCTTCAAACTGTCCTCTCCAGCTCTCGCTCCTTCAAACTGCCCTCTCTCCAGCTCTCGCTCCTTCAAACTGTCCTCTCCAGCTCTCGCTCCTTCAAACTGTCCTCTCTCCAGCTGTCGCTCCTTCAAACTGTCCTCTCCAGCTCTCGCTCCTTCAAACTGTCCTCTCCAGCTCTCGCTCGTTCAAACTGTCCTCTCCAGCTCTCGCTCCTTCAAACTGTCCTCTCCAGCTCTCACTCCTTCAAACTGTCCTCTCTCCAGCTCTCGCTCCTTCAATCTGTCCTCTCCAGCTCTCGCTCCTTTAAACTGCTCTCTCCAGCTCTGGCTCCTTCAAACTGTCCTCTCCAGCTCTCGCTGCTTCAAACTGTCTCTCCAGCTCTCGCTCCTTCAAACTGTCCTCTCTCCAGCTGTCGCTCCTTCAAACTGCTCTCTCCAGCTGTCGCTCCTTCAAACTGCCCTCTCCAGCTCTTGCTCCTTCAAACTGTCCTCTCTCCAGCTGTCGCTCCTTCAAACTGCTCTCTCCAGCTCTCGCTCCTTCAAACTGCCCTCTCCAGCTCTCGCTCCTTCAAACTGTCCTCTCCAGATCTTGCTCCTTCAAACTGCTCTACCCAGCTCTCGCTCCTTTAAACTGTCCTCTCCAGCTCTCGCTCCATCAAACTGTCCTCTCCAGCTCTCGCTCCTTCAAACTGCTCTCTCCAGCTCTCGCTCCTTCAAACTGTCCTCTCCAGCTCTCGCTCCTTCAAACTGTCCTCTCCAGCTCTTGCTGCTTCAAACTGTCCTCTCTCCAGCTGTCGCTCCTTCAACCTGTCCTCTCCATCTCTCGCTCCTTCAAACTGTTCTCTCCAGCTCTCGCTCCTTCAAACTGTTCTCTCCAGCTCTCGCTCCTTCAAACTGCTCTCTCCAGATCTCGCTGCTTCAAACTGTCCTCTCCATCTATCGCTCCTTCAAACTGCTCTCTCCAGCTCTCGCTCCTTCAAACTGTTCTCTCCAGCTCTCGCTCCTTCAAACTGTCCTCTCCAGCTCTCGCTCATTCAAACTGTCCTCTCCAGCTCTCGCTCCTTCAAACTGCTCTCTCCAACTCTCGCTCCTTCAAACTGCTCTCTCCAGCTCTCGCTCCTTCAAACTGTCCTCTCCAGCTCTCGCTCCTTCAAACTGTCCTCTCCAGCTCTCGCTCCTTCAAACTGCTCTCTCCAGCTCTCGCTCCTTCAAACTGTCCTGCCCAGCTCTCGCTCCTTCAAACTGTTCTCTCCAGCTCTCGCTGCTTCAAACTGTCCTCTCCAGCTCTTGCTGCTTCAAACTGTCCTCTCCAGCTCTCGCTCCTTCAAACTGCTCTCTCCAGCTCTCACTCCTTCAAACTGTCCTCTCCAGCTCTCGCTCCTTCAAATTGCTCTATCCAGCTCTCGCTCCTTCAAACTGCTCTCTCCAGTTCTCACTCCTTCAAACTGTCCTCTCCAGCTCTCGCTCCTTCAAACTGTCCTCTCCAGCTCTCGCTCCTTCAAATTGCTCTATCCAGCTCTGGCTCCTGCAAACTGCTCTCTCCAGCTCTCACTCCTTCAAACTGTCCTCTCCAGCTCTCGCTCCTTCAATCTGTCCTCTCCAGCTCTCGCTCCTTCAAAATGCTCTCCAGCTCTCGCTCCTTCAAACTGTCCTCTCTCCAGCTCTCGCTCCTTCAAACTGTCCTCTCCAGCTCTCGCTCCTTCAAACTGTCCTCTCCAGCTCTCGCTCCTTCAAACTGCTCTCTCCAGCTCTCGCTCCTACAAACTGCTCTCTCCAGCTCTCGCTCCTTCAAACTGGTCTCTCCAGATCTCACTCCTTCAAACTGTCCTCTCCAGCTCTCGCTCCTTCAAACTGCTCTCTCCAGCTCTCGCTCCTTCAAACTGTCCTCTCCAGCTCTCGCACCTTTTAACTGTCCTCTCTGCAGCTCTCGCTCCAACAAACTGTCCTCTCCAGCTCTCGCTCCTTCAAACTGCTCTCTCCAGCTCTCGCTCCTTCAAACTGCTCTCTCCAGCTCTCGCTCCTTCAAACTGCTCTCTCCAGCTCTCGCTCCTTCAAACTGCTCTCTCCAGCTCTCGCTCCTTCAAACTGCTCTCTCCAGCTCTCGCTCCTTCAAACTGTCGTCTCTCCAGCTCTCGCTCCTTCAAACTGCTCTCTCCAGCTCTCGCTCCTTCAAACTGTCCTCTCTCCAGCTCTCGCTCCTTCAAACTGTCCTCTCCAGCTCTCGCTGCTTCAAACTGTCCTCTCCATCTCTCGCTCCTTCAAACTGTCATCTCCAGCTCTCGCTCCTTCAAACTGTCCTCTCTCCAGCTCTCGCTCCTTCAAACTGCTCTCTCCAGCTCTCGCTCCTTCAAACTGTCCTCTTCAGCTCTCGCTCCTTCAAACTGTCCTCTCTCCAGCTCTCGCTACTTCAAACTGTCCTCTCCAGCTCTCGCACCTTCAAGCTGCCCTCTCCAGCTCTCGCTCCTTCAAACTGCTCTCTCCAGCTCTCGCTCCTTCAAACTGTCCTCTCTCCAGCATTCGCTCCTTCAAACTGTCCTCTCCAGCACTCGCTCCTTCAAACAGTCCTCTCCATCTCTCGCTCCTTCAAACTGTCCTCTCCAACACTCGCTCCTTCAAACTGCGCTCTCCAGCTCTCACTCCTTCAAACTGTCCTCTCTCCAGCTCTCGCTCCTTCAAACTGTCCGCTCCAGCTCTCGCTCCTTCAAACTGTACTCTCTCCAGCACTCGCTCCTTCAAACTGTCCTCTCTCCAGCTCTCGCTCCTTCAAACTGTCCGCTCCAGCTCTCGCTCCTTCAAACTGTCCTCTCCAGCTCTCACTCCTTCAACCTGTCCTCTCCAACTCTCGCTGCTTCAAACTGCTCTCTCCAGCTGTCTCTCCTTCAATCGGCTCTCTCCAGCTCTCGCTCCTTCAAACTGCTCTCTCCATATCTCGCTGCTTCAAACTGTCCTCTCCAGCTCTCGGCCCTTCCAACTGTCCTCTCTCCATCTCTCACTCCTTCAAACTGCCCTCTCCAGCTCTCATCCTTCAAACTGTCCTGTCCAGCTCTCGGTCCTTCAAACTGCTCTCTCCAGCTCTCGCTCCTTCAAACTGTTCTCTCCAGCTCTCGCTCCTTCAAACTGCTCTCTCCAGCTCTCGCTCCTTCAAACTGCTCTCTCCAGCTCTCGCTCCTTCAAACTGTCCTCTCCAGCTCTCGCTCCTTCAAACTTTCCTCTCCAGCTCTCGCTCCTTCAAACTGTCCTCTCCAACTCTCGCTCCTTCAAACAGTCCTCTCCAGCTCTCGCTCCTTCAAACTGCTCTCTCCAGCTCTCGCTCCTTCAAACAGTCCTCTCCAGCTCTCGCTCCTTCAAACTGCTCTCTCCAGCTCTCGCTCCTTCAAACTCTCCTCGCTCCAGCTCTCGCTCCTTCAAACTGTCCTCTCTCCAGCTCTCGCTCCTTCAAACTGTCCTCTCTCCAGCTCTCGCTCCTTCAAACTGCTCACTCCAGCTCTCGCTCCTTCAAACTGTCTCTCCAGCTCTCGCTCCTTCAAACTGCTCTCTCCAGCTCTCGCTCCTTCAATCTGGCTGCTCCAGCTCTCACTCCTCCAAACTGTCCTCTCCAGCTCTCGCTCCTTCAAACTGCCCTCTCTCCAGCTCTCGCTCCTTCAAACTGTCCTCTCCAGCTCTCGCTCCTTCAAACTGTCCTCTCTCCAGCTGTCGCTCCTTCAAACTGTCCTCTCCAGCTCTCGCTCCTTCAAACTGTCCTCTCCAGCTCTCGCTCGTTCAAACTGTCCTCTCCAGCTCTCGCTCCTTCAAACTGTCCTCTCCAGCTCTCACTCCTTCAAACTGTCCTCTCTCCAGCTCTCGCTCCTTCAAACTGTCCTCTCCAGCTCTCGCTCCTTCAAACTGCTCTCTCCAGCTCTGGCTCCTTCAAACTGTCCTCTCCAGCTCTCGCTGCTTCAAACTGTCTCTCCAGCTCTCGCTCCTTCAAACTGTCCTCTCTCCAGCTGTCGCTCCTTCAAACTGCTCTCTCCAGCTGTCGCTCCTTCAAACTGCCCTCTCCAGCTCTTGCTCCTTCAAACTGTCCTCTCTCCAGCTGTCGCTCCTTCAAACTGCTCTCTCCAGCTCTCGCTCCTTCAAACTGTCCTCTCCAGCTCTCGCTCCTTCAAACTGTCCTCTCCAGCTCTTGCTCCTTCAAACTGCTCTACCCAGCTCTCGCTCCTTCAAACTGTCCTCTCCAGCTCTCGCTCCTTCAAACTGCTCTCTCCAGCTCTCTCTCCTTCAAACTGCTCTCTCCAGCTCTCGCTCCTTCAAACTGTCCTCTCTCCAGCTCTCACTCCTTCAAACTGCTCTCTCCAGCTCTCGCTCCTTCAAACTGCTCTCTCCAGCTCTCGCTCCTTCAAACTGCTCTCTCCAGCTCTCGCTCCTTCAAACTGCCCTCTTCAGCTCTCACTCCTTCAAACTGTCCTCTCCAGCTCTCGCTCCTTCAAATTGTCCTCTCCAGCTCTTGCTCCTTCAAACTGTCTCTCCAAATCTCGCTCCTTCAAACTGCTCTCTCCAGCTCTTGCTCCTTCAAACTGTCCTCTCTGCAGCTCTCGCTCCTTCAAACTGCTCTCTCCAGCTCTTACTCCTTCAAACTGCTCTCTCCAGCTCTTGCTCCTTCCAACTGCTCTCTCCAGCTCTCGCTCCGTCAAACTGTCCTCTCTCCAGCTCTCGCTCCTTCAAACTGCTCTACCCAGCTCTCGCTCCTTCAAACTGTCGTCTCCAGCTCTCGCTCCTTAAAATGTCCTCTCCAGCTCTCGCTCCTTCAAACTGCTCTCTCCAGCTCTCGCTCCTTCAAACTGCTCTCTCCAGCTCTCACTCCTTCAAACTGTCCTCTCCAGCTCTCGCTCCTTCAAACTGTCCTCTCCAGCTCTCGCTCCGTCAAACTGTCCTCTGTAGCTCTCGCTCCTTCAAACTGTCCTCTCTCCAGCTCTCGCTCCGTCAAACTGTCCTCTCCAGCTCTCGCTCCTTCAAACTGTCTCTCCAGCACTCGCTCCTTCAAACTGCCCTCTCCAGCTCTCGCTCCTTCAAACTGTCCTCTCTCCAGCTCTCGCTCCTTCAAACTGTCCTCTCCAGCTCTCGCTCCTTCAAACTGCTCTCTCCAGCTCTCGCTCCTTCAAACTGCTCTCTCCAGCTCTCGCTCCTTCAAACTGTCCTCTCCAGCTCTCGCTCCTTCAAACTGCTCTCTCCAGCTCTCGCTCCTTCAAACTGTCCTCTCCAGCTCTCGCTCCTTCAAACTGTCCTCTCCAGCTCTCACTCCTTCAAACTGTCCTCTCTCCAGCTCTCGCTCCTTCAAATTGTCCTCACCAGCTCTCGCTCCTTCAAGCTGCCCTCTCCAGCTCTCGCTCCTTCAAACTGCTCTCTCCAGCTCTCGCTCCTTCAAACTGTCCTCTCCAGCTCTCGCTCCTTCAAACTGTCCTCTCCAGCTCTCGCTCCGTCAAACTGTCCTCTGTAGCTCTCGCTCCTTCAAACTGTCCTCTCTCCAGCTCTCGCTCCGTCAAACTGTCCTCTCCAGCTCTCGCTCCTTCAAACTGTCTCTCCAGCACTCGCTCCTTCAAACTGCCCTCTCCAGCTCTCGCTCCTTCAAACTGTCCTCTCTCCAGCTCTCGCTCCTTCAAACTGTCCTCTCCAGCTCTCGCTCCTTCAAACTGCTCTCTCCAGCTCTCGCTCCTTCAAACTGCTCTCTCCAGCTCTCGCTCCTTCAAACTGTCCTCTCCAGCTCTCGCTCCTTCAAACTGCTCTCTCCAGCTCTCGCTCCTTCAAACTGTCCTCTCCAGCTCTCGCTCCTTCAAACTGTCCTCTCCAGCTCTCACTCCTTCAAACTGTCCTCTCTCCAGCTCTCGCTCCTTCAAATTGTCCTCACCAGCTCTCGCTCCTTCAAGCTGCCCTCTCCAGCTCTCGCTCCTTCAAACTGCTCTCTCCAGCTCTCGCTCCTTCAAACTGTCCTCTCTCCAGCATTCGCTCCTTCAAACTGTCCTCTCCAGCACTCGCTCCTTCAAACTGTCCTCTCCAGCTCTCGCTCCTTCAAACTGTCCTCTCCAGCTCTCGCTCCTTCAAACTGTCCTCTCCATCTCTCGCTCCTTCAAACTGTCCTCTCCAAATCTCGCTCCTTTAAACTGCGCTCTCCAGCTCTCACTCCTTCAAACTGTCCTCTCTCCAGCTCTCGCTCCTTCAAACTGTTCTCTCCAGCTCTCGCTCCTTCAAACTGCTCTCTCCAGCTCTCGCTCCTTCAAACTGTCCTCTCCAGCTCTCGCTCCTTCAAACTTTCCTCTCCAGCTCTCGCTCCTTCAAACTGTCCTCTCCAACTCTCGGTCCTTCAAACAGTCCTCTCCAGCTCTCGCTCCTTCAAACTGCTCTCTCCAGCTCTCGCTCCTTCAAACAGTCCTCTCCAGCTCTCGCTCCTTCAAACTGCTCTCTCCAGCTCTCGCTCCTTCAAACTGTCCTCTCTCCAGCTCTCGTTCCTTCAAACTGTCCTCTCTCCAGCTCTCGCTCCTTCAAACTGCTCACTCCAGCTCCCGCTCCTTCAAACTGTCTCTCCAGCTCTCGCTCCTTCAAACTGCTCTCTCCAGCTCTCGCTCCTTCAATCTGGCCGCTCCAGCTCCCACTCCTTCAAACTGTCCTCTCCAGCTCTCGCTCCTTCAAACTGCCCTCTCTCCAGCTCTCGCTCCTTCAAACTGTCCTCTCCAGCTCTCGCTCCTTCAAACTGTCCTCTCTCCAGCTGTCGCTCCTTCAAACTGTCCTCTCCAGCTCTCGCTCCTTCAAACTGTCCTCTCCAGCTCTCGCTCGTTCAAACTGTCCTCTCCAGCTCTCGCTCCTTCAAACTGTCCTCTCCAGCTCTCACTCCTTCAAACTGTCCTCTCTCCAGCTCTCGCTCCTTCAATCTGTCCTCTCCAGCTCTCGCTCCTTTAAACTGCTCTCTCCAGCTCTGGCTCCTTCAAACTGTCCTCTCCAGCTCTCGCTGCTTCAAACTGTCTCTCCAGCTCTCGCTCCTTCAAACTGTCCTCTCTCCAGCTGTCGCTCCTTCAAACTGCTCTCTCCAGCTGTCGCTCCTTCAAACTGCCCTCTCCAGCTCTTGCTCCTTCAAACTGTCCTCTCTCCAGCTGTCGCTCCTTCAAACTGCTCTCTCCAGCTCTCGCTCCTTCAAACTGCCCTCTCCAGCTCTCGCTCCTTCAAACTGTCCTCTCCAGATCTTGCTCCTTCAAACTGCTCTACCCAGCTCTCGCTCCTTTAAACTGTCCTCTCCAGCTCTCGCTCCATCAAACTGTCCTCTCCAGCTCTCGCTCCTTCAAACTGCTCTCTCCAGCTCTCGCTCCTTCAAACTGTCCTCTCCAGCTCTCGCTCCTTCAAACTGTCCTCTCCAGCTCTTGCTGCTTCAAACTGTCCTCTCTCCAGCTGTCGCTCCTTCAACCTGTCCTCTCCATCTCTCGCTCCTTCAAACTGTTCTCTCCAGCTCTCGCTCCTTCAAACTGTTCTCTCCAGCTCTCGCTCCTTCAAACTGCTCTCTCCAGATCTCGCTGCTTCAAACTGTCCTCTCCATCTATCGCTCCTTCAAACTGCTCTCTCCAGCTCTCGCTCCTTCAAACTGTTCTCTCCAGCTCTCGCTCCTTCAAACTGTCCTCTCCAGCTCTCGCTCATTCAAACTGTCCTCTCCAGCTCTCGCTCCTTCAAACTGCTCTCTCCAACTCTCGCTCCTTCAAACTGCTCTCTCCAGCTCTCGCTCCTTCAAACTGTCCTCTCCAGCTCTCGCTCCTTCAAACTGTCCTCTCCAGCTCTCGCTCCTTCAAACTGCTCTCTCCAGCTCTCGCTCCTTCAAACTGTCCTGCCCAGCTCTCGCTCCTTCAAACTGTTCTCTCCAGCTCTCGCTGCTTCAAACTGTCCTCTCCAGCTCTTGCTGCTTCAAACTGTCCTCTCCAGCTCTCGCTCCTTCAAACTGCTCTCTCCAGCTCTCACTCCTTCAAACTGTCCTCTCCAGCTCTCGCTCCTTCAAATTGCTCTATCCAGCTCTCGCTCCTTCAAACTGCTCTCTCCAGTTCTCACTCCTTCAAACTGTCCTCTCCAGCTCTCGCTCCTTCAAACTGTCCTCTCCAGCTCTCGCTCCTTCAAATTGCTCTATCCAGCTCTGGCTCCTGCAAACTGCTCTCTCCAGCTCTCACTCCTTCAAACTGTCCTCTCCAGCTCTCGCTCCTTCAATCTGTCCTCTCCAGCTCTCGCTCCTTCAAAATGCTCTCCAGCTCTCGCTCCTTCAAACTGTCCTCTCTCCAGCTCTCGCTCCTTCAAACTGTCCTCTCCAGCTCTCGCTCCTTCAAACTGTCCTCTCCAGCTCTCGCTCCTTCAAACTGCTCTCTCCAGCTCTCGCTCCTACAAACTGCTCTCTCCAGCTCTCGCTCCTTCAAACTGGTCTCTCCAGATCTCACTCCTTCAAACTGTCCTCTCCAGCTCTCGCTCCTTCAAACTGCTCTCTCCAGCTCTCGCTCCTTCAAACTGTCCTCTCCAGCTCTCGCACCTTTTAACTGTCCTCTCTGCAGCTCTCGCTCCAACAAACTGTCCTCTCCAGCTCTCGCTCCTTCAAACTGCTCTCTCCAGCTCTCGCTCCTTCAAACTGCTCTCTCCAGCTCTCGCTCCTTCAAACTGCTCTCTCCAGCTCTCGCTCCTTCAAACTGCTCTCTCCAGCTCTCGCTCCTTCAAACTGCTCTCTCCAGCTCTCGCTCCTTCAAACTGTCGTCTCTCCAGCTCTCGCTCCTTCAAACTGCTCTCTCCAGCTCTCGCTCCTTCAAACTGTCCTCTCTCCAGCTCTCGCTCCTTCAAACTGTCCTCTCCAGCTCTCGCTGCTTCAAACTGTCCTCTCCATCTCTCGCTCCTTCAAACTGTCATCTCCAGCTCTCGCTCCTTCAAACTGTCCTCTCTCCAGCTCTCGCTCCTTCAAACTGCTCTCTCCAGCTCTCGCTCCTTCAAACTGTCCTCTTCAGCTCTCGCTCCTTCAAACTGTCCTCTCTCCAGCTCTCGCTACTTCAAACTGTCCTCTCCAGCTCTCGCACCTTCAAACTGTCCTCTCTGCAGCTCTCGCTCCTTCAAACTGTCCTCTCTCCAGCTCTCGCTACTTCAAACTGTCCTCTCCAGCTCTCGCACCTTCAAACTGTCCTCTCTGCAGCTCTCACTCCTTCAAACTGCTCTCTCCAGCTCTCGCTACTTCAAACTGTCCTCTCCAGCTCTCGCTCCTTCAAACTGCTCTCTCCAGCTCTCGCTACTTCAAACTGTCCTCTCCAGCTCTCACTCCTTCAAACTGCTCTCTCCAGCTCTCGCTACTTCAAACTGCTCTCTCCAGCTCTCGCTCCTTCAAACTGTCCTCTCCAGCTCTCGCACCTGCACACTGTCCTCTCTGCAGCTCTCGCTTCTTCAAACTCTCCTCTCCAGCTCTCGCTCCTTCAAACTGTCCTCTCCAGCTCTCGCTCCTTCAAACTGCTCTCTCCAGCTCTCGCTCCTTCAAACTGTCCTCTCCAGCTCTCGCACCTTCAAACTGCTCTCTCCAGCTCTCGCTCCTTCAAACTGTCCTCTCCAGCTCTCGCTCCTTCAAACTGTCCTCTCTCCAGCTCTCGCTCCTTCAAACTGTCCTCTCTCCAGCTCTCGCTCCTTCAAACTGTCCTCTCCAGCTCTCGCTCCTTCAAACTGCTCTCTCCAGCTCTCGCTCCTTCAAACTGTCCTCTCCAGCTCTCGCTCCTTCAAACTGTCCTCTGCAGCTCTCGCTCCTTCAAACTGTCCTCTCCAGCTCTCGCTCCTTCAAACTGCTCTTTCCAGCTCTCGCTCCTTCAAACTGCTCTCCAGCTCTCGCTCCTTCAAACTGTCCTCTCCAGCTCTCGCTCCTTCAAACTGTCCTCTCCAGCTCTCGCTCCTTCAAACTGTCCTCTCCAGCTCTCGCTCCTTCAAACTGTCCTCTCCAGCTCTCGCTCCTTCAAACTGCTCTCTCCAGCTCTCGCTACTTCAAACTGTCCTCTCCAGCTAACGCTCCTTCAAACTATCCTCTCCAGCTCTCGCTGCTTCAAACTGTCCTCTCTCCAGCTCTCGCTCCTTCAACCTGTCCTCTCCAGCTCTCGCTCCTTCAAACTGCTCTCTCCAGCTCTCGCTCCTTCAAACTGTTCTCTCCAGCTCTCGCTCCTTCAAACTGTCCTCTCCAGCTCTCGCTCCTTCAAACTGTCATCTCCAGCTCTCGCTCCTTCAAACTGCTCTCTCCAGCTCTCGCTCCTTCAAACTGCTCTCTCCAGCTCTCGCTCCTTCAAACTGTCCTCTCCAGCTCTCGCTCCTTCAAACTGCTCTCTCCAGCTCTCACTCCTTCAAACTGTCCTCTCCAAATCTCGCTCCTTCAAACTGCTCTCTCCAGCTCTCGCTCCTTCAAAATGCTCTCTCCAGCTCTCGCTTCTTCAAACTGCTCTCTCCAGCTCTCGCTCCTTCAAACTGTCCTCTCCAGCTCTCCCTCCTTCAAACTGTCCTCTCTCCAGCTCTCGCTCCTTCAAACTGCTCTCTCCAGCTCTCGCTCCTTCAAACTGTCCTCTCTCCAGCTCTCGCTACTTCAAACTGCCCTCTCCAGCTCTCGCACCTTCAAACTGCCCTCTCTGCAGCTCTCGCTCCTTCAAACTGTCCTCTCTCCAGCTCTCGCTACTTCAAACTGTCCTCTCCAGCTCTCGCTCCTTCAAACTGCTCTCTCCAGCTCTCGCTCCTTCAAACTATCCTCTCCATCTCTCGCTCCTTCAAACTGTCCTCTCCAGCTCTTGCTCCTTCAAACTGTCCTCTCCAGCTCTCGCTCCTTCAAACTGCTCTCTCCAGCTCTCGCTCCTTCAAACTGTCCTCTCCAGCTCTCGCTCCTTCAAACTGTCCTCTTTCCAGCTCTCGCTCCTTCAAACTGTCCTCTCTCCAGCTCTCGCTACTTCAAACTGTCCTCTCCAGCTCTCGCACCTTCAAACTGCCCTCTCTGCAGCTCTCGCTCCTTCAAACTGTCCTTTCTCCAGCTCTCGCTACTTCAAACTGTCCTCTCCAGCTCTCGCTCCTTCAAACTGCTCTCTCCAGCTCTCGCTCCTTCAAACTGTCCTCTCCAGCTCTTGCTCCTTCAAACTGATCTCTCCAGCTCTCGCTCCTTGAAACTGTTCCTCTCTAGCTCTCGCTCCTTCAAACTGTCCTCTCGAGCTCTCGCTCCTTCAAACTGTCCTCTCCAGCTCTCGCTCCTTCAAACTGCTCTCTCCAGCTCTCGCTCCTTCAAACTGCTCTCTCCAGCTCTCGCTCCTTCAAACTGTCCTCTCCAGCTCTCGCTCCTTCAAACTGCCCTCTCTGCAGCTCTCGCTCCTTCAAACTGTCCTCTCCAGCTCTCGCTCCTTCAAACTGTCCTCTCCAGCTCTCGCTCCTTCAAACTGTCCTCTGCAGCTCTCGCTCCTTCAAACTCTCCTCTCCAGCTCTCGCTCCTTCAAAGTGCTCTCTCCAGCTCTCGCTCCTTCAAACTGTCCTCTCCAGCTCTCACTCCTTCAAACTGCTCTCTGCAGCTCTTGCTCCTTCAAACTGTCCTCTCTAGCTCTCGCTCCTTCAAACTGTCCTCTCCAGCTCTCGCTCCTACAAACTGTCCTCTTTCCAGCTCTCGCTCCTTCAAACTGTCCTCTTCAGCTCTCGCTCCTTCAAACTGTCCTCTCCAGCTCTCGCTCCTTCAAACTGTCCTCTCCAGCTCTCGCTCCTTCAAACTGTCCTCTCCAGCTCTCGCTGCTTCAAACTGTCCTCTCCATCTCTCGCTCCTTCAAACTGTCCTCTCCAGCTCTCGCTCCTTCAAACTGTTCCTCTCCAGCTCTCGCTCCTTCAAACTGCCCTCTGCAGCTCTCGCTCCTTCAAACTGCCCTCTCCAGCTCTCGCACCTTCAAACTGTCCTCTCCAGCTCTCGCTCCTTCAAACTGCTCTCTCCAGCTCTCGCTCCTTCAAACTGCTCTCCAGCTCCCGCTCCTTCAAACTGCTCTCTCCAGCTCTCGCTCCTTCAAACTGTCCTCTCCAGCTCTCCCTCCTTCAAACTGTCCTCTCTCCAACTCTCGCTCCTTCAAAGCTCTCTCCAGCTCTCGCTCCTTCAAACTGTCCTCTCCAGCTCTCACTCCTTCAAACTGCTCTCTCCAGCTCTCGCTACTTCAAACTGTCCTCTCCAGCTCTCGCACCTTCAAACTGTCCTCTCTCCAGCTCTCGCTCCTTCAAACTGCTCTCTCCAGCTCTCGCTCCTTCAAACTGTCCTCTCCAGCTCTCGCTCCTTCAAACTGTCCTCTTTCCAGCTCTCGCTCCTTCAAACTGTCCTCTCCAGCTCTTGCTCCTTCAAACTGTCCTCTCCAGCTCTCGCTCCTTCAAACTGTCCTCTCCAGCTCTCGCTCCTTCAAACTGCTCTCTCCAGCTCTCGCTCCTTCAAACTGTCCTCTCCAGCTATCGCTCCTTCAAACTGCTCTCTCCAGCTCTCGCTCCTTCAAACTGCTCTCTCCAGCTCTCGCTCCTTCAAACTGCTCTCTCCAGCTCTCGCTCCTTCAAACTGCTCTCTCCAGTTCTCGCTCCTTCAAACTGTCCTCTCTCCAGCTCTCGCTCCTTCAAACTGCTCTCTCCAGCTCTCGCTCCTTCAAACTGTCCTCTCTCCAGCTCTCGCTCCTTCAAACTGTCCTCTTCAGCTCTCGCTGCTTCAAACTGTCCTCTCCACCTCTCGCTCCTTCAAACTGTCATCTCCAGCTCTCGCTCCTTCAAACTGTCCTCTCTCCAGCTCTCGCTCCTTCAAACTGCTCTCTCCAGCTCTCGCTCCTTCAAACTGTCCTCTTCAGCTCTCGCTCCTTCAAACTGTCATCTCCAGCTCTCGCTCCTTCAAACTGTCCTCTCTCCAGCTCTCGCTCCACCAAACTGTCCTCTCTCCAGCTCTCGCTCCTTCAAACTGCCCTCTCCAGCTCTCGCTCCTTCAAACTGTCCTCTCCAGCTCTCGCTCCCTCAAACTGCCCTCTCCAGCTCTTGCTCCTTCAAACTGATCTCTCCAGCTCTCCCTCCTTCAAACTGTCCTCTCTACAGCTCTCGCTCCTTCAAACTGCCCTCTTCAGCTCTCGCTCCTTCAAACTGATCTCTCCAGCTCTCACTCCTTCAAACTGTCCTCTCCAGCTCTCGCTCCTTCAAACTGCCCTCTCCAGCTCTCGCTCCTTCAAACTGATCTCTCCAGCTCTCGCTCCTTCAAACTGTTCCTCTCCAGCTCTCGCTCCTTCAAACTGCCCTCTCCAGCTCTCGCTCCTTCAAACTGTTCCTCTCCAGCTCTCGCTCCTTCAAACTGCTCTCTCCAGCTCTCGCTCCTTCAAACTGTCCTCTCCAGCTCTCGCTCCTTCAAACTCTCCTCTCCAGCTCTCACTCCTTCAAACTGCTCTCTGCAGCTCTCGCTCCTTCAAACTGCTCTACCCAGCTCTCGCTCCTTCAAAATGCTCTCTCCAGCTCTCGCTCCTTCAAACTGTCCTCTCCAGCTCTCACTCCTTCAAACTGCTCTCTGCAGCTCTTGCTCCTTCAAACTGTCCTCTCCAGCTCTCGCTCCTACAAACTGTCCTCTTTCCAGCTCTCGCTCCTTCAAACTGTCCTCTTCAGCTCTCGCTCCTTCAAACTGTCCTCTCCAGCTCTCGCTCCTTCAAACTGTCCTCTCCAGCTCTCGCTCCTTCAAACTGTCCTCTCCAGCTCTCGCTGCTTCAAACTGTCCTCTCCATCTCTCGCTCCTTCAAACTGTCCTCTCCAGCTCTCGCTCCTTCAAACTGTTCCTCTCCAGCTCTCGCTCCTTCAAACTGCCCTCTACAGCTCTCGCTCCTTCAAACTGCCCTCTCCAGATCTCGCACCTTCAAACTGTCCTCTCCAGCTCTCGCTCCTTCAAACTGCCCTCTACAGCTCTCGCTCCTTCAAACTGTCCTCTCCAGCTCTCGCTCCTTCAAACTGCTCTCCAGCTCCCGCTCCTTCAAACTGCTCTCTCCAGCTCTCGCTCCTTCAAACTGTCCTCTGCAGCTCTCCCTCCTTCAAACTGTCCTCTCTCCAGCTCTCGCTCCTTCAAAGCTCTCTCCAGCTCTCGCTCCTTCAAACTGTCCTCTCCAGCTCTCACTCCTTCAAACTGCTCTCTCCAGCTCTCGCTACTTCAAACTGTCCTCTCCAGCTCTCGCACCTTCAAACTGTCCTCTCTGCAGCTCTCGCTCCTTCAAACTGTCCTCTCCAGCTCTTGCTCCTTCAAACTGTCCTCTCCAGATCTTGCTCCTTCAAACTGCTCTACCCAGCTCTCGCTCCTTTAAACTGTCCTCTCCAGCTCTCGCTCCATCAAACTGTCCTCTCCAGCTCTCGCTCCTTCAAACTGCTCACTCCAGCTCTCGCTCCTTCAAACTGTCCTCTCCAGCTCTCGCTCCTTCAAACTGTCCTCTCCAGCTCTTGCTGCTTCAAACTGTCCTCTCTCCAGCTCTCGCTCCTTCAAACTGTCCTCTCCATCTCTCGCTCCTTCAAACTGTTCTCTCCAGCTCTCGCTCCTTCAAACTGTTCTCTCCAGCTCTCGCTCCTTCAAAATGCTCTCTCCAGATCTCGCTGCTTCAAACTGTCCTCTCCATCTATCGCTCCTTCAAACTGCTCTCTCCAGCTCTCGCTCCTTCAAACTGTTCTCTCCAGCTCTCGCTCCTTCAAACTGTCCTCTCCAGCTCTCGCTCCTTCAAACTGTCCTTTCCAGCTCTCGCTCCTTCAAACTGCTCTCTCCAGCTCTCGCTCCTTCAAACTGCTCTCTCCAGCTCTCGCTCCTTCAAACTGTCCTCTCCAGCTCTCGCTCCTTCAAACTGTCCTCTCCAGCTCTCGCTCCTTCAAACTGCTCTCTCCAGCTCTCGCTCCTTCAAACTGTCCTCTCCAGCTCTCGCTCCTTCAAACTGTTCTCTCCAGCTCTCGCTGCTTCAAACTGTCCTCTCCAGCTCTTGCTGCTTCAAACTGTCCTCTCCAGCTCTCGCTCCTTCAAACTGCTCTCTCCAGCTCTCACTCCTTCAAACTGTCCTCTCCAGCTCTCGCTCCTTCAAATTGCTCTATCCAGCTCTCGCTCCTTCAAACTGCTCTCTCCAGTTCTCACTCCTTCAAACTGTCCTCTCCAGCTCTCGCTCCTTCAAACTGTCCTCTCCAGCTCTCGCTCCTTCAAATTGCTCTATCCAGCTCTGGCTCCTGCAAACTGCTCTCTCCAGCTCTCACTCCTTCAAACTGTCCTCTCCAGCTCTCGCTCCTTCAAACTGTCCTCTCCAGCTCTCGCTCCTTCAAAATGCTCTCCAGCTCTCGCTCCTTCAAACTGTCCTCTCTCCAGCTCTCGCTCCTTCAAACTGTCCTCTCCAGCTCTCGCTCCTTCAAACTGTCCTCTCCAGCTCTCGCTCCTTCAAACTGCTCTCTCCAGCTCTCGCTCCTACAAACTGCTCTCTCCAGCTCTCGCTCCTTCAAACTGGTCTCTCCAGATCTCACTCCTTCAAACTGTCCTCTCCAGCTCTCGCTCCCTCAAACTGCTCTCTCCAGCTCTCGCTCCTTCAAACTGTCCTCTCCAGCTCTCGCACCTTTTAACTGTCCTCTCTGCAGCTCTCGCTCCAACAAACTGTCCTCTCCAGCTCTCGCTCCTTCAAACTGCTCTCTCCAGCTCTCGCTCCTTCAAACTGCTCTCTCCAGCTCTCGCTCCTTCAAACTGCTCTCTCCAGCTCTCGCTCCTTCAAACTGCTCTCTCCAGCTATCGCTCCTTCAAACTGCTCTCTCCAGCTCTCGCTCCTTCAAACTGTCGTCTCTCCAGCTCTCGCTCCTTCAAACTGCTCTCTCCAGCTCTCGCTCCTTCAAACTGTCCTCTCTCCAGCTCTCGCTGCTTCAAACTGTCCTCTCCATCTCTCGCTCCTTCAAACTGTCATCTCCAGCTCTCGCTCCTTCAAACTGTCCTCTCTCCAGCTCTCGCTCCTTCAAACTGCTCTCTCCAGCTCTCGCTCCTTCAAACTGTCCTCTTCAGCTCTCGCTCCTTCAAACTGTCCTCTCTCCAGCTCTCGCTACTTCAAACTGTCCTCTCCAGCTCTCGCACCTTCAAACTGTCCTCTCTGCAGCTCTCGCTCCTTCAAACTGTCCTCTCTCCAGCTCTCGCTCCTTCAAACTGGTCTCTCCAGATCTCACTCCTTCAAACTGTCCTCTCCAGCTCTCGCTCCCTCAAACTGCTCTCTCCAGCTCTCGCTCCTTCAAACTGTCCTCTCCAGCTCTCGCACCTTTTAACTGTCCTCTCTGCAGCTCTCGCTCCAACAAACTGTCCTCTCCAGCTCTCGCTCCTTCAAACTGCTCTCTCCAGCTCTCGCTCCTTCAAACTGCTCTCTCCAGCTCTCGCTCCTTCAAACTGCTCTCTCCAGCTCTCGCTCCTTCAAACTGCTCTCTCCAGCTATCGCTCCTTCAAACTGCTCTCTCCAGCTCTCGCTCCTTCAAACTGTCGTCTCTCCAGCTCTCGCTCCTTCAAACTGCTCTCTCCAGCTCTCGCTCCTTCAAACTGTCCTCTCTCCAGCTCTCGCTGCTTCAAACTGTCCTCTCCATCTCTCGCTCCTTCAAACTGTCATCTCCAGCTCTCGCTCCTTCAAACTGTCCTCTCTCCAGCTCTCGCTCCTTCAAACTGCTCTCTCCAGCTCTCGCTCCTTCAAACTGTCCTCTTCAGCTCTCGCTCCTTCAAACTGTCCTCTCTCCAGCTCTCGCTACTTCAAACTGTCCTCTCCAGCTCTCGCACCTTCAAACTGTCCTCTCTGCAGCTCTCGCTCCTTCAAACTGTCCTCTCTCCAGCTCTCGCTACTTCAAACTGTCCTCTCCAGCTCTCGCACCTTCAAACTGTCCTCTCTGCAGCTCTCACTCCTTCAAACTGCTCTCTCCAGCTCTCGCTACTTCAAACTGTCCTCTCCAGCTCTCGCTCCTTCAAACTGCTCTCTCCAGCTCTCGCTACTTCAAACTGTCCTCTCCAGCTCTCACTCCTTCAAACTGCTCTCTCCAGCTCTCGCTACTTCAAACTGCTCTCTCCAGCTCTCGCTCCTTCAAACTGTCCTCTCCAGCTCTCGCACCTGCACACTGTCCTCTCTGCAGCTCTCGCTCCTTCAAACTCTCCTCTCCAGCTCTCGCTCCTTCAAACTGTCCTCTCCAGCTCTCGCTCCTTCAAACTGCTCTCTCCAGCTCTCGCTCCTTCAAACTGTCCTCTCCAGCTCTCGCACCTTCAAACTGCTCTCTCCAGCTCTCGCTCCTTCAAACTGTCCTCTCCAGCTCTCGCTCCTTCAAACTGTCCTCTCTCCAGCTCTCGCTCCTTCAAACTGCTCTCTCCAGCTCTCGCTGCTTCAAACTGTCCTCTCCATCTCTCGCTCCTTCAAACTGTCATCTCCAGCTCTCGCTCCTTCAAACTGTCCTCTCTCCAGCTCTCGCTCCACCAAACTGTCCTCTCTCCAGCTCTCGCTCCTTCAAACTGCCCTCTCCAGCTCTCGCTCCTTCAAACTGTCCTCTCCAGCTCTCGCTCCCTCAAACTGCCCTCTCCAGCTCTTGCTCCTTCAAACTGATCTCTCCAGCTCTCCCTCCTTCAAACTGTCCTCTCTACAGCTCTCGCTCCTTCAAACTGCCCTCTTCAGCTCTCGCTCCTTCAAACTGATCTCTCCAGCTCTCACTCCTTCAAACTGTCCTCTCCAGCTCTCGCTCCTTCAAACTGCCCTCTCCAGCTCTCGCTCCTTCAAACTGATCTCTCCAGCTCTCGCTCCTTCAAACTGTTCCTCTCCAGCTCTCGCTCCTTCAAACTGCCCTCTCCAGCTCTCGCTCCTTCAAACTGTTCCTCTCCAGCTCTCGCTCCTTCAAACTGCTCTCTCCAGCTCTCGCTCCTTCAAACTGTCCTCTCCAGCTCTCGCTCCTTCAAACTGTCCTCTCCAGCTCTCACTCCTTCAAACTGCTCTCTGCAGCTCTCGCTCCTTCAAACTGCTCTACCCAGCTCTCGCTCCTTCAAAATGCTCTCTCCAGCTCTCGCTCCTTCAAACTGTCCTCTCCAGCTCTCACTCCTTCAAACTGCTCTCTGCAGCTCTTGCTCCTTCAAACTGTCCTCTCCAGCTCTCGCTCCTACAAACTGTCCTCTTTCCAGCTCTCGCTCCTTCAAACTGTCCTCTTCAGCTCTCGCTCCTTCAAACTGTCCTCTCCAGCTCTCGCTCCTTCAAACTGTCCTCTCCAGCTCTCGCTCCTTCAAACTGTCCTCTCCAGCTCTCGCTGCTTCAAACTGTCCTCTCCATCTCTCGCTCCTTCAAACTGTCCTCTCCAGCTCTCGCTCCTTCAAACTGTTCCTCTCCAGCTCTCGCTCCTTCAAACTGCCCTCTACAGCTCTCGCTCCTTCAAACTGCCCTCTCCAGATCTCGCACCTTCAAACTGTCCTCTCCAGCTCTCGCTGCTTCAAACTGTCCTCTCCATCTCTCGCTCCTTCAAACTGTCCTCTCCAGCTCTCGCTCCTTCAAACTGTTCCTCTCCAGCTCTCGCTCCTTCAAACTGCCCTCTACAGCTCTCGCTCCTTCAAACTGCCCTCTCCAGATCTCGCACCTTCAAACTGTCCTCTACAGCTCTCGCTCCTTCAAACTGTCCTCTCCAGCTCTCGCTCCTTCAAACTGCTCTCCAGCTCCCGCTCCTTCAAACTGCTCTCTCCAGCTCTCGCTCCTTCAAACTGTCCTCTGCAGCTCTCCCTCCTTCAAACTGTCCTCTCTCCAGCTCTCGCTCCTTCAAAGCTCTCTCCAGCTCTCGCTCCTTCAAACTGTCCTCTCCAGCTCTCACTCCTTCAAACTGCTCTCTCCAGCTCTCGCTACTTCAAACTGTCCTCTCCAGCTCTCGCACCTTCAAACTGTCCTCTCTGCAGCTCTCGCTCCTTCAAACTGTCCTCTCCAGCTCTTGCTCCTTCAAACTGTCCTCTCCAGATCTTGCTCCTTCAAACTGCTCTACCCAGCTCTCGCTCCTTTAAACTGTCCTCTCCAGCTCTCGCTCCATCAAACTGTCCTCTCCAGCTCTCGCTCCTTCAAACTGCTCACTCCAGCTCTCGCTCCTTCAAACTGTCCTCTCCAGCTCTCGCTCCTTCAAACTGTCCTCTCCAGCTCTTGCTGCTTCAAACTGTCCTCTCTCCAGCTCTCGCTCCTTCAAACTGTCCTCTCCATCTCTCGCTCCTTCAAACTGTTCTCTCCAGCTCTCGCTCCTTCAAACTGTTCTCTCCAGCTCTCGCTCCTTCAAACTGCTCTCTCCAGATCTCGCTGCTTCAAACTGTCCTCTCCATCTATCGCTCCTTCAAACTGCTCTCTCCAGCTCTCGCTCCTTCAAACTGTTCTCTCCAGCTCTCGCTCCTTCAAACTGTCCTCTCCAGCTCTCGCTCCTTCAAACTGTCCTCTCCAGCTCTCGCTCCTTCAAACTGCTCTCTTCAGCTCTCGCTCCTTCAAACTGCTCTCTCCAGCTCTCGCTCCTTCAAACTGTCCTCTCCAGCTCTCGCTCCTTCAAACTGTCCTCTCCAGCTCTCGCTCCTTCAAACTGCTCTCTCCAGCTCTCGCTCCTTCAAACTGTCCTCTCCAGCTCTCGCTCCTTCAAACTGTTCTCTCCAGCTCTCGCTGCTTCAAACTGTCCTCTCCAGCTCTTGCTGCTTCAAACTGTCCTCTCCAGCTCTCGCTCCTTCAAACTGCTCTCTCCAGCTCTCACTCCTTCAAACTGTCCTCTCCAGCTCTCGCTCCTTCAAATTGCTCTATCCAGCTCTCGCTCCTTCAAACTGCTCTCTCCAGTTCTCACTCCTTCAAACTGTCCTCTCCAGCTCTCGCCCCTTCAAACTGTCCTCTCCAGCTCTCGCTCCTTCAAATTGCTCTATCCAGCTCTGGCTCCTGCAAACTGCTCTCTCCAGCTCTCACTCCTTCAAACTGTCCTCTCCAGCTCTCGCTCCTTCAAACTGTCCTCTCCAGCTCTCGCTCCTTCAAAATGCTCTCCAGCTCTCGCTCCTTCAAACTGTCCTCGCTCCTTCAAACTGTCCTCTCCAGCTATCGCTCCTTCAAACTGTCCTCTCCAGCTCTCGCTCCTTCAAACTGCTCTCTCCAGCTCTCGCTCCTACAAACTGCTCTCTCCAGCTCTCGCTCCTTCAAACTGGTCTCTCCAGATCTCACTCCTTCAAACTGTCCTCTCCAGCTCTCGCTCCTTCAAACTGCTCTCTCCAGCTCTCGCTCCTTCAAACTGTCCTCTCCAGCTCTCGCACCTTTTAACTGTCCTCTCTGCAGCTCTCGCTCCAACAAACTGTCCTCTCCAGCTCTCGCTCCTTCAAACTGCTCTCTCCAGCTCTCGCTCCTTCAAACTGCTCTCTCCAGCTCTCGCTCCTTCAAACTGCTCTCTCCAGCTCTCGCTCCTTCAAACTGCTCTCTCCAGCTCTCGCTCCTTCAAACTGCTCTCTCCAGCTCTCGCTCCTTCAAACTGTCGTCTCTCCAGCTCTCGCTCCTTCAAACTGCTCTCTCCAGCTCTCGCTCCTTCAAACTGTCCTCTCTCCAGCTCTCGCTGCTTCAAACTGTCCTCTCCATCTCTCGCTCCTTCAAACTGTCATCTCCAGCTCTCGCTCCTTCAAACTGTCCTCTCTCCAGCTCTCGCTCCTTCAAACTGTCCTCTTCAGCTCTCGCTCCTTCAAACTGTCCTCTCTCCAGCTCTCGCTACTTCAAACTGTCCTCTCCAGCTCTCGCACCTTCAAACTGTCCTCTCTGCAGCTCTCGCTCCTTCAAACTGTCCTCTCTCCAGCTCTCGCTACTTCAAACTGTCCTCTCCAGCTCTCGCACCTTCAAACTGTCCTCTCTGCAGCTCTCACTCCTTCAAACTGCTCTCTCCAGCTCTCGCTACTTCAAACTGTCCTCTCCAGCTCTCGCTCCTTCAAACTGCTCTCTCCAGCTCTCGCTACTTCAAACTGTCCTCTCCAGCTCTCACTCCTTCAAACTGCTCTCTCCAGCTCTCGCTACTTCAAACTGCTCTCTCCAGCTCTCGCTCCTTCAAACTGTCCTCTCCAGCTCTCGCACCTGCACACTGTCCTCTCTGCAGCTCTCGCTCCTTCAAACTCTCCTCTCCAGCTCTCGCTCCTTCAAACTGTCCTCTCCAGCTCTCGCTCCTTCAAACTGCTCTCTCCAGCTCTCGCTCCTTCAAACTGTCCTCTCCAGCTCTCGCACCTTCAAACTGCTCTCTCCAGCTCTCGCTCCTTCAAACTGTCCTCTCCAGCTCTCGCTCCTTCAAATTGTCCTCTCTCCAGCTCTCGCTCCTTCAAACTGTCCTCTCTCCAGCTCTCGCTCCTTCAAACTGTCCTCTCCAGCTCTCGCTCCTTCAAACTGCTCTCTCCAGCTCTTGCTCCTTCAAACTGTCCTCTCCAGCTCTCGCTCCTTCAAACTGTCCTCTGCAGCTCTCGCTCCTTCAAACTGTCCTCTCCAGCTCTCGCTCCTTCAAACTGCTCTTTCCAGCTCTCGCTCCTTCAAACTGCTCTCCAGCTCTCGCTCCTTCAAACTGTCCTCTGCAGCTCTCGCTCCTTCAAACTGTCCTCTCCAGCTCTCGCTCCTTCAAACTGTCCTCTCCAGCTCTCGCTCTTTCAAACTGTCCTCTCCAGCTCTCGCTCCTTCAAACTGCTCTCTCCAGCTCTCGCTACTTCAAACTGTCCTCTCCAGCTCTCGCTCCTTCAAACTATCCTCTCCAGCTCTCGCTGCTTCAAACTGTCCTCTCTCCAGCTCTCGCTCCTTCAACCTGTCCTCTCCAGCTCTCGCTGCTTCAAACTGTCCTCTCCATCTCTCGCTCCTTCAAACTGCTCTCTCCAGCTCTCGCTCCTTCAAACTGTTCTCTCCAGCTCTCGCTCCTTCAAACTGTCCTCTCCAGCTCTCGCTCCTTCAAACTGTCCTCTCCAGCTCTCGCTCCTTCAAACTGTCATCTCCAGCTCTCGCTCCTTCAAACTGCTCTCTCCAGCTCTCGCTCCTTCAAACTGCTTTCTCCAGCTCTCGCTCCTTCAAACTGTCCTCTCCAGCTCTCGCTCCTTCAAACTGCTCTCTCCAGCTCTCACTCCTTCAAACTGTCCTCTCCAACTCTCGCTCCTTCAAACTGCTCTCTCCAGCTCTCGCTCCTTCAAAATGCTCTCTCCAGCTCTCGCTTCTTCAAACTGCTCTCTCCAGCTCTCGCTCCTTCAAACTGTCCTCTCCAGCTCTCCCTCCTTCAAACTGTCCTCTCTCCAGCTCTCGCTCCTTCAAACTGCTCTCTCCAGCTCTCGCTCCTTCAAACTGTCCTCTCTCCAGCTCTCGCTACTTCAAACTGCCCTCTCCAGCTCTCGCACCTTCAAACTGCCCTCTCTGCAGCTCTCGCTCCTTCAAACTGTCCTCTCTCCAGCTCTCGCTACTTCAAACTGTCCTCTCCAGCTCTCGCTCCTTCAAACTGCTCTCTCCAGCTCTCGCTCCTTCAAACTATCCTCTCCATCTCTCGCTCCTTCAAACTGTCCTCTCCAGCTCTTGCTCCTTCAAACTGTCCTCTCCAGCTCTCGCTCCTTCAAACTGCTCTCTCCAGCTCTCGCTCCTTCAAACTGTCCTCTCCAGCTCTCGCTCCTTCAAACTGTCCTCTTTCCAGCTCTCGCTCCTTCAAACTGTCCTCTCTCCAGCTCTCGCTACTTCAAGCTGTCCTCTCCAGCTCTCGCTCCTCAAACTGCCCTCTCTGCAGCTCTCGCTCCTTCAAACTGTCCTTTCTCCAGCTCTCGCTACTTCAAACTGTCCTCTCCAGCTCTCGCTCCTTCAAACTGCTCTCTCCAGCTCTCGCTCCTTCAAACTGTCCTCTCCAGCTCTTTCTCCTTCAAACTGATCTCTCCAACTCTCGCTCCTTGAAACTGTTCCTCTCTAGCTCTCGCTCCTTCAAACTGTCCTCTCGAGCTCTCGCTCCTTCAAACTGTCCTCTCCAGCTCTCGCTCCTTCAAACTGCTCTCTCCAGCTCTCGCTCCTTCAAACTGCTCTCTCCAGCTCTCGCTCCTTCAAACTGTCCTCTCCAGCTCTCGCTCCTTCAAACTGCCCTCTCTGCAGCTCTCGCTCCTTCAAACTGTCCTCTCCAGCTCTCGCTCCTTCAAACTGTCCTCTCCAGCTCTCGCTCCTTCAAACTGTCCTCTCCAGCTCTCGCTCCTTCAAACTGTCCTCTGCAGCTCTCGCTCCTTCAAACTCTCCTCTCCAGCTCTCGCTCCTTCAAACTGTCCTCTCCAGCTCTCGCTCCTTCAAAGTGCTCTCTCCAGCTCTCGCTCCTTCAAACTGTCCTCTCCAGCTCTCACTCCTTCAAACTGCTCTCTGCAGCTCTTGCTCCTTCAAACTGTCCTCTCCAGCTCTCGCTCCTTCAAACTGTCCTCTCCAGCTCTCGCTCCTACAAACTGTCCTCTTTCCAGCTCTCGCTCCTTCAAACTGTCCTCTTCAGCTCTCGCTCCTTCAAACTGTCCTCTCCAGCTCTCGCTCCTTCAAACTGTCCTCTCCAGCTCTCGCTCCTTCAAACTGTCCTCTCCAGCTCTCGCTGCTTCAAACTGTCCTCTCCATCTCTCGCTCCTTCAAACTGTCCTCTCCAGCTCTCGCTCCTTCAAACTGTTCCTCTCCAGCTCTCGCTCCTTCAAACTGCCCTCTGCAGCTCTCGCTCCTTCAAACTGCCCTCTCCAGCTCTCGCACCTTCAAACTGTCCTCTCCAGCTCTCGCTCCTTCAAACTGCTCTCTCCAGCTCTCGCTCCTTCAAACTGCTCTCCAGCTCCCGCTCCTTCAAACTGCTCTCTCCAGCTCTCGCTCCTTCAAACTGTCCTCTCCAGCTCTCCCTCCTTCAAACTGTCCTCTCTCCAACTCTCGCTCCTTCAAAGCTCTCTCCAGCTCTCGCTCCTTCAAACTGTCCTCTCCAGCTCTCACTCCTTCAAACTGCTCTCTCCAGCTCTCGCTGCTTCAAACTGTCCTCTCCAGCTCTCGCACCTTCAAACTGTCCCCTCTGCAGCTCTCGCTCCTTCAAACTGTTCTCTCCAGCTCTTGCTCCTTCAAACTGTCCTCTCCAGCTCTCGCTCCTTCAAACTGTCCTCTCCAGCTCTCGCTCCTTCAAACTGCTCTCTCCAGCTCTCGCTCCTTCAAACTGTCCTCTCCAGCTCTCGCTCCTTCAAACTGCTCTCTCCAGCTCTCGCTCCTTCAAACTGCTCTCTCCAGCTCTCGCTCCTTCAAACTGCTCTCTCCAGCTCTCGCTCCTTCAAACTGCTCTCTCCAGTTCTCGCTCCTTCAAACTGTCCTCTCTCCAGCTCTCGCTCCTTCAAACTGCTCTCTCCAGCTCTCGCTCCTTCAAACTGTCCTCTCTCCAGCTCTCGCTCCTTCAAACTGTCCTCTTCAGCTCTCGCTGCTTCAAACTGTCCTCTCCACCTCTCGCTCCTTCAAACTGTCATCTCCAGCTCTCGGTCCTTCAAACTGCTCTCTCCAGCTCTCGCTCCTTCAAACTGTCCTCTCTCCAGCTCTCGCTCCTTCAAACTGCTCTCTCCAGCTCTCGCTCCTTCAAACTGTCCTCTTCAGCTCTCGCTCCTTCAAACTGTCATCTCCAGCTCTCGCTCCTTCAAACTGTCCTCTCTCCAGCTCTCGCTCCACCAAACTGTCCTCTCTCCAGCTCTCGCTCCTTCAAACTGCCCTCTCCAGCTCTCGCTCCTTCAAACTGTCCTCTCCAGCTCTCGCTCCCTCAAACTGCCCTCTCCAGCTCTTGCTCCTTCAAACTGATCTCTCCAGCTCTCCCTCCTTCAAACTGTCCTCTCTACAGCTCTCGCTCCTTCAAACTGCCCTCTTCAGCTCTCGCTCCTTCAAACTGATCTCTCCAGCTCTCACTCCTTCAAACTGTCCTCTCCAGCTCTCGCTCCTTCAAACTGCCCTCTCCAGCTCTCGCTCCTTCAAACTGATCTCTCCAGCTCTCGCTCCTTCAAACTGTTCCTCTCCAGCTCTCGCTCCTTCAAACTGCCCTCTCCAGCTCTCGCTCCTTCAAACTGTTCCTCTCCAGCTCTCGCTCCTTCAAACTGCTCTCTCCAGCTCTCGCTCCTTCAAACTGTCCTCTCCAGCTCTCGCTCCTTCAAACTGTCCTCTCCAGCTCTCACTCCTTCAAACTGCTCTCTGCAGCTCTCGCTCCTTCAAACTGCTCTACCCAGCTCTCGCTCCTTCAAAATGCTCTCTCCAGCTCTCACTCCTTCAAACTGTCCTCTCCAGCTCTCACTCCTTCAAACTGCTCTCTGCAGCTCTTGCTCCTTCAAACTGTCCTCTCCAGCTCTCGCTCCTACAAACTGTCCTCTTTCCAGCTCTCGCTCCTTCAAACTGTCCTCTTCAGCTCTCGCTCCTTCAAACTGTCCTCTCCAGCTCTCGCTCCTTCAAACTGTCCTCTCCAGCTCTCGCTGCTTCAAACTGTCCTCTCCATCTCTCGCTCCTTCAAACTGTCCTCTCCAGCTCTCGCTCCTTCAAACTGTTCCTCTCCAGCTCTCGCTCCTTCAAACTGCCCTCTACAGCTCTCGCTCCTTCAAACTGCCCTCTCCAGATCTCGCACCTTCAAACTGTCCTCTCCAGCTCTCGCTCCTTCAAACTGCCCTCTACAGCTCTCGCTCCTTCAAACTGTCCTCTCCAGCTCTCGCTCCTTCAAACTGCTCTCCAGCTCCCGCTCCTTCAAACTGCTCTCTCCAGCTCTCGCTCCTTCAAACTGTCCTCTGCAGCTCTCCCTCCTTCAAACTGTCCACTCTCCAGCTCTCGCTCCTTCAAAGCTCTCTCCAGCTCTCGCTCCTTCAAACTGTCCTCTCCAGCTCTCACTCCTTCAAACTGCTCTCTCCAGCTCTCGCTACTTCAAACTGTCCTCTCCAGCTCTCGCTCCTACAAACTGTCCTCTTTCCAGCTCTCGCTCCTTCAAACTGTCCTCTTCAGCTCTCGCTCCTTCAAACTGTCCTCTCCAGCTCTCGCTCCTTCAAACTGTCCTCTCCAGCTCTCGCTGCTTCAAACTGTCCTCTCCATCTCTCGCTCCTTCAAACTGTCCTCTCCAGCTCTCGCTCCTTCAAACTGTTCCTCTCCAGCTCTCGCTCCTTCAAACTGCCCTCTACAGCTCTCGCTCCTTCAAACTGCCCTCTCCAGATCTCGCACCTTCAAACTGTCCTCTCCAGCTCTCGCTCCTTCAAACTGCCCTCTACAGCTCTCGCTCCTTCAAACTGTCCTCTCCAGCTCTCGCTCCTTCAAACTGCTCTCCAGCTCCCGCTCCTTCAAACTGCTCTCTCCAGCTCTCGCTCCTTCAAACTGTCCTCTGCAGCTCTCCCTCCTTCAAACTGTCCACTCTCCAGCTCTCGCTCCTTCAAAGCTCTCTCCAGCTCTCGCTCCTTCAAACTGTCCTCTCCAGCTCTCACTCCTTCAAACTGCTCTCTCCAGCTCTCGCTACTTCAAACTGTCCTCTCCAGCTCTCGCACCTTCAAACTGTCCTCTCTGCAGCTCTCGCTCCTTCAAACTGTCCTCTCCAGCTCTTGCTCCTTCAAACTGTCCTCTCCAGCTCTCGCTCCTTCAAACTGTCCTCTCTCCAGCTCTCGCTCCTTCAAACTGCTCTCTCCAGCTCTCGCTCCTTCAAACTGTCCTCTCCAGCTCTCGCTCCTTCAAACTGTCCTCTTTCCAGCTCTCGCTCCTTCAAACTGTCCTCTCCAGCTCTTGCTCCTTCAAACTGTCCTCTCCAGCTCTCGCTCCTTCAAACTGTCCTCTCCAGCTCTCGCTCCTTCAAACTGCTCTCTCCAGCTCTCGCTCCTTCAAACTGTCCTCTTCAGCTCTCGCTCCTTCAAACTGCTCTCTCCAGCTCTCGCTCCTTCAAACTGCTCTCTCTAGCTCTCGCTCCTTCAAACTGTCCTCTCCAGCTCTTGCTCCTTCAAACTGTCCTCTCCAGCTCTCGCTCCTTCAAACTGTCCTCTCTCCAGCTCTCGCTCCTTCAAACTGTCCTCTCTCCAGCTCTCGCTCCTTCAAACTGTCCTCTCCAGCTCTCGCTCCTTCAAACTGTCCTCTCCAGCTCTCGCTCCTTCAAACTGTCCTCTCCAGCGATCGCTCCTTCAAACTGCTCTCTCCAGCTCTCGCTCCTTCAAACTGTCCTCTCCAGCTCTCGCTCCTTCAAACTGACCTCTCCAGCTCTCGCTTCTTCAAACTGCTCTCTCCAGCTCTCGCTCCTTCAAACTGCTCTCTCCAGCTCTCGCTCCTTCAAGCTGCTCTCTCCAGCTCTCGCTCCTTCATTCGGTGTAGCCCATTAACTTTTGTCAGTTTTTACTAGCACTCCGTTCTCTCTGAGTTTGCTAGCTCTTTCTCCACCTGATTTTTCAACACATAGGGGACGGCCTTGCCTTACAACAGACAGACTTGGTGTTGAACTTGATGCAGATTTGTGTGCCATACCCAGTGCGGCCCTCATAACTGTCTGTGAACGTGCTTTCATACTTGTTCAGCATTGTGTCGAGTCGCATCTTTGAAGCATCTGCACTGAAGACGTTTTTCCAGTCCAGTTTTAACTTTCTCACCCAGTCTTTGCCCATGAGAGTTGGCCTGTTGTTATAGCTTGCTACAATAATAGGCAGCTTTACTGACTGGCCATTGTGTTGAATGGCACTTTCCATTTGTTCACATGCTTCTAGGATGTCTGCGGAGTAGGTTTTTAACACTACGGTACTCTTTGTAAGTGGTACTTAATTAAATTTACTCTCATATGTATCCTTACTCATGATAGAGCAGTCCGCTGCTGTGTCGATACATATATCAATATGTTGCTCGTTGATCAAAAGTTTTGTATGGAAATCTTTCTCACGACTGCTAGCGTTGCTGCTAATGGCATAGATACTGTAGATGCCTAGTTTTTCAACATCAGGGGGGAAAAATTCAGTTGCTTTGCGTCTCCCGTTAGTGCCCTAAGAGGGAGCAAAAGGGGCGCAAAGCAACCAGCGCCTGGCGCGGCGCTGCCAACACCTCCTGTGAAATTCAGCGGGCGGTTACTTGCAGCGGTAACTTTTAGCGTCCCGCGGCGCTGCCAGCAATGACGTCATCGCTGTGCACAGCGCCCCACTCGTGCCCCGGCCACGATCTACGGTAAAGCCCCTTGACTTACCTCCGGACGCTATGTCCGACGGGGTTAGGGGGACCTACCTGCAGCCGGGGCGGCGCTAATTAATGCGAGGTGCTGGGTGGCCATTTTTGTTGTTGGCCGCCCGCCAGCTCCTGCCCACATTGCCGTCCCCGCCCTCCTGACCAGCCCCCGCCCCGTGGCGTTCTGGCTGCGCTCCGTGAGCCCTGCACTTCTCTTGAGTGTCGGGCTCTTTTGCCGGCACTCTGACCCCTGGTGGCACAGCTGGGCCCCGGGTCGCGCTGTGCAAGGCCTCTCCCCTTTAAGAAGGGGAGGAAGGCCTGCAGTACCGCGGTGCGATGTGCCACAGTGCATGGCGCTGCGGCAGGTAGCGGCGCGATATTCCCTCGCAGCGCCCCAAGAGGGAGGCAGGGCACTTCCAGTAGCACCCCGCTTCCCTCTTGGGGCGCTACCGATGAATTTCAGCCGCGGGGGCGCTAACTTTTTCAGCCCCGGCGAAGTTAGTGCCCCAAAGGGGGCGCGACTCAATTTTGCAACCCTAGGTGTGTTCACTTCAATATTGTGAACTCCCTTTTGTTGTCACTGCTTTGCATTGCCACTGGACTTCCTGCTTTAGATCTAGCTCTGGAAGCTGTTGAAATATGGCCTTGTTCCTAGCAGTGAAAACACTTTGCATTTCTGTATTGGCAGGATTGTGATGAGTGATTTCTATTGCAGTGATAACAATTCACTGAACTGCTCTCACTGACATGCTTTTGACTCGGTCTCACAGATTTAGGTTTGGTGGTGGCTTTGTAACTGTAGACCGCAACTGCACTAGTCACTTGAGTTGGACAGAGCTCCCTAGCATTCTTAGATGCCACCTCCTTAGATAGGGCAATTTTGCATGCTATGTCAAACGTTAGGTTCGGAGTGTTCAGTAACTTGGACTGTGTGCGCTCATCCACCAGTCCACACACCAACTTATCTCGCAACTCACAATCCAAAAATGTGCCGAAGTTACAATGCAAAGACAGGTTCATAAGGACTACAATGTACTCACTGATGGTTTCATTTTGTTTTTGGTTTCTGGTACCAAGCTTATAGCACTCTGGTATTTCTAATGGCTTTGGGTTGAAATGGTCCTCGAGTTTCTCGACAATGTCTTCAAACGACGCATCCTTTGCTTCCCCTGGCTCGAGTAGGTTTGTCAACATTCCGTAGACATCTGGCCTGATCTCCATTAGAAAAATTGCTTTTTTCCATTCACGAATTATTTTATTTTGAGCTTGAATATTCTTGTCTGCACCTTCGGTCTCAATAATGTTATTGGCCTTAAAAAAATCTCCATCCACTCAATGTAAGAACTGAATGGTTCATGAGCTCGGTCATACATGCCGAGGCTTCTGATGACTCCCATAGGCGCGGCCATGATTGTCCCGTTCCTGTTGAACAGTGACTCAGCACGCTACCTGTGAGAATCAATGCTGCTGTTGCTGTGTATACATACACGTGAAGGCGAAGTGCAGATGATTCTGCATGAGCATTAGCGGTAAAACATCGCAAAAATTCAGTTTAGGTGTCACACATTCACCTTAAACTTGTCCACTCAAAGGTTGAACACTGTGTCCTTCCAAGATCCCTAAAGATGGCTTTGGGATCCCATCCTCGTCGCTAGTCCCATGAAAGCTGCTGCAATACTGTCCGCAGTGGCTGTGATATATGTGGGTAGAACAAATGAAGGATAGAGACACGATGAGTTGCTGGTCCATGTGCTTGCTTTATTAGGCCAGAGCGAACTGTGCATGCTCATTCCAAACTAAGAGATAATAATTTACAGTGGCCTAGATTTATTCTTTTTTCTTCCTTGTCATCATCCTCCCTTCCCTGTGGCTCTGCAAGTAAATAACTTCTCTTATGAATTAAAAGTGGATATAACTTACTTGGTGTTTTGTGGGACACCATTTTTGGTTATCTCACTTTAAATGAAATATGGCTGGCAACAGGTTCAACTGAGAATGTAGATATTCAGATTACACTCTATGCCAGGGGATAACGTAGAACAGCAATTCTAAATATACAAAATAGTGTCTCTAAGGCTCTTATCTGGAGGCTGGGTAACGTTCTCCCTTCATGCTCAGGATGGGAAGTGCTTTGTGGGGTGTGCAGAGAGACTCCAAATGTTCTTGATGCCTAGGGCCCCAAGAATTCTTAATCTGGTTGTAGCTAAAGCCAAACAGCCTTTTAATTACAGAACTGGTTAACATCAGATTAAAAGATATGGCTAAACTTTGATTCGGACACTGTTTATAGTCCCAGTCCCTTTCAACACGGTGACACCATGGAATCCATTCTGAATTACCATCTTACAAACAGGGATTTCTGGCTCATAAAATTCCTATTGTTTTTATTCAGATGGGCCAGAGTGAAGTGTTTATGAAGCACTGGCAAACAGATCACCTCAATGAGCAATGTCTTCATTTGCAGAAGAAAATTATCATCTGTCAGAAAGGTAAAAAACATTAAAATGATGCTATTCAATTTATTTCCTTTCATATTCTCTGTCAACACCGTGTTGTAATTTCAAGTTTTCACAAAGAAAAGGATGTTTTTATTGTAAGGTTTTATATATATATTTGTGATTTAATTTTATAATTGTAACAGTTCAGAAATTAATGAACAGACCAAACCAAATGAACCCAGTACAAGAAGCTGAAACATAATGTGCTATTGAATTTCTCAGGGTTATTAATTGACTATAGTTTTTGTTATCTGTTCACCAGTCAGTAGTATTGTGCTTTTTTCTGCATTATTGACTTGTACATTTTATTGTGTGAACTGCGGATGCATAATTCTGTTCCATAATGGTAGTTGTCAGAGAATTTCTAGCCCGCCAGCGGCTGCTGCAAAAGATGAACATCAAACAGCAAGAGGTCAACTCCATTGAAAGCTTTTTGCAGACTGCGGAAGATATGGGATTGAAAGCGTATGATTCCTTGGTCATTCAAAATGCGTCTGACATTGCACGGGAAAATGACAGGATTAGGAATGAACTTAACGCAGATTACCTGAGGGAAAAGTTAGAGGCACGACACAGAGACGAGCAGGCCACAAAACGGTAAGCATGGACTTCTGATATCCCATTCAGTACGAGAAATGATTGCTGGATTTGCAAGAAGCCAAGGCTTTTAGACCATATATAAGTATGTTAAAATGACTTTAAGGAGTCAAATAATTAACTTGGGCATGTTACAAATCTGAGCGGTGAAAGCCATTCAAAGGGATAAAAGATACTAATTAAATATTGCAGTAAATCTGAGCTACCCCAGTGTGCTGAAAGTTTCTGAGCTAGTGGTTTGATTTATCAAATGCAAGCAAATGTCACTTGAAGGGTTACAGTTCTGGCTATTAATATGCTGCACACAAATCCAATGAATAGGTTCTGTTTAACACCCAGGTGCTTCGAAAGTCTGGTTGCCACTAAATACTGGTTTGCTCCAGTGAAAGAGTTAACCGTTTTGTGTCATCCCACCAGCCTGTTTCAGGCAGGCTCGCAGCATCTGCAGCAGCCACGGTATTAGCGGGACTGCTTGCTGTCGTCTATTTTCCTATTTGCAAGCAGCCAAATAGATGGCATTGGAGGAACCTCAGCTCCCATTACAATGCATGACAATAAACTATTCAGAAACGTGTGTTTCTTTTTAAATCATAACTTATCAGTGTTTCTTTAAAGTCTTATATATAATAGAGGTAAAATAGTTAAAAGTGTTTTGATTTGCACAGAGCAGAAATGAACAGCAGAAGACAGCTGGCTTTCTGTGGATTTGTGTTTGACAGGAGCAGTGCTTCCACCCTCACCTCACAGTGGGGGTGTTGGTTGCCTGTTTTTTGTGAAAAGCTGGCATTACGTTTCCATGAACAAGTTCATTGTTCTAATTCAGCATCTGGACATCATTTTAATTTCAGATCTGGCATCGGGAGTGGAAAGGTCAATGAAGACAGTCTTTCGGGCTGCCGAGCGCCGAAGCCTTTTCACTCGAGCTCGGTGTCGGCACCTACCTTTGTCGATGGGTTGGCACATTCTGTGATTGGATCATCCATCAGATCACCCTCCCTTCACTCAGTATTCAGTATGGATGATAGCAATGGCCTGCAGTCACCACGGAAACAACCTCCTCCTAAACCAAAGAGGGACCCCAATACGCGGCTGAGTGCTTCATATGAGGCTGTGACTGCATGTATATCGGCGGCTTCTAAAGAAGCAGCAAATGAAGGTTTGAAGAATGATTGTTCACATTGAGAAATAGTGTAAAATTAGACTAAAATGGACAAATCTTCTTCATGATTAATCTGTCCATTTATGTGACATTTAGTAGCGTCATGGGTGATTTAACTGCCAGACTATAATATATATACCTTCTCAGGATATTGCCTTTTTTTTCCTGTAACTGAGACTTGTATGATATTTACTGAAAACAGCAAATCCTAGTAACCAGCTGCAAAATAAAGTGATAACACTGCCGTGGTGATGTCACAAAGCAGAAGTAGTATTTTGGGAACGTCACAGCCTCTTAAATAATAGTGAATAGTGCATCCAGTTTGTCATCGCTAGTGTAAAAACCACGCAGAAATTGAGTTAATGACTCCAACATATATATATCCTAAAATCATAGAATCTTACAGCACAGAAGGAGGCCATTCGGCCCATTGTGACTGTGCCAGCTCTTTGAAAGAGCTATCCAATTAGTCTGACTCCCCTGCTCTTTCTCCATAGCCCTGCAAATTTTTCCTTTTCAGGTATATATCCAAGTACTGAATCTGCTTCCACCACCCTTTCAGGCAGTGTGTGTGTATATACATATTTATATTCAAGGCATCATAATTCTGTGGGACAGGCTGGTTGGACCAGAGGGTCATTCTCCTGCGTGTCATTTTTTGTATGTTTATAGAGATATCAAAGAGTGAGCTTCTGTAATTTAAGCCCGGGAAATAGAATACATTTCTACATCACTTGAATTTTGCTGTTGCTGTCCCGCCATTAGACTACCACACTGTAAACGCACATTATTCACTCCATAAGGTAAATTTGCCAATTCTGTGGTCGCAGGAGGGAGCCTCACTCAAAGGGACCACTGGTCAGAGGGACAGTGCTATAGTGTTGTAGCTCTGTCTCCAACCCATGCTCCATTCATGTGTGACTTCCCACTTGGAGCATGAGATTGGATAATTGACCCTTTTCTGTCCAATAACAGCATAATTCACATAGTGAATGTTAAAGTATTCAACATTGTGTGTCAGAGGTAAATACAAATATTTCACATATACATTTTCTAATTAATCTCAGTTGTATGTAGAAATTAATTTAGCAGTGAAATTCTAATTTTGTTTTTAAGGAATTCTGCCCAATGTGCTCTTAAATACAGATAATTAGTTAATTATATATGACATCCAAACAGTGAGTTCAAGGAAGTAATTTAATTCTCTGGAGTATGTACCTCCCTCCTCAACATCATTAACATCAAGTAAAAAGAAAAAAAGAAAGACTTGCATTTATATAGTGTCTTTCATGACCTTAGGACATCCCTAAGCACTTTATTTTTGAAGTGTAGTCACTGTTGTAATGTAGGAAACATGGCAGCCAATGTGCGCACAGCAAGGTTCCACAAACAGCAATTTGATAATGACCAGATAATCTGTTTTAGTGATGTTGGTTGAGGGATAAATATTGGCCAGGACACCGGGGATAACTCCACTGCTCTTCTTCGAAACAGTGCCTTGGGATCGTTTATGTCCATCTGAAAGGGCAGACAGGGACTCTGTTTAATGTCTCATCCAAAAGACAACACTTCTGATAGTGCAGCACTGCCTCCGTACTACTTTGGAGTGCCAGTCTAGATTTGGTGCTCAAGTCTCTGGAGTGAGACTGTGACCCCACAACCTTCTGACTCAGAGGCATGTGTACTACCACTGAGCCACAGCTGACACTAATAAGTAAGTACAACATAAACACTCACAACCCACCACTGTCTCTAAGGTGCCCAAAATTGTACCCATTGCATCTGCATTTTCAGTTCTAATATTTTTCCAACATTCCTGTTATCTTCACAATTTTTGATTCTGTCTATTTCTATTTCCATCTTTAGTCATTACACCCTCATCTACTCTTATTGAAACCCAGCTTTCATCTTTTTCAACTCTCTCTTACACTCTTACATTTTCTTCTCCAACTTCTGACCCAAAGGAGGTGCACGTACTTATGTTTACTCTGGCATCCCTGCTGCTTGTCTAAACTCCCTTGAGTTTGATCCCCATTGGGTTAAAATATTCCTTGCTTCATTCATTTCTTTTGCTGTCTCTGTTACTCTTCAAACTTTACATCGCACTTGAACATCAGCATTTTATCAATCAAATGGAAGGTATCAAATCTTAACTTTCCCTATGCTGAAATCACTAATCTTACAGGATGATTTTCTTATATGTTGTAACAGTGTGAACAAACTCGAGAAATCAGTATTTCGAGCAAAATTGGAAAGATGGGACCGATTTTCCCCTTTTGAATCTGGGAGGAGCATGTAGAGGCAGATTGCATGTGGAGGATCACATGACCATAACGGATCCCAGTTGATTTTCCTGTACATGTTCAGCCAGATAATATTTTGTGCCCAAGTGTAAGAGAGTAAAATCTGACCCCCATTCTTTTTGCTTCTGATGTTACGATATTTAGAGATAAATATTCATTTTCAGGTTAGCCGGTGCCGAAGTTTGCATTCCAGGATTTCCAATCAGGAATTCAAGCTCACACCTGTAATTTAATGGTCAGAATGTCACAGGGACTTGTGCCTGAGTTCTTGATATGTGCTCCTGGTGCATGAATCATGGCACCAGGAGCGCTAAAGATAAGTTTGGCAAGAAAAAACTATCCCCACTGCCATCTTCATTCTCCACCACCAGTAATAGCCAATGCCCAGTCTTTCGCTATCCTGAAAAATGACAACCAACTCATCATTCAGCCTACCTGTATCATTGATTGGCCTAATAATTCACCTACACCTGGACTTTCTGTGGGCATTTTCTCAATCTGTGCCGTAACTTCAGCAGAAAATCAGCAGAACTCTAGGAGAAATGGGACAGGTGGCTAAAGATGATCATTTCTCCAGTGTTTCCACTGACATTGCAGTGAGATATCGGAGGACCCTGTGGAAATTCTCCCACCCCAATCTCCTAGGACATTTTCTTACCTCCAATCAACTCTGATATTGCATCTGTCTCTTCGCCTTTGGGATTTGCTGCCCACTGCCCCATATCTATGGGGAAAATGATTTGGAAGTCTTTCATTATTCTGTGAAAATGGTAATTGAGTGGCCTTCTTATTTTCTATATGGATTAATTATTTAAATGAGTACAAAAGCTTTCTGAATTAAATGTGGCTTTACTGAAGATTCAAGTGAATTTAATTAAATAAAGTGAGACGTGGAGATCAAAAAATAATTAATTAATTAAGCAGTTGGGCTTTACGAATTAGAAATGGCTTGCAGAGAATGAGAGGAAATGACAATAAATTAATAAAGTAAATAGAACTGGAAATGGAGCAGATAAAGCAGCCTTACACCAAATAGCGATCAAGACAAATGTTTCCAAAAAACCAGGACATAATGACTAAATTCATCAAATAAAGATCGATTTCAGCAAAATGAATTAAATAAAAGATAGATGAATTTAAAGTGGCCTTACATAGAATTGTTAGAAACTGCAGCAAATATATTAATTGAAGTCAGAGTGGCATTTATATAAGTTGGGGAGAAGCTTGTCAAAATTAATTAAATAAGGAGGTGGGCTTGAAGAATTCAGAGTAGCCTTACACATCAGCAAAAGACATGGGGGTTAATGAATTCCAAGCGGCCTTGCAGATTGTCTAAATTAATTAAAGGCGCAGGCTTCATTCGGCAAAATTAATTAAATAGAGAGGTGGCCTTTAAGAATTCAAAACTGGCCTTATGCATTACCAAAATTAATTAAGAGGGGGCTCTTAAGAATTCAAAATGACCTTTCACAACATCAGCTAAACAGCAGGTGTATTTGTCAGTTATACATGGAGTTGAAATAAAAGTGTAAAAGTAAATTTAATTTACCTGAAAATTTACAGAAAAGTAAAAAAAAAATCCTGGAAATCCACAGCAGGTCAGTCAGTAACTGTTGTGAACGTGTACCTGTTTTTTCTCTTTACAGATGCCGACTAATCTGCTTTATAATTTCAGCAGTTTCTGTTTTATTTCAGATATACAGCATTTTTAGTTTTCCTTACCATTTTATCTGAGAACTTAGCTGGCAAGAAAAGGAGGGAAAAAATGGCAGTCAGAGCTGCGAGACAGAATTCAGAGGCGCATCAAGGTGTCATCTAGTGCCCAGGGGATTGTATTACAATGGGATTGTTGATAAAGCAAAACTGAATGGGAATTTTAACATTGCAATTTACAATAGTAATGGCCCAGAATTCGGGTCGGGGGCTTCCCGCGGGTGTAAGCCCCCGACCTGCACTTACCTTGCGCACCGGCCGTTGTGCTGTGGGCCCCCGTGGAATTCCAATCCGGGGCCTGCTCCAACTGCCGGCGTGCAGTGCTTGCGTATCCCAGGGGCGCAGTTAGTTCGAAGCGTCCCCTGGGATCACGTGGGCCATGGGGAGCCAATCGGAGCAGGGAAATGCCCATTCATAAGTTTGACAGGAAGAGCTGTCAAAACTTAGAAATACTACGAGCCCCAAAACATCACTAAATCTTCAAATAAATTTTTTAAAAACATCACATTTTTTAAATAAACTATAAATTACATGAAATAACTTTTAAACAATAATTTTAATTTTTGAAAAAAATAATTTTATTCTCTAAAGGGGCTAATAATAAACTTATCTTTCTTTAAAGTATTTAAATATAATAAAACTGTGGAAAAAATGTTTTAATTTTAGTTAATTCACCACTTACCTTGAAAAAAACAGGCCTTACGCCTGCTTTTTAAATGTGTAACTTCTGGAGACTTACCCTCCCGGGAAAACCTGTAAAAAAAACCTAAGTTCGATGCGCACGCGCAGCCTCTCCCGTGCACGCATTCGAACTCTGAACCCCTTCTTTCAGGGGAACGGAAGTGCCGGTTTCCCACGCATGCGCGGTGCATGCAGGAAACTGGCACTTCCATTGGGCCTACGGGTGAGTACCCCGTGCGTACTCACCCATGGAGACCCGAAGTTCTGGATTAGTTCATGCAGAAGTATGACCAAAAATTGTGCAACAAGAAGTGAGGTTTCTGCACTGTGCAAGAGAGAGAGAGATGGATAGATACCTTTGACAGGTTTTTTATGTAAATGTCAGTGTTTCATAAACTCAACAGTTCAATAATATTTACTGAGGTCACAATATTTCCACATCATCAGTCGCATAATTACACCAAGATCAGACTCTAATTTTAAAACCTCAGGGAAGGGATGTAACCACACTAAATGGATAACAACTTATGCCTACTTTCAAATGGACTACATAAATTGTTATTAAATTGCTCTATAAATGTGACAGTTTATGTCAAATTTATTATTTCCAACTACCATTTTTACCATGAGATTACCTGGACTTGCTTACTTTAATGGATTTAGTCATATAAACCTCCAGAAGATTGCAATGGAAGTCTGTAATAAAGGGGTATTATAATTTGGTAAAAAGTGTCTTACAGGTCAACTTAGATGGTTTACTAACAAGGGAATGTGCAACGATGTGACTGACATTATTGCTTCAACGATTGTGTCTGCAGCTACAGTTCTTACACTTTACAGCTTATTGAGTTTGTTAGTGCCACTTTAGTTCATGCTGTCAGGGTGTGAGTAGGGATTTCACCCTCAGACCAATGTCAGGGAGCCCATGAAAACAAAATGGTGGGGATCTCTCTGCCTATACAGCATGGCTCAAATTAACTGTCGAGCCAAAAGGGGAGCTCACCTATGCCCTTCCACTCTATGACATGTTGGTAACTCAACCCAAGGCTCACTGTGCCACTATTCTAGTGATGACACACTTTGCGCTGTGGATGGGGGTATTGTTGCTCAGGGTAGGTTTTGGTTTGGGGGGAAGAATGTTGGAAGGGTGCAAGGCATTTTCTTCCCTGCCCCTTCACAAAACTCCTTAGAATCATAGAATCGTACAGCATAGAAGGAGGCCATTCGTCCCATCATGCCTGTGCCGGCTCTTTGAAAGAGCTATCCAATGGTCCCACATCCTTGCTTTTCCCCCATAGCCCTACAAATTTTCCTTTATAAGTATATATCCAATTCCCTTTTGAAAGTTATTATTGAATCTGCTTCCACCACCCTTTCAAGCAGTGCATTTCAGATCATAACAACTCACTGCGTTAAATAATTCTGCTCATACTCTTTTGCCAATTATCTTAAACCTGTGTCCTCTGGTTACCAACCCTCCTGCCGGTGGAAACAGTTTATCCTTATTTACTTTTTAAAAATCTAATCAAACTTTGTTAACATTGCTTCCTATTCCTTTCAATTACTCATTACTGTATGCATCCTGTCGCTTGCATGTATATTTCATTCCCTTTCCCAACACCCCTTCGCATTTCCTGTTATGTTGTGCTTCCTGCATCACAAACCCATCCACTGAACTTTTCTGTCACTGACTCCCCATTGGAATTCCTACCTCTTGCCTTTGCCACCACTCACTCCCCTAATCAGTACAGCCTCACTCCCATATTTTCTCTTGTGCAATGCCGCTTATATATTGCCATTCCCGTCATTCTGTGCCTTTAATCACTATAGCCTCCCAATAGCAAGACAACTCCCCTTTGTTATCTGTTGTTTGAAGTGGGTGATACATATTTAAATGCAGAACACAGCACTTTGGATTAGTTTACCTGTGGCACTGACTGATGCGCTTTGCCTCTGGTTCTTGCTTACAATTGACAGGAAGCAAGTGACGAGCACAATTCAGTGTCATCGAAAGATAGACCATATGGGACCCAATTTCAATCACAGCTGCTGAATGATGAAATTATAAAGCTATAACTCCTGTTGACGTCAGTGCAAGTTATTTTGTTTCATAAATGTTTAATAGGACAGAGGCAATGTAGCTCATTTCATCTCAGTTATGATTTGCTGCAACTTTCAAGGGAAGTCACCACAGTTTAACCTTTCACATTTCACTGAGACAGGTTAAAACCTAATAAACTGCATTTCAACTGGCTGAAAGCACGACAGGATTCAGGGAATGAGTTGTATTTTATGGAGTAACCCTTGGGCTTTAGAGGCAGTGTAGAAAACATAAATTTCTAATTGAAACATTAGTGAAGCGATACTTTGAAAAATTATCATCAGACCTTAGTATAAATACTTGTAGTAGCATGGATATATAACCTATGGTTAGCTATGTGTGAAACAGGCTCAAGTTCTGAAGAAGAAATAAGTTGTAATAATTCGCCTCCACCTAAGGTTCATTAGGCAGAATGTCTCTGTAACTCAGTAGCATGCATGGTTCATTACAGACATTCAAGATGCACAACTTCTGGTGAATGCAAACACATTTCTTTCTGTAACTGAAGTAAAATTCCATCTTCACCAATGTTCACTAGGTTTCAGCTCACACAAGAAAAGTAATTATTAAAGGACTATTCATGCAATATAAAGTGCTGTCACTCTAGCAATAGGTATATACTTGAACCATTCATTGCAAAATCAAAATTCATAAGGTTACTGATAGCACAGCATAAAGCTTAATCATAGATTCTCTGTTTTTGACTGTGGATAAGTTTCCAGTTTGTATTTCCTGTTTTTTCCTCCTGCATCTTGGTGCCAGCTTGATGCGCTCACCCTCATATGCCTGATTGTTTTACCTCATGGTCTCGTGCTATTAACCACTAGGGTTTATGCTCTCTGCTCAGCGTTTAACCTTTTTTCCCTTGTTCCAGATTTAATTTGGTACCTACCTGCTCTGACCAGCTTTCTGTTACCTGGATCCTCCAACTTGTTTCTTTGTTCCTCTTCATTTATTTCTCTGTAACTTCACTTCCTCTATCCCCTTTTCAGGTTCTCCTATCTTTATCTCTAGCTCTAGATCAATCTCTAACACCTTTTCAGGTTCTTCTGTCTCCATATTTATCTATATCTCTATCCCTCTTTCAGGTTCTCCTTTTTTCCATATTTATCTCCATCTATCTTTATCTCTGATTCAAGTTCTCCTATCTCCATTTCTAACTATATCTCTGTTTTAGGTATTTCATTGTCAGTCTATCTCTATGTCCGTCTCAGGTTCTCTTCTTTCTACTTTGGTTTCTTATCCTCCCATTTCTATCGCAGCTTCAAATCTCCTCTTTCTTTCTCAATTTCAGGTTCCCTTTTCTCTGTTTACTGGATCCTCCTCCTCTCCCCTTTTAACTCTTTAGTTTTGTTTCACACAAACATCACTGGTCTCTTACTTTTACTTCCTTTTTTGCCCATTCACTTGTTATGCCTTATCTTGTGATCCTATTGTTGATATCTCTCTTCACACTTTAATTTTTTAAAAATCTTTCATTACATTCTGCTAGCAAATATGCTATATTTTAATTTTGATATACTAACACATCACCTACATATTAAATGTTAGTACTTAACCAGGCTATTATTCAACAATCTTTGCCCCACCCTGTTCAGACAAAGATTTTACAACCACTTTACAACCTTTATTTTTCTTTTCAGATTTTGATGGAGCAACTCCATTTTCAGCACTTTTTATTTTTATTTCTGAGTTCTATCATTTGCAGTTTTTTTCTCTTTGCCTGAGTTCGATACTTTGTCTGATACACTAAGGATTGGCGATCAACTCAAACAGAAACTCCAGGTCTCCCTAATCTACTGCAATAAGAATAAAGGAATTAGGAGCAGGAGTAGGCCATATGGCCCTTCGAGCCTGCGCCACCATTCAATAAAATCATGGCTGATCTTCAACCTCAACTCTACTTTTCCGCCCGATCTCCATATCCCTTAATTCCCCGCGAGTCCATAAATCTATCTAGCTCAGCCTTGAATATAATTAGCAGCTCAGCATCCACAGCCCTTTGGGGCAGAGAATTCCGAAGATTCACAACCCTCTGAGTGAAGAAATTCCTCCTCATCTCAGTCTTAAATGGCCGAGCCCTTATCCTGAGACTATGCCCGCTAGCTCTAGACTCTCCAGCCAGGGAAAACAGCCTCTCAGCATCTACCCTGTCAATCCCCTTCAGAATCTTGTATGTTTCATTAAATCACCTCTCATCCTTCTAAACTCTAGAAAGTATAGGCCAAATCTACTCAATGTCTCCTCATAGGTCAACCCTCTAATCCCAGGGATCAATCTAGTGAACCTTCGTTGCACCGCCTCTACGGCAAGTATGTCCTTCCTCAGATAAGGAGACCTAAACTGTCCATAGTACTCCAGGTGTGACCTTACCAAAGCCCTGTACAATTGTAGTAAGACTTCCTTACTCTTGTTCTCCAGCCCCCTTGCAATAAAGGCCAACTTTTAATTTGCCTTCCTAATTGCTTGCTGTACCTGCATGCTAACTTTCTGTGTTTCCTGTACAAGGACACCTAAATCTCTCTGAACACCAACATTTAATAGTTTCTCACCATTTAAAAAATATTCTGTTTTTTTATTCTTCCTAACGAAGTGAATAACCTCACATTTCCCCCCATCTGCTACCTTATTGCCCACTCACTTAACCTGTCTATATCCCTTTTCAGGCTCTTTGGCCTAGAAATTGGGTTGAGGCGCCAAACTGACGCCAAGTTCGCCTGGGCGCTGGTTTTTGCACAGCGTTCGGAGCTGTAGCAATCGTCAGAAATTCAGTTGAAGTGTCCCTAGAGGGAGACGGGGCGAAGCTCGAGGCGCTCCGCGTCCCTCTTAGGGCGCTGAAACTGAATTTCGCAGCGCAACGTGTCGCAGCGCCACACTCTGCGGCACGGCACGCTGCGGTACTGCAGGCCTTCCTCCCACTGTTAAGGGGGAGGGGCCTGCAACAGCGCGAACCCCGATCGCTAGTGCCGGCAAAAGAGCCCGGCACCAAGGAGAAGTGCCGGGCTCGCGGGAAACAGCCAGCAATGCTGCGGGGGTGGGGGGGAGGGACCAGGAGGCCGGGGACGGAGGTGCTGGCAGGCGGCCGCCGAAAAAGGAGGCCGCCCTGCACCTCCACCTTAACTTGCGCCTCTGCCGGCGCAGCAAGGCCCCGTGAACCGGGTGCGGGTAGCGAACGGCGCTACAGCGGCGTTCGCTACCAAATATCGCGATCGGGGTGCTGCGCACACCGATGACATCATCGGTGGCGGCACAGCGCAACAGGCTAATGCCACCATTAGTGCCCCTGCTGAATATCGCGGGAGGCGCAGCAGCCACTGACTGCCTCTTTAGGCGCTAACAGGTGGCGCTACTCACCCAATTTCTCCCCCTTTGTGTCCTACTCACAGCTCACTTTCCCACCTAGCTTTGTATCATCAGCAAACTTTGATACATTGCACTCGGTCCCTTCATCTATGTCATTAATATAGATTGCAAATAGTTGAGGCCCAAGCACTGATACTTGCGGTACCCCACTAGTTACAGTCTGCCAACTGGAAAATGACCCATTTATCCCTGCTCTCTGTTTTCTATCCGTTAACCAATCCTCTATCCATGATAATCTATCCATGATAATATATTACCCGCAACCCCATAAAGTAAGTAATGTCAGAAGTGGGATTCAAAGCCATATCTCCAGAGGAGATTGTAACCTGAACACAGTGCCTTAGACGGCTTGGCCATCCTGACTCAGCACTAATCTACTGCAAAATGCAGTGCTTATAATAGGGAGCTTAACTGAAATCACAGAGGCTACAGCATGGTGTGGGCCTTTCTGATCAGCAAAAAACTCAAAACCAAATGACAAAAAACTTTACAGTTGAGCTTGATTTCATCTAGTGCTACTTCTTCTTCTTCTTAGGCAGTCCCTCGGAACCGAGGATGATATAACTTTTTGCATGTTTGAGTTTTTACAATCATCGAGATTAGGGATGCCAGTGATGGGTAAGGAGACACTTTCCATTTCAAGCATCCACTCTCAGCACCAAGTGCTCCCAGGTCAAGCAATAGCAAGGTTAGATGCAAATAAAAGTTCTTTAGAATTTAATGTAAAATATGGGACCATTTATTTTGGCTAAGTCTCTGTGTTTATCTCTATTCTAATTGGTTATTTTCATTACTCACCTTTCATATCAAGCTAAGTCTACCTAGTTTCAATTTTTTCCCAATCACATTCCACCAAAAAAACTCAACCCAATTACATTGCTGAAAAAACAAGATCTGAGATACATCTACTCTGACGGTCCCTGACTAGACTCCAGCTAAAAGGAAGATTATTAATAATAGATAAACTTTCCGTTTGGACTGAAAATTACAGTCCTTCTATTGATTTAAATGTGAATTATGAAGTGAGCAGGTTATTGTGTTCCTCTATGAACAAAATAACAGAGAGATTATCTGCACATTAATATAAAGACCAGGCCTACCATAAGCCTCAGATTCAATTTATGGAGTCTGTGTCCTATTCTGCACCTAGATCCATGTAATGGCCTCTGCCTGCTGCTCTGTTCTGAGATCCACCTGTGAGCCTCTCTTCACCTTAACGTTTTTAAAGTTTAAATTTAATTCTCTTTCTTTTACAAACCACCTGCCTCCCACAGATCTAATACCTCAACCCGTCACATTCTCTCACCATACGTCTCAGTGATGGCTTCCATCCAGCTGCCTTCCCTGCATCTGGCTCAGTCCATCGCACAACCCTCCTGTTCTTCTCTTACTAATTGCCATGGGTAATCCTTCAAACAGGACTCTCAATGTTCAAAATAAAACAACTTGAGATCGCTTCACCAATGGTGCTTGCAACAGTGGAGATTAATCTTAAATTCTTGGAGACTCTATGACAAGCCAGGGGACCAACCCTAGTTCAATAAGGAGTGTAGAAGAGCATGCCAGGAGCAGCACCAGATGTACCTAAAAATGAGGTGCCAGCCTGAGGAAGCTGCAACCTGAGGACTACATGCATGCTAAAAAGTGGAAGCAGCATGCTATAGACAGGGCTAAGAGATCCCACAATCAACAGATCAGATCAAAGCTCTGCAGTCCTGCCACATCCAGTCGTGAATGGTGGTGGACCATTAAACAACTAACGGGAGGAGGAGGCTCCATGAATATCACCATTCTCAATGATGGCGGAGCCCAGCACGTGAGTGCAAAAGACAAGGCTGAAGTGTTTGCAACCATCTTCAACCAGAAGTGCCGAGTGGATGATCCATATCGGCCTCCTCCTGAGATCCCCACCTTCACAGAAACCAGTCTTCAGCCAATTTGATTCACTCCACGTGATATCAAGAAACGGCTGAACGCACTGGATACAACAAAGGCTATGGGCCCCAACAACATCCCGGCTATCGTGTTGAAGACTTGTGATCCAGAACTAGCCGCGCCTCTAGCCAAGCAGTTCCATACAACACTGGCATCTATCTGACAATGTGGAAAACTGCCCAGGCATGTCCTGTCCACAAAAAGCAGGACAACTCCAAGCCTGCCAATTACCACCCCATCAGTCTACTCTCAATCATCAATAAAGTGATGGAAGGTGTCATCGATAGTGCTATCAAGCTGCACTTATTCACCAATAACATGCTCACTGATGCCCAGTTTGGGATCTCCCAAGACCACTCGGTGCCTGACCTCATTACAGCCTTGGTCCAAATATGGACAAAGGAGCTGAATTCCAGAAGTGAGGTGAGAGTGACTGCCCTTGACATCAAGGCAGCAGTTGACCGAGTGTGGCATCAAGGAGCCCTAGTAAAACTGAAGTCAATGGGAATCGGGGGGAAATCTCTCCACTGGCTGGAGCCATACCTAGCACAAAGGAAGATGGTTGTAGTGGTTGAAGGTCAATCATCACAGCCCCAGAACATCGCTGCAGAAGTTCCTCAGGGCAGTGTCCTCGCCCCAACCATCTTCAGCTGCTTCATCAATGGCCTTCCCTCCAACATAAGGTCAGAAATGGGGATGTTCACAACTCCTCAGATAATGAAGCAGTCCATGCCCACATTCACCAAGACCTGGATGACGTTCAGGCTTGGGCTGATAAGTGGCAGGTAACATTTGCGCCACACAAGTGCCAGGCAATGACTATCTCCAACAAGCGAGAGTCTAACCACCTCCCCTTGATATTCAATGGCATTACCATCACCGAATCCCCCACTATCAACATCCTGGAGGTCACCATTGACCAGAAACTTAACTGGACCAGCCACATAAATACTGTGGCAACAAGAGCAGGTCAGAGGCTAGGTATTCTGCGGCAAGTGTCTCTCCTCCTGACTCCCCAAAGCCTTTCCACCATCTACAAGGCACAAGTCAGGTGTGTGATGGAATACTCTCCACTTGCCTGGATGAGTGCAGCTCCAACAACACTCAAGAAGCTCGACACCATCCAGGACAAAGCAGCCCCCTTAATTGGCACCCCATGCACCACCTTAAACATTCACTCCCTCCACCGCTGGCGTACTGTGGCTGCAGTGTGCACCATCTACAAGATGCACTGCAGCAACTCGCCAAGGCTTCTTCGGCAGCACCTCCTAAACCCGCAAACTCTTCCACCTAGAAGGACAAAGGCAGCAGGTGCATGGGAACACCACCACCTCCATGTTCCCCTCCAAGTCACACATCATCCTGACTTAGAAGTATATCGTCAATCCTCATTGTCGCTGGGTCAAAATCCTGGAACTCCCTACCTTACAGCGCTGTGGGAGTACCATCACCACACCGACTGCAGCGGTTCAGGAAGGCAGCTCACCACCACCTTCTCAAGGGAAATTAGGGATGGGCAATAAATGCTGGCGTTGCCAGCGATGCCCACATCCCATAAAACAATTTTTTTTTTAATCCACCAGGAGTGTTGGCAACCCTAGTCAGGGAGGAGAAAATTGACCAGCGTTCCTGAACCTGGTAGAAGTTCCCACTGAAAAGAAGTGGACCGCAGAGGCAAACAGGAGTCAGCTTGGCCGATAAGTCTCACCCACCCCGCCCCCCCCCCCCGCCCCACCCCACTGATGTAGAGCACCAAGATCACTGCCTAAGCCTCACTAATGAATAATGTCCGACAAGGTGCGGTATCGAAGAAATACTAATACCTTTGGAACTGCACCTCAGCAAAAAGAGGCTGAGGGGAGGGGTAATAAGCACTATTTTAAAAAGATCCAAAGAAATGCAATGCTTTTTGTACCTATTACACTTACAAACATTTAATTACAGCAGGAAGATAGGAAGTGAAATAATTGCTTTTTGATTTACCTAATTTTTTATTCTTTTTCATCCACAGTTCTGACTAAACCAAGACCCCACAGCGATGATTACAGCACAATGAAAAAGATTCCCCCACCAAAGCCTAAAAGAAGTCCCAACACCAGACTGACAGGTTCATATGAAGAGATCTGCACAAGGAAACCAGCAGCACCTAAATTCACAAGCACAATGACTAAAGTAGCTCACAGCACTGGAACAATTCAACGAGCCGCATCTGCTGATGGGCCCCACTACTGCAGGTTAAGTCTCCATCTGTCACAAGAAGAAGACATGGAGCCTGTTTATATAGAAATGGGAGGGACTGGTGGGACAGGTGGAAATTATCTGACAGAGGTGGAGAGTCCGGATCACGGAGAATCTGTTTATGAAGAGATGAAATATTGTTTGCTGGAAGGCAGCTTAGGCTCTTCTATCTTTTCAAAGCAGGCAGCTTGTCCTCCTCCTCGTTCAGAAAGCAAAACCCCGACATTGTCTGAGGATTTCACAACAGGCTGCCCTACAGGCTGCAAAGAATTAGTATGTGACATTCCACCGCCATTTCCAAACCTCCTCCCCCACCGACCCCCTCTGCTGGTATTCCCTCCAACACCAGTGCAGTGTTCACCTGCCTCTGATGAATCGCCGCTTACACCACTTGAGGTCAAAAGGTTGCCGGTGCTGGAAACTAATTTGAATTACTCTGTGCAATCGGATGGCATATCACCCGCTTCTCCACAATACTCAAGCCATCAAAAAGGAGAAAATGAGCCACCAGCATCTCCTGGACTGGGTGTGTTCAGTATATCAGGAAAGATGTCTCCTCCCCCAACGCCTCCTCCTCTTCCATTAATTGCCACTCCTCCTTACAGGCCAACTTCACATTTTATTTTCCCACCAGACACTTCCTCCCCTTGTTTTGCCAATACAGGAAAACTAGCTATGAGCACAGATATTCCCAAAGTACCTCAGAAACCGAATCCCTTACAAGGAGGAGCTTCATCTACAAACTCTACAAGGTTGCCTTGCTCACCAGTAAAAACCTGCAGGACAGAACCTGGGAAGCACTTTTCCTCCTCAGCAGGGAACACATCGCTATTTCCTTACTCTTCCACTATCCCTAGGCCAATTACCAGCCCACTTGATGAGCTGAACAGTCTCTTCAGCTCAGGTCGAAGTCTTCTGCGAAAATCAGCAGCGGGAAGGAAGATACGGGAACAAGCAAGTGAGTAGATCTAACTTCTGTACAATAAATCTAAGAAGTCAACTGCGTTAGGAGGAGGGAGATATATCTGTCTATAAGTAATGGAGTAATGGTGTTAGACTTGGCTCAGTGGTAGCACTCTTCTATCTGAGTCAGATTGAAGGGATAATTACAGTCATAGAGTCATAGAGTATTACAGCACGGATAGAGGCCCTTCGGCCCATCGTGTCCGCGCCGGCCATCAAGCCCTGTCTAATCTAATCCCATATTCCAGCATTTGGCCCGTAGCCTTGTATGCTATGGCATTTCAAGTGCTCATCCAAATGCTTCTTAAATGTTGTGAGGGTTTCTGCCTCCACAACCCTTTCAGGCAGTGAGTTCCAGACTCCAACCACCCTCTGGGTGAAAAAGTTCTTTCTCAAATCCCCTCTAAACCTCCCGCCCTTTACCTTGAATCTATGCCCCCTAGTTATTGACCCCTCTACTAAGGGAAAAAGCTCCTCAGCATCCATCCTATCTATGCCCCTCATAATTTTGTACACCTCAATCATGTCCCCCCTCAGCCTCCTCTGCTCCAAGGAAAACAAACCCAATCTGCCCAGTCTCTCTTCATAGCTGAAGTGCTCCAGCCCTGGTAACATCCTGGTGAACCTCCTCTGCACCCTCTCTAACGCGATCACATCCTTCCTGTAGTGTGGCACCCAGAACTGCACACAGTATTCCAGCTGTGGCCTAACCAGTGTTTTATACAGCTCCATCATAACCTCCTTGCTCTTATATTCAATGCCTCGGCTAATGAAGGCAAGTATCCCATATGCCTTTTTTACCACCTTATCCACCTGTTCCGCCGCCTTCAGGGATCTGTGTACTTGCACACCCAGATCCCTCTGACCCTCCGTCTTGCCTAGGGTCTTTCCATTCATTGTGTATTCCCTTGCCTTGTTAGTCCCCCCAAAGTGCATCACCTCGCACTTTTCCGGGTTAAATTCCATTTGCCACTGTTCTGCCCATCTGACCAACCCATCTATATCGTCCTGCAGACTGAGGCTACCCTCCTCGCTATTTACCACCCTACCAATTTTTGTATCATCCGCGAACTTACTGATCATACCTTTTACATTCATATCCAAGTCATTAATGTAGACCACAAACAGCAAGGGACCCAGCACCGATCCCTGTGGTACCCCACTGGCCACAGGCTTCCAGTCACAAAAACAACCTTCGACCATCACCCTCTGCCTTCTGCCACTAAGCCAGTTTTGTATCCAATGTGCCAAGGCACCCTGGATTCCATGGGCTCTTACCTTCTTGACCAGTCTCCTGTGCAGGACTTTATCGAAGGCCTTACTGAAATCCATGTATACCACATCCACTGCGTTACCCTCATCCACACACCTAGTCACCCCCTCAAAAAATTCAATCAAATTAGTCAGACATGATCTTCCCTTGACAAAGCCATGCTGACTATCTCTGATTAATCCTTGCCTCTCCAAGTGGAGACAAATTTTGTCCCTCAGAATTTTTTCCAATAATTTTCCTACCACTGATGTTAGGCTCACTGGCCTGTAGTTCCCCGGTTTTTCCCTACTACCCTTCTTGAATAATGGTACTACATTAGCGGTTCTCCAGTCCTCTGGCACATCCCCTGTGGCCAGAGAGGTCCTGAATATATGTGTTAGAGCCCCCGCAATCTCTTCCTTTGCCTCACACAGCAGCCTGGGATACATTTCATCCGGGCCTGGGGATTTATCCATTTTTAGGCCAGCTAAAACCGCCAATACCTCCTCCCTCTCGATGTTAATATGTTCGAGCATATCACAGTCCCCCCGCCCTATTTCTATGTCTACATCGTCCTTCTCCATAGTGAAAACAGATGCAAAAAATTCATTTAGAACCCCTCCTACATCTTCCGGCTCCACACACAGATTGCCACTTTTGTCCCTAATGGGCCCTATCTTTTCCCTAGTTATCCTCTTACCCTTAATATACTTATAAAACATCTTCGGATTTTCCTTTATTTTGCTCGCCAGTGTTATTTCATGGCCCCTCCTTGATCTCCTAATTTCTTTTTTAAGTATCCCCCTGCACTTTTTGTACTCCTCTAGGGCTTCCTCCGTCTTTAGCCTTTTGTATCTACCAAAAGCCCTCCTTTTTTTCCTAATCCATTCTCGTATATCCCCTGACATCCAAGGTTCCCTGTGGTTTTTGGAACCACTCGTGACCTTTACGGGAACATGTTGCCATTGTATGATCTCAATCTCCCTTCTGAAAGCCTCCCATTGCTCCGATGCGGATTTTCCTACAAGTAGCTGATCCCAGTCCATTTTGGCCAGATCCTGCCTTATCCTATTAAAATCGGCCTTCCCCCAATTTAGAACCTTTATTTCCGGCCCATCCCTGTCCTTTTCCATGACCACCTTAAATCTTACCATATTATGGTCACTATCACCAAAGTGCTCACCTACTATCACTTTTTCCACTTTGCCGGCCACATTCCCTAGAATTAGGTCCAGTACCGCCCCCTCTCTTGTAGGACTTTCTACATGCTGGCTCAAAAGCTCTCCTGGATGCACTTTAAGAATTCTACACCCTCTGAGCCTTTCACACTCTGACTATCCCAGTTAATATTGGGGAAGTTGAAATCCCCCATTATTATTACCCTATTATTTGCACATTTCTCTGAGATTTGCCTACATATCTGTTCCTCTATCTCCCCCTGACTGTTTGGAGGCCTATAGTACACTCCCAGCAAAGTGCTTGCCCCCTTTTTGTTTTTAAGCTCCACCCATATGGCCTCATTAGAGGACCCTGCTAATATATCATCCCTCCTTACTGCTGTAATTGACTCCTTAATTAATATTGCGACACCCCCTCCTCTTATACCTCCCCCTCTGTCTCGCCTGAAGATTCTGTACCCCGGAATATTGAGCTGCCAGTCTTGCCCCTCCCTCAACCATGTCTCCGTGATAGCAACAATATCATACTCCCATGTGTTTATCAACACCTTCAGTTCATCCACCTTATTTGCAAGACTCCTTGCATTAAAATAGATGCCATCCAGCCTTGCCCTTATATATTTGCCCTGTCTACCAAGCTGACTTGTTTTATTCTCTATAATTGGCAGCACATCACCCCCTATTTCAGCTCCCCTCTGTATCCCATCCCCCTGCCAAGTTAGTTTAAACCCCCCCCAACAGTGCTAGCAAACCTCCCCGCAAGGATCTTTGTCCCGCTCTGGTTCAGGTGCAACCCGTCTGACTTGTACAAGTCCCACCTTTCCCAGAAGCAGGCCCAGTGATCCAGGAAAGTAAAACCCTCCCCCCTACACCAACTTTTTAGCCACGCATTCATCTGCTCTATCCTCCCATTCCTATACTTACTAGCACGTGGCACTGGGAGTAATCCAGAGATTACAACCTTTGAGGTCCTGCTCTTTAATCTGTTACCTAGCTCCCTAAATTCTTGATGCAGGACCTCATCCCCCTTCCTTCCTATGTTGTTGGTCCCAATGTGGACCACGACCTCTGCCTGCTCCCCCTCCCCCTTAAGAATGCCCTGTAGCCGCTCAGTGACATCCCAGACCCTAGCCCCAGGGAGGCAACAAACCATCCTGGAGTCACGTTTGCGGCCACAGAAACGCCTTTCTGTTCCCCTTACGATAGAATCCCCTACCACTATTGCTCTCCCCCTCTTTTTCCTCCCTTTCTGAGCAGCAGAAGCGTCCCTGGTGCCAGGAAGCTGGCTGCTGCTGCCTTCCCCTGGTGAGTCATCCCCCTCAACAGTATCCAACTTGGTATAATTGTTTGAAAGGGGGATGTCCGCAGGCGTTCCCTGCACTTCCTGCCTGCCTCTGTTGCTCCGCCTGATGGTCACCCCCTGTGCAGCCCTACCCTGAGGCGTGAACAACTCGCTAAACGTGCTATCCACGACCCTCTCAGCATCGCGCATGCTCCAAAATTCATCCACCCGCAGCTCGAGCGCCGCAATGCGGTCTACAAGTAGCTGCAGCTGGATGCATTTCCCGCACACATGGTCGTCAGGGACACTGGCAGCGTCCCTGATTTCCCACATGGAGCAGGAGGAGCAGAACACGGGTCTGAGCTCTCCTGCCATGACTTACTCCTTTAATTAATTTAAAAATGTATTCAATACCCCAGTTACAGGTATACTCTAGGGCGCTTTATTTACCAACTGTCCCCACTACACCAGAGACCCTAGAAATTTAACACCACAGAAGTCAAGCTTGTATTGAAAAGAGAGAAATACTCACCAACCAATCACTTACCTGCTCCCTGGTGACGTCACACTCTGATTACTTTTTACCTCTCTCCTCTGCTGTTGATTTGGTGTGCCTCACCTCACCTCGCTGCTCCCTGTGGTTGGGCCTCGTTGGTGGAGCCGGTTTTTAAGCCGGGCTCCGCCTCACCTCGCCTCGCTGCTCCCTGTGGTCGGGCCTCGTTGGTGGAGCCGGTTTTTAAGCCGGGCTCCGCCTCACCTCGCCTCGCTGCTCCCTGTGGTCGGGCCTCGTTGGTGGAGCCGGTTTTTAAGCCGGGCTCCGCCTCACCTCGCCTCGCTGCTCCCTGTGGTCGGGCCTCGTTGGTGGAGCCGGTTTTTAAGCCGGGCTCCGCCTCACCTCGCCTCGCTGCTCCCTGTGGTCGGGCCTCGTTGGTGGAGCCGGTTTTTAAGCCGGGCTCCGCCTCACCTCGCCTCGCTGCTCCCTCTGGTCGGGCCTCGTTGGTGGAGCCGGTTTTTAAGCCGGGCTCCGCCTCACCTCGCCTCGCTGCTCCCTGTGGTCGGGCCTCGTTGGTGGAGCCGGTTTTTAAGCCGGGCTCCGCCTCACCTCGCCTCGCTGCTCCCTGTGGTCGGGCCTCGTTGGTGGAGCCGGTTTTTAAGCCGGGCTCCGCCTCACCTCGCCTCGCTGCTCCCTGTGGTCGGGCCTCGTTGGTGGAGCCGGTTTTTAAGCCGGGCTCTGCCTCACCTCGCCTCGCTGCTCCCTGTGGTCCTAGCCCTTTTGGGCTATCCCAGATCAGGCGTATTGCCCAGATGTTCACTCTCAACTTAAGTTAGAGATAGCCGAATTCCATAAGATGCTTAAATGGGTCTAAAGGTTCAGGCTATCTTTCCCTAAAGGAAAGGAACAACTGAAGATATTACCACCCTCCAGATAGTACTTTTAATAAGTTGAACTAGACTGTAACCTTCCGGATATTATGAGGGTCCAGAATACCCCCCAGAATTCTGCAACTCCTTACAAAATAATGTACAGAATTTGGGTTTGCGAGTTTGTACAGAATTACTCTGAGACAATTCTAAAAATATATCGTTTTATTTAAGTGTCAACATTCAGTTAACATCTGTTGAATCAGTCTCAACATTAACAATTCAAATTAAAATTAGCTTACATTTCTTATTTCTCAGAGATCCTTATTCTCAAATCTTTATTTCGTTACATTTCTTATTTCTTACTTATTTCAAAATCCAGAACATCCACCAAAATCAATTGCTTTGACTCCCCGAGACTCATAGTTAAAGACTTACAGAGATGCCTCTGAAGAGTTGAGAAATGCTTTGCCCGTTCAGCGAGTTCTGCCTTTCTGTTGAAAAGGTCTATGTTTTATACTCTTTTGGCAGTGGTTTCTTCTTTGATGTTCTCTGCTGATGTCAGCTAATTGTCTTTATTGATACCTCTTTCGAATGCTTTCTATTCTTACTGTCAATTCAACTATTGCATGCATAATTATTTCTCTACCTTTAGGTGTTCCAAAAACTATCATAAAAACAATGACAGCAATGGTTTCTGTTTGATGCCATTCTTATCGAAGATTCTTCATTCAACTTTTAATATTGGCTTTACTGGTTTTTAGCCGACATTGTGACTCTCCTTACTGCTCCAAGTTCCATACAAACACAATGTAATTGCTTGGTGCATCTATTGAAGTTATATCTTCAACGTCTCCTTGTTGGTATCATATTTACTATATCTATATTAAAGACACTTTGACCAGAGTGTTTCATGCATTTCTAGCTATCTCAATTGGTTGCATATTTAATCATGTTTCCTGTCATCCAAGTTCAACATAAAACTATTTGATCAGTATTGAGTCTGTGTTTCCAAATGTAGTTATGCTGAATAACTGGACACAGACTACAGAAATAATTAAACAGGTCTTTAGTAATTGAGGGTCAGGGCTGAACTGGAATACACTTTGCTCCACAGGGTTTATATACCGGTGTGGTCACCACCGGTACTACAATGTACAGGAGCCATCAAAAAGTAGTCCATCACCTTAAGGTATCCTCTTAAGGTGGTACAGGTTACATACACTGCAATTCCTCCCCTGTTAGCTTAACAGTGTACACCCCAATTTAAACATTACATGGATAACATATATACAACTTTCACACAAAACTGTTCAAAGATTCAGGCCTAGAAATTCAGTTGCGTTCGCCAGCCGTTAGCGCCATAAGAGGGGTAGATTTTGAGCGCTAGGCACTTAGCGCCTGGGCGCAGACCGATCTGCGCCTACGCCCAACTTCAGTTGACATTTAGCGCCGGCGCAAAGTGTTTGCGCGCAGCTTATGACGTCACTTCGTCGTGCAACGCCGTTTGTGCGCCCCAAACCGGAACTTCAGTGGCGCCCGCCCAATGTGGGCGTGGCGCTGTTAAGAACTGTGAAGTGGAACGCAGCAGAGGCCCTGCGGGCCTCGGGGAGCGCTAATTAAAGGGCACTTAGACTGAACTATAAAGGCCAGCCATTTTGCTGCAATGACTTTAGTGCTACGGATTTCTGGACAGAGACCAAGGAAGAGACCTTACTGAATTGGGCCAACATAGGAGAGGTATTTTTGGCTTCTGGCCAGAGCTTGCAAATTTGTCTCATTGTGATTTCACTGTTTGCAAGTATATTATGGGGGCTGCATGGGGTTCCAACCCTCAGTTCCAGCATTATGTGCGAAGGGCTCGCAGACGCTGTGTGAGAGGGGCAGCCATGCCTAGACGCAGAGGGGCCATCAGGCGTCGGCAACGTAGGCCTTACCCACTCAGGGAATACCGCCAGCAGGTGTCCTATCTCACCATGACTGCCGCGCAGTGTGTTAAGAGGCTGCGCTTCAGAAGGGAGGTGGTTGCAGAGATCTGCCAGCTGCTTCACAGAGATCTGCGTCCACAGCTGATGTGCAGGACGTCTCTGTCGGTGGAAGTGAAGGTCACGGTGGCTCTGAACTTTTATGCAAGCGGCTCCTTCCAAGCCGCTGCTGGGGACATAGCGAACATCTCCCAGTTCGCCGTGCATCGCTGCATCCGGCAGGTCACCGATGCCCTTTTCGCAAGGAGACACCAATTCATCTCCTTCCCCATGACCCTAGAGAGGCAGGAGCAGCGTGCAGTCGGATTTGCGAGGATCGCCGACTTCCCCATGGTGCAGGGCGCCATTGACTGCACGCATGTGGCTATGCGGGCACCTATCGACAATGCCGAGGATTACCGCAACCGGAAGGGCTACCATCCCCTCAATGTACAGCTGGTGTGTGACCACAGGCAGCGCATCCTAGCTGTCAATGCCCGCTTTCCAGGAAGCAGCCACGATGCATTTATCCTGCGCCAGACTACTGTGGCTGACATGTTCCAGGCACAGCCTCCCCCAAGAGGATGGCTTATCGGGGACAAAGGCTATCCTTTGTGTACATGGCTCATGACCCCGCTCCGCGCGCCCAGGACCCCTGCTGAGGAGGCATACAACGAAAGCCATCAAGCCACAAGGAACATCATAGAGCAAACGATTGGCGTCCTCAAGCAACGGTTCCGCTGCCTGGATCATTCCGGCGGATCTCTACAGTATTCGCCGGATAGAGTCTCCCAGTTCGTCGTCGTTTGCTGCATGCTGCACAACCTGGCTATCCGCAGGACTCAGGCACTGCCACCTCACGTTGGACCACCACCTCAGGAGGACGAGCAGGAGGACCATGAGGAGGAGGAGGAGGAGGAGGAGGAGTACCAGCCCAGGAGGGAGCCACAAGGTCCAAGGGCCGTCCGTCGGCGGCTTATTGAACAACACTTCTAGGCCCCCTGTCAGGGAATGGCTTGCGGCAATGAACGCACCTGAATGCAGCCGCTCCGCAAGCCCTCAGCCGGTTAACGCAACAACCACTTGAAACATCACACATGGACAAGCTGAATAAATAAAAAACTTTATTGAACAAACTCAGGGCCCTTCCCACATGAAACCCAAAAACAGGCAAGACCCCCAAAAAACAGTCAAAAACATATCTCACTCCCACAACCTGGGGAGGAATAACAAAACTTGTCCATCCAAATGGCCTTCATCCTCGGCCTTACCAAGACAAACCCCCCCATAGAGAACACAAACACCCCCATCTAAAAAAACATTTGCCTTCATCTTCGGCCTTACCAAAATAAACCCCCCCATAGAGAACACAAACACCCCCATATAAAAAAACATTTGCCTTCATCTTCGGCCTTACCAAAATAAACCCCCCCCCATAGAGAACACAAACACCCCCATATAAAAAAACATTTGGCAACACACTCTACTTTGTGTGCCGAGAGGGCGAGTCCTTGTCCAGGCTTTTCCGGCCCCTGGCCGACCTGCTGCTTCGCCTCAACCTGGGCCCTGTGGGTGTTGCAAGGCTGGGGGAAGGCTCCTGAGGGGCACAATGCGTGACGGCAGATGCCCTTGGGGGTCGGCCTAGACGAGCTCCGGCCCTGGAGGGGCCGGCTGCTGACTGCTGCAGCTGTGGCTGGGCAGCATCAGTCTCTCCAGCAGCTCGTCGCAGCTTTGCTGGGGGAGTGGCAGTGGCGGCTGCAGCAATGGGGGCAAGCTGGCTGATGCCAGGCGCTCGCTGGTCGCCAGAGACACTGGCAGTCGGCCGGGCTGGCACTGCAGCAAGCGCAGCAATCTGGTGAAGCCCAGACCGCTGTGCTGCAGCAGCGCGGCGGGTGCCCTGGCGATGCGTGCGTGACACAGCGAGTGTGGCAGCAGTGAGTGCCCGTACTGCCCTGGTCTGTGCCCGCATCAGACCAGCCAGTGACTGCACGGCACCACTCATCAACTCTGCACTCGCTGCCTGTGCTGCCCTGAAATCGGCCCGACTCGCGTCCTGTGATGCCCTGAATTCTTCGTGACCCCTGCCCTGTGCTGCCCCGAATTGTTCGTGACCCCTGGCCTGTGCTGCCGCGAGTTCTTCTAAACCCCTGGCCTGTGAGGCCCCGAAGTCGGCCACACTATGAGCCAGGGACTCAATGGCCTCAGGCAACCGTCCCACAACCCCCATGAACTCGGTGTGCCGACGATCCGAGTCCGCGGACATTTGATCAAGGAGGTGCACCTCCTGGGCGAGGACCGTCTCCGGACTGGAGGCCGGACTCTCCCTCTGGGGAGAAGGCCGCCGAGCTGGCCGACCCTTCTCGCGTGGCTGGACGCCACTGGGCCCAGCAACTGCACTCCCCTGCAACACTTCCCCCCTCTGGGGAGAAGGCCGCCGAGCTGTCCGACCCTTCCCGCGTGGCAGGATGCCACTGGGCACAGGAGCTACACCCCCCTGCAACACTTCCCCCTGGCTCTCCTCCAGGCAAGACGTGTCCCCTCCATTGCCATCCCCTGGCGCGGATGAGGGTTCCCCCGATGTGCCGCCTTCCTCTTGCTCCTCGTCGTCCTCCTCTTCCGAGGGACTGACACTCGCAGCTTCAGGGACCTCCTCCTCACCAGCTGAAAGCAGGAAGGCACAAGAGTAGCTTTAGAGTGAGGACAGGGCGTCAGCGAGGGAGGCATGAGTGGTGGCATTATGCGCATTGGTCGGACAGTGGCAAAGGATGTAGATCTGAAGCGCAAGGGGAACGAGAGAGGTCCAAATGGTCATGTCCTTACCATTGGGGCCCAGCACAGGGTTGGCATCTCCAATTGCAACGGGGCCAATCACCCGGGCACCCATGAGTCGACCCACGCGCTCCTCCAGGTCACTGAGCTCCTGGAACTGGGCACGGCCTCCCCCGGTGACAGTCCGGCTCTTCAGATTCTCAGCCAGCTTGGCCTGCAAGAGAAAGGACGGCTTCTAAGTACAGTGTGGTGCCCTGTTGTTGTGTACACTGCCTCCCATGGTCGAATAGCTTGGCCAGTGTGGTGCCCTGTTGTTGTGTGCACTGCCTCCCATGGTGGAATAGCTTGGCCAGTGTGGTGCCCTGTTGTTGTGTGCACTGCCTCCCATGGTGGAATAGCTTGGCCAGTGTGGTGCCCTGTTGTTGTGTGCACTGCCTCCCATGGTCGAATAGCTTGGCCAGTGTGTAAAGTGCAATTGATGTTCATGCCAGTGCCATAGCTGCTGGAGGAGGGCTGGCCATTAGGCCTTTGAGGTCCCTTTGCCCATAATGTGAGGTGCACATGCAAGGATGAGGAGGACACTGGAAAGGGTACTCACCCTGACCAACCGAGTGAGGTCGTTAAACTTTTTCCGGCATTGGTCACCAGTCCTGGGGACATCGCTGTTGGCTGTGACCCTCTGGCCGATTCCCTCCAGGCTCTCCTGTACAGCCTCTTTGGAGTCTTCTTGCCACTGTCCGGGAACAAGATATCTCTTCTCCTCTCCAAAGCCCTAACCAGCACCTTTAAATCATGGGCAGAGAAGCGCTGCGCTCGCTCACGGGCCCTCTGCATCCTTGCTGGTGCTATTTCTCTCCAGCAGCAGTGTTTAGGCCTAGCTGGAGGGCTGCAGTATCCAGGGTGTGGCAGCAGACCAAGTCGATCCTTCCCCCTTTAAGAGCTGGCCGGCGCCAGGGTGTCTGCTGTCAATCAAAACATGACCGCACCTGCGCTGCGCCCGGCCTCGGCGGTATCAGTCTGCACCGCCGGCTTAGCGCCTAAAGATAGGGGTGCAACGCCAGTTTTAGCGCTCGAGCAAACTCCTTGGCCAAAGCTACTGAATATCGGCGAAGTGGCCTCCACTTTCCGGCGGGCGCAAACTTTAGCGCCCGCCCGACTTTACCGCCCCAAAAGTGGCTATACTGAATTTCTAGGCCTCAGTCTCTGAGGAGGCCTCCTGATCCGGGCCGGATAACGCCTTTCAGGGGTCTCTGGTTCTCGTTGCTGGGGTGACTCATCCATTTGATCTCCTATGGATTGAACATCATCATGTACGTTCGAGTCTGAGGTAGATGCTACAGGCTCAATAACTTCTTCAACTGGTGTCTCTGCCGTAGACATGGGGTCGACCCTTGTTCTCGATTCCACAAGTTGGTCAGCATGACGTCGTATTACGTTCTCTCCAACGTCTACCGTGTACATCAAGGGTCCTTGTCGGGCACGAATTGTTCCGGATTGCCATTTATCATTCCTATAGTCCCTGGCCAACACTGGTTGTCCTATTTTGAAACTCCGAGTGGCCTTGTTATTTACGTGCTGGAATTGCTTGTTTTCGACTTCCCTACGCACATTGGGTTTTAACAAATCCAAACGGGACCGCAACCTCCTGTTATAGAACATTATGGCAGGGCTTTGATTTGTCACTGCATGCGTGGCGTTTCGATATGCCATCAGGAAATTGTCCACCTTGTGTTGTAGTGGAATATGGTCTTCGCTCATGGCCTTTATCGCCTTTTTGAACGTTTGTACAAATCTCTCGGCCAACCCATTTGTAGCCGGATGATATGGGGCAGATGTATAGTGTTTCACCCCATTCTTTTTCATGAATTTCTGGAATTCTTCTGACACGAACTGTGGTCCGTCGTCTGAACACATTTGTTCCGGCAACCCATTCCTTGCAAATATGGTTCTTAGAACTGCGATCGTCTTTTCAGAGGTAGTGGTCGACATCTTAATCACTTCTGGCCATTTAGAATGTGCGTCTACTGCTATCAAAAACATGGAATCCATGAATGGACCTGCAAAGTCGATATGCACAGGTTGCCATGGGGTTGAAGGCCATTCCCACGGATGCAGCGATGCAATTGGAGGTGTGTTTTGAACTTTTTGGCACCCTGAGCAGCTTTTAGTCAGATCCTCTATTTGTTTGTCGATACCTGGCCACCACACATAAGCCCTAGCAAGGCTTTTCATCTTGACTCCCCCCAGATGACCTTCATGCAATTCCTTCAGAACTCTCTCCCTTAATTTAGGAGGAATAATCACCCTTGTTCCATACATCAATGTTCCTTGACAGACGGACAGCTGTTCTCGTCTGGCTGAGAATGCTGGTAACAGTGGGTCGCCATGTGCTGGCCACCCCTTCACTGTCAAATCGTAGACCCGAGACAGTGTCGGGTCGTTTCGGGTCTCTCTCTCAATACCCGCATTGGTGACTGGTAAGCATTCGATGATGGTCGAGTGAAATATCTCGACAGGGTCAACTGCCGGTGCCTCTTCCGCTGTAGGTAGTGGCAGGCGCGACAGCCCATCAGCATTACCATGTTGCTTTGTACCTTTGAATTCAATATCATATTGATGTGCCCCTAGGAAAAAGGACCATCTCTGAAGCCTCTGCGCCGTCATAACCGGAACACCCTTCTTAGGGTTAAAAATGGAAACCAACGGCTGGTGATCTGTCAGCAGCATAAACTTTTGGCCTTGCAGGTAATGGTTAAATTTCTTAACTCCCCACACGAGGCTGAGAGCCTCCCTATCTATCTGAGCATAGTTGCGCTCTGCGGAGGTCAATGATCTGGATGCGAACGCGACTGGCCTTTCCAAGCCATTTGGAAACTTATGTGAGAGCACTGCCCCGATACCATATGGAGAAGCATCACAAGCTAAGCGAATAGGCAGCGTTGGGTTAAAGTGAGCCAACACTTCCTTAGAGGTGATCAGTGCCTTGCTTTTTTGAAAAGCCCGCTTACAATCATCGCTCCACTTCCATGGTATTCCCATTTGCAAAAGAGTGTTCAGCGGGTGTAACACCGTGGATAAATTTGGAAGAAACTTGTGGTAATAGTTAACCAACCCAAGGAACGACCTCAACTGGGATACATTTTCCGGAGCGGGAGCTTTCACAACAGCTTCGATCTTGTCAGGTGATTTCTGGAGCCCCTCCTGGTCAATGACGTGGCCGCAGTACGAGATTCGCTTTTGAAAGAACTCACATTTCTGGCGATTAACTCTGAGCCCATATTCTTTCAATCTGGTGAGCACCTGCTCCAAATTTGCGAGGTGATCCTTATCATCATCTCCTGTAATCAGAATGTCGTCCAGGTAGCATTGTGTGCCTGGGATTCCCTGCAATACCTGCTCCATGGCCCTTTGCCAAATCGCTGGAGCCGATGCCACTCCAAAAACCAGTCTATTATACCGATATAAGCCCTTATGTGTGTTGATCGTGAGATACTGGCGTGACGCTTCATCAACTTCCATCTGTAGGTACGCCTGCGCCAGGCCTATCTTGGTGAAGTGTTTCCCGCTAGACAGCGAAGCGAAGATATCTTCAATCCGCGGAAGCGGATATTGCACCGTGTGAAGAACCGGATTAATAGTGATCTTGAAATCGCCACAGATGCGAACCTTCCCAGGTTCCCCCGGCTTGTTGCTCAACGAACGCTTCATGACAGGAACAATGGGTGTGGCCCATTCGCTCCAGTCCACCTTTGACAGTACTCCTGAACGTTCTAGCCCTTCCAGCTCTGCTTCCACAGCAGGTCGTAACGCATAAGGTACCGGTCTGGCTTTGAAAAATTTTGGGTTTGCATGTTCTTCAACCTTGATGTTTGCCGTAATTCCTTTCAGTGTTCCCAGTCCCTGTTGGAACACCTCCTTAGCATCGTCCAATATTTTGGACAGTCGTTTAGGTTTGACGTCGTCCTCTTTACAGGAATCTACAGTCAGTGCTTGTATGGAATGCCAGTCCACATTTATTCTCCGGATCCATTCCCATCCCAGTAGTGGCGGACCTCCATCAGGTAACACATACAAGTCCATTTCCTGACTTTCTTTACCATTGTAGACCACATTTACTTTTATCTTTCCGATGGGGTATACTATTTGCCCCGTGTATGTTTTCAATACAATCTCCGTATCCCTCAGGGGAATGTGCGAGAATAACCTTTTGTAATCTTGCTTATTCATGACCGTCAATGCCGATCCAGTGTCCAATTCCATCTTCACTTGGACTCCTGCTATCCGAAGCATGACCCAGATAGTTTGGTGGTCTGCTGTGTTACCCACATTATGTATTTTTAGACAACCCAGTTCCTTACTGCTGGAGTCTGAATCCATCTTCTGTTCATCCGAACTGTTCTCTGCCACCTTGTGTACTTTTTTGTACTTCTCCTGCGGCGACTTTTTGCTGCTGGTCTTCTTTCCTGACCGGCATACTCTCGCTATGTGACCAAGTTTGCCACATTGCCTGCATTCTTTATCTTTGAACCGGCACTGGTTCTGGTCATGCGTTGTCCTTCCGCAACGATAGCACTTTACTGCGCCCAATGCCATTTCATTGGTGCTGAATTCCAATGGCCTTTGCTGTATCTCTGCAGCGCCTCGTGCTGCTGCCTCGTGCGATGCTGCAACACTGAAAGCTTTGTCCAGCGTAAGATCCTTTTCCTCTAGCAGTCGCTTCTGGGTTCCTTCCCTTAGGAGCCCACACACAAACTTATCTCTCAGTGCGTCTGTTAGTCCTGTACCGAACTGACAGTACTTTGATAACTTGCGCAGTTCGATTAAGAATTCAGAGTTGCTTTCCTCTTTAAGTTGAATTCTTTTGTAGAATTTAAATCGTTCCGCTATCAGCAGCGGCGTGGGGTTTAAATGCTCTTGCAGGATAGTAACAATATCCGCAAAACTCTTTCCTACCGGTTTATCTGGTGTTACAAGGTTCCTTAATAACCCGTACGTCTTCGCACCCATCGAGTTTAATAGGGTTAGTGCTTTCTTATCCTCTGGTACCTCATTCGTTGTACAGTAAACTTCGACGCGTTCCACATAAGTGGCCCAATCTTCCACATCGCTATCAAAAGCAGTGATGTTACCCGTTTTTGGCATCCTTGTTGAGTTTCCTTTCCTTCGGATATGATTATTATTTTATTTTATTTTTTTCAAAATGGCGGCTTCCCGCACTTGGCGGCTTTTCCCGCGCTTGTCTTCTTCCCCCGCCGACTCAAAATGGCGATTACCGCGCTGTTGCCGTTCTCGCCTCCCAGCGGTCCTTTATTTTCCCCTACGCTGCTGCTATTGTTCCCTGCCGCTCCCGCGGTCCTTGTGGACATAAACGCTTTTCTGGCTGCTGCGCGTCTCTGCCCCGATTGCAGTCCGGCACCTGACACCGGCTGCAGTCGTGTTCTCCGCCCTTTTCGTCGTTTCCCTCCCCTTCTCTTACTGACAACTCGGCCGACTTCCCCCCCGTGCCGCTCGATCGGGCTTACCCGCCGCTGTTGTCGAAGGGATGTTCACTGATGTTTGACTTCGTGGCCAGAAACCAACCCGGGTTCCCTATTGCCTCCCGTGCTATGCAGTGCCCAGCAGGATGTTGAGGGTGGATGTCCTTGATCGACGCCCGTTTCAGAGGCGAAGCTTCCTTTGATGCAACTGCCGCTAGGTAAGATCAGACTCGTCGCCACTGTTGAGTCTGTGTTTCCAAATGTAGTTATGCTGAATAACTGGACACAGACTACAGAAATAATTAAACAGGTCTTTAGTAATTGAGGGTCAGGGCTGAACTGGAATACACTTTGCTCCACAGGGTTTATATACCGGTGTGGTCACCACCGGTACTACAATGTACAGGAGCCATTAAAAAGTAGTCCATCACCTTAAGGTATCCTCTTAAGGTGGTACAGGTTACATACACTCCAATCAGCAGGTGTTTCTTTTACTTGATGTCATGTTTCGAAGGCACATGGTTCTTTTAATATTTGTGTTTCTGTTTTACGTGTTAGCTTCTTAACACTTTAAACTGGGTCTTCTCATTGTGTTACCTCCAAACTCTAGACCTTTCGGAAGCACCAATGATTTGCTTCAATCTTTCATTGTTTTAGTATATTTATCTAATTCCCATTTCAAAGCTTGTTTACAACTTTGTTATCAATTGATCTTTATCTCAGAAGCCTGTTATCTGTTTACAGCCTATGTCTCTGAGATTTTACAGCTTGTGTCTCTGAGGCTTTAGATTTTTAAACCCAATATATCATGTATTAATAATATTAGAAATCTGTTCATGGTATCGTGCATTTCTCTGAATCATGGCTATTCCTTCACAAGATGGTCATGGGTTCAAGCTCCCACTCCAGAGACTTGAGCACATAATCCAGGCTGACACTTCAGCACAGTATTAAGGGTGTGCTGCACTGTCAGGGGTGCCATCTTTCAGACGAAACGTTTGCCCTTTCAGGTGAGTGTAAAAGATCCCACTGCTCCATTCAAAGTAGAGCAGGGGAGTTCTCCCCAGTGTTCTGACCAACATTTATCCCTCAACGAACATCACTAAAACAGATTATTTGGCCATATATCTCATTGCCATTTTCTGGGACCGATTTATGTGCAAATTGGCTGCCATGTTTCCCTACATTACAACAGTGACTACACTGATTGTAAAGCACTTTGGAACATCCTGAGGTCATGAAAGGTGCAATATAAATGCACGTTCTTTCATTCCCTTTTTTTAACGACATTCATGCAGTTCATTGAGCAGCTTTGGAAAACTATTTGGCCTAGAAATTGGGTGGCTAGCGCCACCTTTTAGCGCCTAAAGAGGCAGTCAGTGGCTGTAGCGCCACTGGCTGCGCCTTGCACCATATTGAGTTGGGGTGCTAATGGTGGGGTTAACCTGTTGCGCTGCGCTGCCACCGGTGACGTCATCGGTGTGCGCAGCGCCCCATTCGCACCCCAATCGCGATATTGGGTAGCGATCGCCGCTGCTGCGCCGATCGCTACCCGCGCCCGGTTCTCGGGGCCTTACTGCGCCGGCAGAGGCACAAGTTAAGGTGGAGGTGCAGGGCGGCCGGTTTTTCCGGCGGGCCGCCTGCCAGCACCTCCGTCCCCGGCCTCCAGATCCCCCCACCGTGCCATTGCCGGCTGTTTCCCAAGAGCCCGGCACTTCTCCGTGGTGCCGGGCTCTTTTGCCGGCATTCGCGATCGGGGATCGCGCTGTTGCAGGCTCCTCCCCCCTTAACATTGGGAGGAAGGCCTGCAGTACCGCAGCATGCCGTGCCGCAGCGTGTGGCGCTGCAGCACGTTGCGCTGCGAAATTCAGTTTCAACACCCTAAGAGGGACGCGGAGCGCCTCGAGCCGCACCGCGTCCCCTCTAGGCGCACTGAAACCGAATTTCCGACGATCGATAATGCTCGAAACGCTGCGCAAAATCTAGCGCCCAGGCGATTTTTGCCACGCTTTGGCACCTCACCCCAATTTCTAGGCCTATATATTTATAAAATAAATGGTCCTCCCTGAATAAATAGGTACCTACTTAAACATTTAGAGTAAGAACTTGCATTTATAAAACACCTTATCACATCTTTAAGACATCGCAAAGTTGTCTACTCCAGTGAATTACTTTTGAAGTGAATCACTGTTGTTTTGTAGGCAACTATGGTGACCAATTTGCACACAGCTAGATCCCACAAACAGCAATTTGATAAATGACCAGTTAATCCTTTTGTTTCTGCCTCATGGACAATAAATTTTAGATAAACCCCCAGTCCTGATTACTGCACATTGACATGCAAGCATTCATAGGCTGGACAGAACGATTGCTGCACCACTTTGATTGGACTGCCAGATAATGACAGAACCATGATACTAACAGAGAAATGGCACAAGCTCTTGTTGTAGGACTGATTGCACGATCGGGCGGGAGGTAGAGATGAGGGTCTGGTTGTGCCCCTGCTGTATGAGGAGAATGGGGTGGAGACGTGGGTCTGGTTGTGCTCCTGCTGTGGATGTGGTGTATTTGGACTTTCAGAAGGCTTTCGATAAGGTCCCACATAAGAGATTAGTGTGTAAAGTTAAGGCACATGGGATTGGGGCAAGGTATTGACTTGGATAGAGAACTGGTTGGCAGATAGAAAGCAAAGAGTTGGAATAAACGGGTCTTTTTCCGAGTGGCAGGCAGTGACTAGTGGGGTATGGCAGGGATCGGTCCTTGGACCCCAGCTATTCACAATATATATTAATGATCTAGACAAGGGAACTAGATGTAATATCTCCAAATTTGCAGACAACACAAAGCTGGGTGGTCGTGTGTGCTGTGAGGAGGATGCCGAGAAACTACAGGATGATTTGGACAGGTTGGGTGATTGGGCAGAAGCATGGCAGATGCAATATAACGTGGATAAATGTGAGGTTATCCACTTTGGTGGCAAAAACAGGAAGGCAGATTATTATCTGAATGGCAATAGATTGGGAGAAGGGGAAGTGCAACGAGACCTGGGTGTCCTTGTGCACCATTTGACAAGGTGCCACACAAAAGATTATTGCTTAAGATAAAAAATCATGGGATTGGGGGTAATATTCTGGCATGGGTGGAGGATTGGCTCTCTAACAGAAAGCAGAGAGTTGGGATAAATGGTTCATTCTCAGATTGGCAACCAGTAACTAGTGGTGTTCCGCAGGGGTCAGTGCTGGGTCCCCAACTCTTTACAATCTATATTAACGATTTGGAGGAGGGGACCGAGTATAACATATCAAAGTTTGCAGATGATACAAAGATGGGACGGAAAGTAGTGAGTGAGGAGGACATAAAAAACCTGCAAAGGGACATAGACAGGCTAAGTAAGTGGGCAGAGATTTGGCAGATGGAATACAATACTGGAAAGTGTGAGGTTATGCACATTGGCAGGAAAAATCATAGAGCAAGTTATTATCTTAATGGCAAGAAACTGGAAAGTACTGTAGTACAAAGGGATCTGGGGGTCCTGGTGCACGAAACTCAAAAAGTTAGTATGCAGGTGCAGCAAGTGATTAAGAAGGCCAATGGAATGTTGGCTTTTATTGTTAGGGGGATGGAATATAAAAATAGGGAGGTATTGCTGCAGTTGTACAAGGTATTGGTGAGACCGCACCTGGAATACTGCATACAGTTTTGGTGTCCATACTTAAGAAAAGACATACTTGCTCTCGAGTCAGTACAAAGAAGGTTCACTCGGTTAATCCCGGGGATGAGGGGGTGGTCATATGAGGAGAGGTTGAGTAGATTGGGACTCTACTCATTGGAGTTCAGAAGAATGAGAGGCGATCTTATTGAAACATATAAGATTGTGAAGGGGCTTGATCGGTTGGATGCGGTGAGGATGTTCCCAATGATGGGTGAAACTAGAACTAGGGGGCATAATCTTAAAATAAGGGGCTGCTCATTCAAAACTGAGATGAGGAGAAACTTCTTCACTCAGAGGGTGGTAGGTTTGTGGAATTTGCTGCCCCAGAAAGCTGTGGAAGCTACATCATTAAATAAATTTAAAACAGAAATAGATCGTTTCCTACAAGTAAAGGGAATTAAGGGTTACGGGGAGCGGGCAGGAAATTGGACATGAGTCTAGGTTCGGAATGGTCATGGCCCTGTGGGTAGTGGAGTGGGCCCAGGGGCCGTGTAGCCTTGTTCTGCTCCTACTGTGTTCTAATTCTGTGTTAGATTTCAGGAGATGGTTTTATTCCTGTTCCTGGCTGGGGTGGAGATCGCCTTTACAGAAGGTAAGTACTGTAGAAAATATAGGGACAGAGTAATCTCCTGAAGAATTTCGATTGCCTAGATGAGTCGGAGAGGAATTGCCCAGATTTTTTTCTCCCAAATTGGCCATTGGGTCTTTATCTGGTTTTTCGCCTCTCCCGGGAGATCACATGGGTTCGGGTGGATGCAGAGTGATAGAAGATTTGAGGTTAGGATCAGATCAGCCATGATCTTATTGAATGGTGGAGCAGGCCTGAGGGGCCGATTGGCCTACTCCTGCTCCTATTTCTTATGTTCTTATGTATGTTCGCTGAAGGTAAGCATGCAGGTGCAGCAGGCGGTTAAGAAGGCAAATGGTATGTTGGCCTTCATAGCGAGAGGGTTTGAGTACAGGAACAAGGATGTCTTGCTGCAGTTGTACAGGGCCTTGGTGAGACCACATCTTGAGTATTGTGTGCAGTTTTGGTCGCCTTGGCCTAGAAATTAGGTATAGCCCCGCCAGGTCTTTAGCGCCCGAAATTTAGCGCTCGGCTGGATTCCCGTAGCGCCCGCCTGAAATTCAGTTGCGCCGCCCCAACACGGAGGCGGGCGCTATTGGAGGGTTTGGCCGCCTCGTTTGGGGCGAAGAATGTCAGTTTCAGGCGTCCAGCTGCCGCTGCGGCACCCGATGCGGTGCGGCAGGCTGGGGTACTGCAGGCCTCCTCCTTCTCTTAAGGAGGAGCTGCCTGCAGCCGTGAGATCGCCGCTGGATTCCCCCGGCAAATGAGCCCGGCACCACGGAGAAGTGCCGGGCTCGCGGGAGTGACACACCAATGCCGCGGGGGGGTGGTGCAGGAGTCCGGGGAGGGAGGTGCGGCCAGGCGGCCGCCGGGAAAGCGGCCGGCCGCCCCTCCACCTTTATGCGCCGGCCTCTCGGAGCTGCAAGGCACCGTTTTGCAAACGCTGTTTGCGGCCGCCACGGGAGAGGCGGCCGCAACTGAATTTGGCGGTCGGACCGGAATTGCATTGGAACCGGGGCGCTGCGTACACCGATGACGTCATCGGTGCCGGCGCAGCGCTACCGGCTAACGTCGATGTTACGGACCAACTGAATTTCGGGCGCGAAAAAACTTCCGGCGCAAACCACTTTATAGCCCATAAGTGGGCGCAAACGCGACTGAATTTCTAGGCCCTTATCTGAGGAAGGATATTCTTGCCATGGAAGGAGTTCAGCGAAGATTCACCAGGCTGATACCTGGGATGGCAGGAATGACGTATGAGGAGAGATTGGGTCGATTGGGCTTGTACTCGCTGGAGTTTAGAAGAATGAGAGGGGATCTCATTGAAACTTATAAAATTCTGGCAGGACTGGACAGACTAGATGCAGGGAGAATGTTCCCGATGGTCGGGGAGTCCAGAACCAGGGGTCACAGTCTAAGGATAAGGTGTAAGCATTTTAGGACAGAATTGAGGAGGAATTTCTTCACCCAGTGAGTGGTGAACCTGTGGAATTCTCTATCACAGAAGGCAGTAGAGGCCAATACATTAAATATATTCAAGAAGGAGTTGGATATATTTCTTAAGGCTAAAGGGATCAAGGGGTATGGGGAGAAAGCAGGGAGCGGGTACTGAACTTGCATGATCAGCCATGATCGCATTGAACGGCGGAGCAGGCCCGAGGGGCCGAATGGCCTACTCCTGCTCCTATCTTCTATGTTTCTATGTTTCTATGTATGAGGGGAATGGGGTGGCGACGAGGGTCTGGTTTTGCCCCTGGAGCTGGATAGGTATGTCTGTTCAGAGAATCACCCCTTATATTCAACAAGAAATTAGACCTGTCTCCTCCCACAGACCATGAGCAGAGATTTAAAAATGTTAATGTGTGTAAAGAAAAAAGTCACTCTGCCCCATGACATTCATATCTGGTGACAGCTGCTTGTCTACCGACCACCACAAATTATTGCAAGGACACAAGTGAATACCTGAGAGATAATTTTATAAAACTGCACTCCCTGCTTGGATTCTCACCCGTCGGGAGTTCAGATTGCAGCCGAGTTATCGTTAGGTGCTCCCAGCAGCATAGCAGTTCCTGTAACTACCCCTCATATGGTCATATGAAAAGTGCCATGTTGTCTCTCAAAAGTGGTAGAACCTGTTAATGAGAGACCAACATATCAGCTCGGAGTGTTCAAATTGGAAAGAAAAAGCTTGTCAGAAGGGTGGTATAATTAGTAAACATACTGTCATTTTATCTCTGGGACCTATGTTTGAATATATCCCATAAAAATAGGATGAAAGTCTGTTAGGAATAACAATCCTACTTCAAATAAGTTTAGGTAGTCTCATCCCAAATTCTAGAGGGTGTGGACTTCAACCCAAGCCTACCCCTAGTTTGACACTAATTTGGCATCTCACTCAGAGCGGCCACAGGGATGATTGGTGTGAGAAATGGAAAACATCCAAGAGCAGACACCTTTACTGAAGTGGTGCTTCATACTTGGCATCTAATGCTGGCACGTGAGAAAGGATTAGCACTGTCCATGCTTTGGCAGTATTTATACAGATTACTGATGCTATAGTCGATTAGCACTATCCACGCTTTGGCAGTATTTATACAGATTACTGATGCTATAGTCGATTTGCACTGTCCATGCTTTGGCAGTATTTATACAGATTACTGATGCTATAGTCGATTAGCACTATCCACGCTTTGGCAGTATTTATACAGATTACTGATGCTATAGTCGATTTGCACTATCCACGCTTTGGCAGTATTTATACAGATTACTGATGCTATAGTCGATTAGCACTATCCATGCTTTGGCAGTATTTATACAGATTACTGATGCTATAGTCGATTAGCACTATCCATGCTTTGGCAGTATTTATACAGATTACTGATGCTATAGTCGATTAGCACTATCCACGCTTTGGCAGTATTTATACAGATTACTGATGCTATAATCGATTAGCACTATCCACGCTTTGGCAGTATTTATACAGATTACTGATGCTATAGTCGATTAGCACTGTCCATGCTTTGGCAGTATTTATACAGATTACTGATGCTATAATCGATTAGCACTGTCCATGCTTTGGCAGTATTTATACAGATTACTGATGCTATAGTCGATTAGCACTATCCATGCTTTGGCAGTATTTATACAGATTACTGATGCTATAGTCGATTTGCACTATCCACGCTTTGGCAGTATTTATACAGATTACTGATGCTATAGTCGATTTGCACTATCCACGCTTTGGCAGTATTTATACAGATTACTGATGCTATAGTCGATTAGCACTATCCACGCTTTGGCAGTATTTATACAGATTACTGATGCTATAGTCGATTAGCACTAGCCACGCTTTGGCAGTATTTATACAGATTACTGATGCTATAGTCGATTAGCACTAGCCACGCTTTGGCAGTATTTATACAGATTACTGATGCTATAGTCGATTAGCACTAGCCACGCTTTGGCAGTATTTATACAGATTACTGATGCTATAGTCGATTAGCACTATCCACGCTTTGGCAGTATTTATACAGATTACTGATGCTATAGTCGATTAGCACTATCCACGCTTTGGCAGTATTTATACAGATTACTGATGCTATAGTCGATTAGCACTATCCACGCTTTGGCAGTATTTATACAGATTACTGATGCTATAGTCGATTAGCACTATCCACGCTTTGGCAGTATTTATACAGATTACTGATGCTATAGTCGATTAGCACTATCCACGCTTTGGCAGTATTTATACAGATTACTGATGCGATAGTCGATTAGCACTATCCACGCTTTGGCAGTATTTATACAGATTACTGATGCTATAGTCGATTAGCACTATCCACGCTTTGGCAGTATTTATACAGATTACTGATGCTATAGTCGATTAGCACTATCCACGCTTTGGCAGTATTTATACAGATTACTGATGCTATAGTCGATTTGCACTATCCACGCTTTGGCAGTATTTATACAGATTACTGATGCTATAGTCGATTTGCACTATCCACGCTTTGGCAGTATTTATACAGATTACTGATGCTATAGTCGATTTGCACTATCCACGCTTTGGCAGTATTTATACAGATTACTGATGCTATAGTCGATTTGCACTATCCACGCTTTGGCAGTATTTATACAGATTACTGATGCTATAGTCGATTTGCACTATCCACGCTTTGGCAGTATTTATACAGATTACTGATGCTATAGTCGATTAGCAATATCCATGCTTTGGCAGTATTTATACAGATTACTGATGCTATAGTCGATTTGCCATGTCCAGCTGTTTTGATTCCTGACGTGCAATCAGACACAGACTTCATTATACCTATTCTTCTCAGGAAGGTGACTAATACAAACTGGCAGCAATGAGCCTTGAAATACCCTGTCTTCATTGGCAAAGGCTGCTTCGTTTGAAAGTGGTTGGCAGCTATAGCTGAGCCTTTCAACTTGAAAAGTGCTGATAACATTAAATATGTGGAGAGTTTATTGCTCGGAGAGTAGCAGATTTGCAGCCCTTATACAAGCCATAAGTGTCAGCCTTGGCTCAGTGGTAGCTGTCTCACCTCTGAGTTAGAATGTTGTGGGTTCAAGTACTACTCCAGAGACTTGAGCACACGTCCAGGCTGACACTGCAGTGCAGTACTGATAGAGTGCTGCACTGTTGAAGGTGTCATCTTTCGAATAAAACGTAAAACCAAGGCTCCGTCTGCCCTCAGATGGATGTAAAAGATTCCATGGCACTATTTGAAGATGAGCAGGTGAGTTCTCCTTGGTGTCCTGGCCAATATTTATCCCTCAACCAACACCAAAAACAGATGATCCGGTAAATATTTCATTGTTTTTTGTGGGACTTTGCTGTGTGTAAATTGGCTGCTGCATTTCTATACATTACAACAGTGACTGCACTTCATTGGCTGTAAAGCGCTTTGGGACATCCTGCTGTCGTGAAAGGCACTTTATAAATGGAAGTTCTTTCTTTCATTAAAGAGCTCATAGGTCAACTAAGGTGAAGTTATTTAAATCAGTTTTTGTGCAAGATATATGACATATAAGAGCATTAGGGCTCGATAAATGATCTTTCTTGCAGCACTGAAAGTTCTTTTATGCTTTCCAAACATTCCCTCTGATTCCCAAAGTTATTGAAAAATTAGGAGAAAAAAGACCGCAACTACCTTAGTACCTTCACTGCCTCAGGAAGACATATCAACTGGAACTCGTAACCCCCTGAAAACTTAATTTACCAATCAAGTTGGTCTTACTGGCCCTGATATCCAAGTCTCATCCTTGCAGAAAGTGGGCCAAGGCCGGGAAATCAGGGCTGCCTGCACTGGATTTCTGACATGCCCGATTTCCTTGTTTGGCTGTTTCAAGGGTGTAAATGAGGCCACATGGTGAGGGTATCATTAATAACCAATAAATATTCAAATGTGGTTCTTGGCTGGGGCTCCTGACTCAGGGCAAGGAACTGCCCAAGCTGTGCTTTTCACCCATTCCAACTGAGCAGATAAGGGATTCTGAGGCCTCATCTAACACATTGGGCTGGATCTTGCTGAAGCAGGGCAGGTAGGTTTGGGTTGAAATCCAAACCCTCTAGTATTTGGGATGAGACTACCTGAAGGGTGCCCTGTTAGTTAGACTTTTTTCTGCACTCTTCAGCTTAAAAATTTTTTGTGCCCTAACTTGCTGGAAATGCGAGTTGATAACACTGTGGGCCGCGATTTCCCCAACCTGAGTGGGTCCGTAGCGTGCAATGTCTGTGGCGCTCAGGCTCTCCCATGACTCCCCCCATATGATTATGGAGGGATTCACAGCAAGCAGGGAGGTCCTCTTCCCTCCCCATGGGCAGAAGAGACCTCAACAGGAGACCAACGCAGCCTGGTTGCACATTGCACAGGAGGGCACAAGCAGGGATGTGGTCAGGAGGACCAGGCTGCAGTGGCACAAACCTTTCAATGATCGCAATAGATCACGAAATGTTACTGCAAAGCCACACTCAACCTCATCCTGCTGTGCCACTCATTACATCCCAATCACTCTGCCTTCCCAACCCTACTCCTGCACCACCAGCTCATACCAACTTACCTTGCACCTCCACCCATCCCTCTCTATCTATATTATCACTTCCCCATCTTACTAGCAGCCCCTCACACTCACCCTCATCCTAGTGCAAGCATACCAACTAACAACACACAAGGGTAGGCACTTGGGCGTTTTATCCAATGTTCATGTAAAGTTTCTGTTAATGTGCTGTCAAACATTGAAACCTTTATTTTCAACACTTTGCATTCTAGGACAGATTTGTGTGCATCTTTGGTAGTAGCTTAGTGAGTTGCAGTAAATGGTGAGACATAATGTTACCCCCCGCAATGGTCATGAGTGTGAATGGAATGGCTTGATCATTGTAGGGATGCTTTATCGTGTTGGTGTGGGGTGGTGCCAACCTGGCACATCATGTGGCAGCCAGGGTGTACATCGTCAATTGAAGTAAATCTGGCCATGGTGAGGCCATCCCTGGCCTCCCAGGCAGCAATGCGGTCAGGTGCTGATACACTCTGTCCTGTGCAGCATCAGTTGATTGCGGAGAAGGTTGGTGTTGTTGTTGGTGCCGCTGGTGTGCCTGGTGCTGCTGGTGTTGGTGCTGTTCATGGTGGGATTCTGAGGACCAAGGGGAGATAGTTTCAAGGGCACTGATGCTGATGTAATAGATGGCAGGTGAACTTGAGATGACAGAAGCCATCTGTCAATGGTGAGAAAGGTTGGTCCAATAAGGTGACACTGGATACAGAGTTTGCTCCAAACACTTGCAACCTGCATAAAGCTCAATCTGTCTTCCAAATGCAGTAAACAACAGCTTCTGAGCTTAGAAAGTGAACAGCTTTGAGATGGGAGCTTTTATAGAATATTTGCAGCTGTCAAGTAATGAGATGATCCCATGGTCATACAATTCCCAAGCTCCTTACCTGACGTGATCCCCAAGCAGCGTGGACCCCATGGGCAACCTCGTAAAATGGTAAGATGAGCTCAAAATACTTATTCATGGGCTGTTAACAAGGTCATAATGACCTGAATTGCCTCCCCTGCCGCTGTGTGTTGGGTCTGTTCAGCCCTGACATCTGGGAAAGTCGCGTGGCGGCGGATTGACAGCGGGTAACAGGGAGGCTAGGGACGAGATGCCATTTGTGCATAGCAAACAACCGAGTCGTGTAAATCGACTGGCAAATTCTGGAGATTCGCAATTCACACCATATCTCTCAATCCCATGAATGTTAACATGCTGTTATTTTTACAGCAAGTTCCGGCTCATTATGTTCATTGGAAAAGATTTTTTGCATTTTCCGTTCAATGTTGTTGAATTTTGGCCCATGCATTAGTTGCTTTTGCTGGGAACTTTTTGTGGCTTTGTGGTGCCAATGTTTTCCTTCAGTAATCTTAGTTGCTGTAGGCATTTAGATGGACTGATAAGGGATGTCGATGATGGTATGGGCTGTAAAAATAAATGGTCCATTTTTTCCCTGAGTAGCCCACTCTTCCAAATAGGGACAGCTTTAATTTTAACAACTCCATATACTTTGTTTTCAAAAGCCAATCCATAAAAGGGTAATTGTATCCAAATTATTTTTGCTGCAGCTTTAAAGACAACTAGCAGCCCTTTAATAACTGCTGATCCCTGATAAGGTGGGCCCCAAGCCCCGTGACATTCCCACTGTGTCAAGCTTGCCTTGCAATACTAGTGATATCAGTCTGGTTGGAGCAGGTGCATGCTTTTAAGACTCCTAGGTCTTTTTCAGTCTTATTTATTTCAACTCTATTCATAGAGTTATTGTGTTGTTTATTTTTTTGCTCCTAACTGTAGTAATTTACATTTGACTGCATTGAATTTAATTTGTCATCACTCTGTCCACTGACAGGAAACTTTCTGATATCCGGCACTGACGGGACCGAGCTGGTGCCGTAACATCAAAATTGCCGGACATACCAGAGTTAATGTTTAAACATACGAAACTGAGAAGCTCCGTGTGAATCAACAAACCTTGTTGGTTAGCAACAGCTTCAAAACAGTCAGCTGCAGCTGCAAGCGTCTGTAGCTGAAGCTGTTGCTACAGCTACAGACCTTGCAGTGCTTGACTGGGAAAAAAAAAGCAACGAGAACTAAAAAAAATATAGAAAACGGCTCTTGATTTTTGCCGTTAGATTGAGTATTCCGGACATATAAGCTCTGGATAAACCAAAGTTTCCTGTACATATTTGATCCAACTCATTCTGTCTAATAACAGAATAAACTGCATCCTCTGCCCCTTCCAGTTCAGTCATCTAGAGTCAGGAATACAAATTGGAGAATCAACCACAGTGTTTAGCAATCCTGATTCACAGCACTACCCACTTTCCGGCCTTCTTCTCCAATTTGCATTCCTTTCAAGCGAGACTCTGTTGGAGCAATTGAATCATATTACTCAATTGTTTTTTTCAAGCCCAACCATCTGGAACCAACAAGTGCCACAAAACAAACCAATCAGATTTCTCCAATAATTTCTTCATGCTGTTTTTGGCAGTCATTTTCCTTCTTCATTTAGTTCACTGTAATACAGATAAAAGCATTACTAACAGGACAAAAAAAATTACACATTTCTAAAAACAAAAAAACAGAAATTCAACCATAGATTTGATTAATTGATGTTAGAAAAGCTTGCAGGAAATTTCTATGCCTAAGCTTTACCATCTGTCTGAGCTGAGGCATGAATCTGCTTAGGAACATGGGAAAATAGGAAGAGGAGGAGGCCATTGAGCCCCTCGAGCCTGTTCCGCCATTCAATGAGATCATGACTGATCTGCGACCTAACTCCATATACCCGCCTTTGACCCATATCCCTTAATACCTTTAGTTAACAAAAAGCTATCAATGTCCGATTTAAAATTAACAGTTCATCTAGCATCAATTGCCATTTGCAGAAGAGAATTCCAAGCTTCTACCACTCTTTGTGTGTAGAAGTGTTTCCTAATTTCACTCCTGAAAGATCTGGCTCTAAATTTTAGACTATGTCCCCTAGTCTTAGAATCCCCAACCAGCGGAGATAGTTTTTCTCTATCTTCCCTATCTGTTCCCCTTAATATCTTGAAAACTTTGATCAGAGCAACCTTCTAAATTCTAGGGAATACAATCCTAACTTGTGTAATCGATCCTCGTAACCCTTGAAGTCCGGGTATCATTCTGATAAACCTACACCGCACTCCCTCCAAGGCCAATATATCCTTCTTAAGGTGTGGTGCCCAGAACTGCTCATAGTACTCCAGGTGTGGTCTTACCAGGATTTTGTATAGCTGCAGCATAACTTCTGCCCCCTTGTACTTTAGTCCTCTAGATATAAAGGCCAGCATTCCATTAGCCTTTTTGATTATTTTTTGTACCTGTTCATGACATTTTAATGATCTATGTACAGGGACAAGTTTCTTTGGACCTCCACTGTTTTTAGCTTTTCACCCTTTAGATAGTACCCTGTTCTATCCTTTTTAGGTCCAAAGTGGATGACCTCACATTTGCCTACATTGAAATCCATTTGCCACAGATTTGCCCATTCACTTAATCTGTCGATATCTCTTTGTAATTTTATGCTTTCATCTACATTGCCCACAATGCTGCCTATTTTTGTGTCATCGGCAAGTATGGATATATGATTTTCTATGCCATCATCTAAGTTGTTAATAAATACTATGAATAGTTGCGGCCCCAACACAAATCTCTGTGGGGCACCACTAGTCACATCCTGCCAATTTGAGTACCTGCCCATTATCCCTCCTGCCTGTCTCCTGCCACTCAGCCAATTTCCTAACCAGGTCAATAATTTGCCCTCAATTCTGCGGGCTTCTACCTTCATTATCAGTTTCTTATGTATAACTTTATCAAATGCCTTCTGGAAGTCTATATAAATAACATCCATAGACATTTCCCTGTCCACTACTTTAAGTCACCTCCTCAAAAATTTCAGTCGGGTTTGTCAGGCATGACCTACCTTTCACAAATCCATACTGGCTCTCTCTGATCAACTGAAAATTTTCAAGGTGTTCAGTCACCCTATCCTTAATTATAGACTCTAGCAATTTCCCAACAACAGATGTTAGGCTAACTGGTCTAAAATTTCCTGGTTTCCCTCTCTCGCCATTCTTAAATAGTGGAGTGACATACGCAATTTTCCAATCTAAAGGAACTTAGGCTTTGTGTAACCAGAATTTCTAGATTGTAATATACTCAGGTAGAACAAATGAAGGACAGAGACACGATGAGTTGCTGGTCCATGTACTTGCTTTATTAGGCCAGAGTGAACTGAGCATGCTCATACCAAACCATGTGCTAATACATTACACTGCTTTCCCCCTAAAGAAAATTATGTATTCCCCTCTCAAATGCAACAAACCTATGGTCCCACCTTTTCCAACAATACATGTACCACATAACAAAAACTCCTGGCTTTTTTTCTTTTAAATGAACTACAAATCCAGTTTAATAAGAGGTTTGCGGAGCCTTCCTGATCTCCTTACAGAAGGTTTTGGTGTTGAATCAATTTTCGGGCTGTTTTGTTTTGGTTCCGAACTCAAAGATGATCCTGTTTCTATCTCAGACTTGTTTGAACTTGATACTTCAGTTATTGAAGTCTGAACTGCGTCAAACTCATGTATGAGTTCATGATCAATTGGTTAAAGATCATGTCTCGGTTCATCTCTAGCAGAGATCATTTGATCTACATGAACACTTCAGATTTTGTCACCAATTTCAAGCAAACATCTCTTGGTTCCACCAACCTCTACTATGGTTCCTACATCGTACATCCCACTCGTGTGAACTCGACTTTCCTGGGGGACTGAGAACACAAACACACCATTTTGTTTGAAACTGCATTCTTTCTGATTGGTGTCATAATAACATTACTGTCTCAACTGTTTCTGTTCAACTCTTGAGGCCAAATTCGGTTGAACAAGTCTCAATCTCCTCTTCATCAAGAGTTCTGCTGGGGGTATGTCCAGTTGTAGTGGGCGGAGTAGTTATATACTTCAGCAAGAAATTTGCCAAATGTTGCTTCATGCTGAGTCCCAAACAACCCTGTAACACTTGCTTTTTGAGAGCTTCTTTCACTATTCTGACTGACCTTTCAGCTGCTCCGTTTGCAGCTGGATGATATGGTGGAACGAGAGTGTGTTTGATACCGTTCCGTTTCATGAATTCTTGGTATAGAACAGAACGGAACTGAGGGCCATTGTCAGAAACATGCTCTTCTGGTAAGCCGTGACATGCAAAGATAGACCTCAATTCATCTATGGTACGTTCAGTTGTGGTAGTTCAACCCATGTGTTTCACTTCAGTCCACTTTGAGTGACTATCTACAAGTACCAGGAAATAATTATTTGCTTTCTCACAGAAGTCTACATGTACTCTCTGAAAAGGTCTACTTGGCCATGACCGTGGTTGTAGTGGAATTGTGGGTGGTTTGTTTCTACAATTTTGGCAAAAGCTGCATTTGCTGACAAGTGATTCAAGATCACTGTCCAATCCAAGCCAGTAAACAAAGCTTCTTGCAATTCATTACATACTGACGATCCCTGGATGTTCGAAATTCGCCAGAATTCCATCTCTCGAAGAAGTTAGGTTGGTTGGCTATGATAAATTGACCCTTAGTGTTAGGGGGATTAAATACGTGGGGTTACGGGGATAGGGTGGGATATGTGTTGGTGTAGGGGTTACGGGGATCGGGTGGGATATGTGTCGGTGCAGGCTCGATGGGCCGAAATGGCCTCTATCTGCACTGTGAGGTTTCTGTGATTCTGTTTCTGTGAAGTAGGTAACACCACTCTTTTTCCCCACTTGACACAACTTTCCTCACAAGACAATTCAGTACGACATATATGGATTGGTTTCAATTCTGTGTCCATATACTGATCAGTCCATCTATTCAAGGTGTTTTCATACACTATTTTCAGTACTGAGTCCTTTTGAGTCTCATCTGCAATCTCAATTGCATTCACGGGAAAGTCTTTGTCAACTGCACCTAGCGTGAAAATTGCATCTTCACTCCCAACACATGAGTCCTCATCTGGCAACCTGGACGAGGCATCTGCTATTGCGTTTTGCTTTGAAGTGTGATATTCAATCGTGTAGTCATGTTGTGACAACAACACAGCCCAACGTTGCATTCTCAATGCAGCCATTGCAGGGTTGGCAGATTTGGGCCCCAATATTGCTAGGAGCGGTTTGTGATCGGTTATCAGGGTAAATTTTCTCCCAATCAGGAGCTGTTGGAATTTCTTGATTCCAAACACTATGTCGAGTGCGTCCTTTTCAATTTGCGCGTAGTTTCTTTAGCTCTTTGTGAGGGCTCGTCATGCGAATGTGATTGGTTTCTCTTGGCCATCATCCATTAAGTGGCTTATGACAGCTCCCACACCATAGCTGGAAGCATCACACACTAACTTAAGTTCACGCTCTGTGTCGTAGTGCACAAGTACAGCATAGCTAGAGAGACATCTCTTACAAGCGTCGAAAGCTTCCTGTTGCGCTTTCGTCCACTTCCACTGGACATCCTTCTTGAAGAGTTTGTGCAATAGAGCTAACATGGTCACTAACTCAGATAAGAAATGTACATAGTTTCTGACCTGGGCAAGGAAAGATCTTAACTCAGACACATTCTGAGGACTTTACACCATATGGCAGCTTGGTGTATGAATACAGTCCCTTGTGTGTGTTGATGGTGCGATACTGTTGATTCTATTTGTCAACATTCAGCGTGCGACAAGTCAAGCTTGGAGAAAACCTTTGACCCAGAGAGTGCTGCATACAAATCTTGCGATGTAGGTAATGGGTACTGCTCATCATCAACTGCTTGGTTGATAGTAACGTTGTAGTCACTGCAAAAGCGTACAGTTTTGTTTGCTTTGGGCACTACCACAATCGGGGTAGCCCATTCACTTTTGTCAGTTTTTACTAGCACTCCATTCTCTCTGAGCTTCGCTAGCTCTTCCTGCACCTGACTTTTCCACAATAGAAAGGCTTTGCGTTGGACTTGGTGCGGATATGCATGTCAAACCCAGTGATGCCCTCATAACTGTCTGTGAAAATGCTTTCCTACTTGTTCAGCATTGTGTCAAGTCGCTTCTTTGAAGCATCTACACTGAAGACATTTTTCCAGTCTAGTTTTAACTTTCTCAGCCAGTCTTTGCCAATGAGAGTTGGCCTGTTGTTGTAGCTCGTTACAATAATAGGCAGCTTTAATGACTGGCCATTGTGTTGAACTGTACATTCCCTTTGTCCACATGTCTCTAGGATATCTCCGGAGTAGGTTTTTAACTCTATGGTACTTTTTGTAAGAGGTACAAGAAACTCTTTTGTATCCGGCACCTACGGGACCGGGATGGTGCCGGTTGATTAAAAATTCCGGATAACGGAGAGGTATACCTACCAAGGTACAAGAGCCCCGTTACACAGCACACCGGTTACACAGCCACAGACCCAGGAGTCCCGGTTACACGGCCACAGATCCAGGAGTCCCTGTTACACGGCCACAGGTGCAGGAACCCCGGTTACATGGCCACTAATATACAGTAAAACTTACCTGAACCTACTCCTGAATTTTGCCGGTTAATAGAGACTCCCGGATATTTAGGTGCTGTTTAAACGAGAGTTGCCTGTATTTGATTAAACTTACTCTCATATGTGTCCTCACTCATGATAGAGCAGTCTGCCGCCGTGCTGATACACATCAATATATTGCTCATTGATCAAAAGTTTTGTACGGAAGTATTTCTCATGACTAATAGCATTGCCACTAGTGGAATAAATACTCTAGATCCTTCGCTTCCCCTGGCATGAGTAGGTTTGTCAACATTCCGTAGACATCTGGCCCAATCTCCATTAGAAAAATTGCTTTTTTCCATTCACGAATTACTTTATTTTGAGTTTGAACATTCTCATGTTCACCTTTGGTCTCAGTAATGTTATTGGCCTTAAAAAACATCTCCACTCAGTGTAAGAACTGAATAGTTCGCAAGATCGGTCATACATGCCGAGGCTTCTGATGCCGAGGCACGGTGGCATAGTGGTTAGCACTGTTGCCTCACAGCGCCAGGGACCCGGGTTCAAATCCGGCCTCGGGCGACTGTCTGTGTGGAGTTTGCACATTCTCCCTGTGTCTGCGTGGGTTTCCTCCGGGTGCTCCGGTTTCCTCCCACAGTCCAAAGATGTGCGGGTTTGGTTGATTTGGCTATGATAAATTGACCCTTAGTGTTAGGGGATTAAATACGTGGGGTTACGGGGATAGGGTGGGATATGTGTCGGTGCAGGCTCGATGGGCCGACATGGCCTCTATCTGCACTGTGGGGATTCTGTGATTCTGTGAATCCTGTAGGCGAGGCCATGATTATCCCGATCCCATTGAACAGTGACTCAGCACGCTACCTGTGTACATGTGCAAATCAATGCCGCTGTTGCTGTGTGAAGGCGAAGCACAGATGATTCTGTATGAGCATTAACGGTAAAACATCGCAAAAATTCAGTTTAGGTGTCACAAATTCACCTTAAACCTGTCCACTCGAAGATTGAACACTGTGTCCTTCCATGATCCCTAAAAATGGCTTTGGGATCCCATCCTCGTTGCCAAAATGTAATATATGTGGGTAGAACAAATGAAGGACAGAGCCACGATGAGTTGCTGGTCCATGTGCTTGCTTTATTAGGCCAGAGTGAACTGACCAAATCATGTGATAATACATTACACAGGTTGATGTGGAATTCACTGCGTGAGGGATCGTTGAGTTGTAGTTTTCGCCATTCTCCTGTGGAACTACAATATCTAAAGTGCATCATGACCCCACAGCACATGACTACCAGGTAGAAAATCAAGAGGGAATTGCAGCTGCTGTTCGTGAATTGTGTGTGTGTGATGCACCATCGGAGTTGCAGTTTTTAACCTGCTGTTTATCTAGAATACCCAGAGAGTTTGTGTTATATGACAACCAGGAAGAAAATTTACAAATAACTACAGCTGGCAGGAATTTTTTTTTAATGTTTTATACAGATTAAACCATTAAATAAAAATTGTGAGCTAACAGTATTGTTAGAAATTAGGTTTTGTTTGTTCACTGAGGGATAACAATGTTTGCAACAGAACCATGATAAACATACTCCAGGTGCCAGACTACCATCAGCTACACCATGAGAGGTCTACTAGTCCTAGTTATTTGAAGTTTATGAAAACATTATCCTTGATGTCCATGGCTGGCATGTTAACAAAACCCTAAAAGAATCATGCATTCCATTCATGATGTAGCTACTCTCTGGGCTAACCTCAGGCATTTGACATACTCCTACAGTGCCTGTAAGGTAGCTACTTGAAGTAATTCACATACGTAAACTAACCATCGGTGCCTGGATTTAACTGATTAGAGAAACATACAGTTGTGAAAGTTGTACTTAACAGTCCGGATCCCAGCCTGATGGGTCCTCCCTCTTTTCTTTCAGGTACTGCTGTGGGAAAGTTTCTCTTGGTATTTGAAATGTAATCGGTTAAAACAAAAGTTCATCGCTCACTTTAATGTGCAGGATGATTGCATTGTTGAAATGACGATAGTACTTCACATGTACTTTTTCTGTCTGATTACACTCCTATGAAGTGCTTTGGGCCATTTTACTATGTTAAAGGCGCTATATAAATGCAAGTTGTTGATGTTGTTATACTACAATCCCTGCTCTCATTCTCTATGAATATGTCTGTCGGCCTCTGGGTTGTGCATACTTTTTCACCTATTTAGTTTTTCAGGCGCATTTATTAACATCTCCTAGTTTTTATGTTGACCTTTCTGTGTGTTGTCTTCTCTCTTATGTCCCAAGTTATTTAAACGTTCAAATACTTTGCGCACAAATATTGGCCTGGAATGTGAGGTCAACTGCTGGCCCCGAAATACGCTTCACACTCGGATCTCGCGATCCCTATGTCGAGAATTTGGGGTTTTCCAACCTTCAATTCAAATCAACGGAAATTAATGGGGATTCCCTTGTGCAAACTGCTGTGATGTCAACAACCTGTTGAAGCAGCCAATCAAAAGACAGAATTATCCCAGAGAGCAAACAAGGAAGTGAGTAAACTCTTAAAATTCTAAGGGCTAAAATTTATGGGGCTTAACGTCACCTGTTACTGGTAAAAGGTTGTGTAAAGAGGGGTCACGGCTCTTTCTGCAGCTGGTGGCGGGTTTCACGGCATCCTCCATTTTCCCAGGCCTGGCATCGCTGCCGGTAAGATCCATCACCCTGGAAATTAAAATGAGAGAGAGGTGACATCAGTCGGCATGCAACGCCGACTTAACGTCTCCTCAGCGAACTTGGATGTTTGCATTGCAGGTGGAAGGCTGCTGACTTTCACTGGGGGACACGGCAAATGGTCTTGCTGGTCGACCTTGAGGAGCTGGTGGCTGGGAGTGTGAAACCAAGTGACAATATTTCTTATTATTCTTCTTCTTCACTCTCCTCTCCCTCTTCTAGGTCAACCACAGGCTGGGCAGACTGCATTTCTTGGGTGTGTGAAATGAGGAAGGCAAAAGTGTGGAGTTGTGGTGAGGGGAGGGCGGGAAAGCAAGAGATGCATGCCAGGAGGATAACTTATGAGGATACCAGCATCTTGTATCCTTTCTGCCCCGTCGCTGGCCAAGGGCTCAGCCATGCCCCTGCCAAGAATGGCCTGCACCGCCTCCTCCAAGGGCGTGAGGTGAGGCTAGGAATGAGAGCTGTGCCTCGTGATTGGTACAGATTGTTGGTAGGTGAGTGATCAGGGTGGGGGGGAGTCATGCATTGAGCAGTGTGTAAGGCTAGTGGTGCAGTTGGTAGGAGATGACATTTGATGATGAATTCACTGATCTTGACCAGTCTGAGGTCATGGAGCTTCTTTGGGCACTGGAGCGAGGTGGTGGGGGTGAAACCGCTGGTAGTGACGACCTCGGTGATGCACTCCCATATTGTTCTTTCTGGAGGGCCTCCTGGCCCCTGTGGGTAGAGGACCTCTCTTGCAGTGTTGACCCCCTGCACAAAGCTGGAGTGCTGTGTGCGAGACCCTGGGCGCTCCTTCCCTGGCTTGCTGAGCTATTTATGTTAGTGCTGAAGCACTTTTCCCATTTTTTGTGTTGAGGAAGGGAATTCAGCAGCAGCAGAATTGTATTCCACCACAATCTGTAACCTCATGGCCCGGCATATCCCTCGCTCTACCCTTACTTGGATAGAGAACTGGTTGGCAGACAGAAAGCAAAGAGTTGGAATAAACGGGTCTTTTTCCAAGTGGCAGGCAGTGACTAGTGGGGTACTGCAGGGATCGGTCCTTGGACCCCAGCTATTCACAATATATATTAATGATTTAGACAAGGGAACTAGATGTAATATCTCCAAATATGCAGACGACACAAAGGTGTGTGGGTGTGTGTGCTGTGAGGAGGATGCCGAGAAACTCCAGGATGATTTGGACAGGTTGGGTGATTGGGCAGAAGCATGGCAGATGCAATATAATGTGGATAAATGTGAGGTTATCCACTTTGGTGGCAAAAACAAGAAGGCAGATTATTATCTGAATGGCAATAGATTGGGAGAAGGGGAAGTGCAACGAGACCTGGGCATCCTTGTGCACCAGTCGTTGAAGGTAAGCATGCAGGTGCAGCAGGCGGTTAAGAAGGCAAATGGTATGTTGGCCTTCGTAGCGAAAGGGTTTGAGTACAGGAACAAGGATGTCTTTCTGCAGTTGTACAGGGCCTTGGTGAGACCACATCTTGAGTATTGTGTGCAGTTTTGGTTGCCTTTTCTGAGGAAGGATGTTCTTGCCATGGAAGGAGTTCAGTGAAGATTCACCAGGCTGATACCTGGGATGGCAGGAATGACGTATGAGGAGAGATTGGGTCGATTGGGCTTGTACTCGCTGGAGTTTAGAAGAATGAGAGGGATCTCATTGAAACTTATACTGACAGGAGTGGACAGACTAGATGCAGGAAGGATGTTCCCGATGGTCAGGGAGTCCAGAACCAGGGGTCACAGTCTAAGGATAAGGGGTAGGCCATTTAGGACAGAAATGAGGAGGAATTTCTTCACCCAGAAAGTGGTGAACCTGTGGAATTCTCTACCACAGAAGGCAGTAGAGGCCAATTCATTAAATATATTCAAGAAGGAGTTGGATATATTTCTTAAGGCTAAAGGGATCAAGGGATATGGGGAGAAAGCAGGGACGGGGTACTGAATTTGGATGATCAGCCATGATCGCATTGAATGGAGGAGCAGGCTCGAGGGGCCAAATGGCCTACTCCTGCTCCTATCTTCTATGTTTCTATGTTTCTTGTCATCAAGCCAGGGGACCAATCCTGGTTCAATAAGGAGTGTAGAAGAGCATGACAGGAGCAGTACCAGGCATACCTAAAAAGAGTTGAAGACTTCCATTTGGGGCTTCTTTATAATGTTATTTTTTTTTTAAAGGCTGTAAGGGTTGAAAAGTGCATTTTTTTTGCTTCATCAACCTGAGGCCGCAGTGACACCAGCAACTCTAGTTTAATTGTTATTAAAATGGATAAATTTCACACTGCACAAAATTTAAATTAGTTTAGCAGGCCCTTAACATTTGTTTAGCAGTAATAACGTTGTTAAAACCCCAGTTAAGAACATAAGAACATAAGAAATAGGAGCAGGAGTAGGCCATTCGGCCCTTCGAGCCTGCTCCGCCATTCAATGAGATTATGGTTGATCTTCTGCCTCAACTCCATTCACCGGCCCTATCGTCACATCCCTTGATGCCCTCACTAGTCAGAAATATATCGACTTCTGTTTTGAATATACCCAATGACTGAGCCTCCACCGCCCTCTGGGGTAGAGAATTCCAAAGATTCACCACCCTCTGTGTGAAGGAATTTCTTCTCATCTCAGTCCTGAATGGCCTACCCTTTATCCTGAGGCTGTGGCCCCTGGTTCTAGACACCCCAGCCAAGGGAAACATCCTCCCAGCATCCACAATATCAAGCCCTGTAATAATTTTGTATGCTTCAATGAGATCCCCTCTCATTCTTCTGATTTCAAGAGAATACAGGCCTAGTTTACTCAATCTCTTCTTATACGACAGTCCCGCCATCCCAGGAATTAATCTCATGAACTTCCGTTGCACTCCCTCTATGGCAAGTATATCCTTCCTTAGGTAAGGAGACCAAAATTGTACACAGTACTCCAGGTGTAGTCTCACCAAGGCCCTATATAATTGGAGTAAGACTTCTTTATTCTTGTACTCAAATCCTCTTGTAATGAAGGCCAGCATACCATTTGCCTTCCTAATGGCTTGCTGCACCTGCACATTCACTTTCAGTGACTCATGTACAAGGACACCCAGGTCCCTTTGAGCATCTGCATTCCCCAATCTTTCACCGTTTAGGAAATACTCTGCCTTTCAGTTTTTTCTACCAAAGTGGATAACTTCACATTTATCCACATTATATTCCACCTGCCATGTTCTCGCCCACTCACTGAGCCTGTCGCGATCCCCTTGAAGCCTCTTCACATCCTCTTCACAACTGACACTGCCACCTAGCTTTGTATCATCAGCAAATTTGGAAATGTTACATTTAGCCCCCTCATCCAAATCATTGATATAGATTGTGAATAGTTACACCTAATCCCTTTGGGTTTAACTTTTAGTGAAAAATTTAACAGCGTAATTACTGCGCAAGTGCTGACATTTTTGTCAATTTCCCTGATTTGAATTATTACACAGATTGCCGGCTCTGTGGGTTGGACAGGGTGGGGGGAAGAGTGCAGCCTGCTTCGGAGCTGTCATTGACAGACCACAACTTTGCGATTTCTGCATGCGCCTGCACATGCGCCAAATCCCAACGTTGCGGTCAGTTTCAAAGGCGGAATGATGGCGATCGCTGCCAATTCGTCATCATCCTGACCATAAATTCCGTGTCAATATATCCAAAGTACTACTATAGTAAACTCTTTGGTATCCGGCACCGACGGGACCAGGATGGTGCCGGTTGATTAAAAATTCCGGATGACGGAGAGGGTTATCTACTGAGGCTATTTTTAACAAACAAAAATTTAAAAAATCAAGAAATGTGCAGTATACAGTAATTGGGTACTCAGCTACAGCGCGGGAGTGTCAGACTCCTGTTATTGGGGTGTTCAGACTTCCGACAGCGCCAAGAAGCCAAGTAGTGGCAGTTTGGAAAACTACCCCCACTGACTAACTCGGCGGGAGACTCGGACTCGGTTATTGAGGTGTTGTTTTCGGAGTATGAATTTTGCCGATTGATAGAGAATTCCGGATATTTAGGTGCTGTTTAAACGAGAGTTTCCTGTACTTTGATTTATTGACGCTATCTTTCTAACCATAAGCAATGTGTTCTGATAAATGGAGTATTTCTACATTATTCAGGATGTAGATTTTGTCTTCGGCGTTCCTGGTGCAGAGCTTGCTGTGCCAGGAGAATACATCGAGAATTGTCCTCATCCAGCATCCAAACATCATGCACTTCCAGAAAGTGTTGTTGGATTGCAATCAGTGGGAGGAACTTTTGATGATTAAAGGATTTGATAGGGTGGATAGAGAGAAACTACTTCCACTGTTGGGGGAACTCAGAACAACCTTAAAATTACAGCTAGGCCATTCAGGAGTAATGTCAGAAAGCACTTCTTCATACATAGGATAGTGGCAATCTGGAGTTCTCTTCCCCCATAAAGCTGTTGAGGCTAGGTCAATTGAAAATTTCAAAACTGAGATTGATAGATTTTTGTTACGCATGGGTATCAAGGGTTACGGAACCAAGGCTGGTAGACAGAGTTAAAATACAGATCAACCATGGCTCAAGGGGTTTAATGGCCTACTCCCGTTCCTATGTTCCTTCCTATGACGTTGAGCTCTCTGGTCCTGAGCACTGATGAAGCAGGAGTACTAGTGTGCCAGAGGCTGATCCAGGCAGAAATGGGGCCCTATTTTTCCTTTAAAGACCAGTTTAAAGGCTGGCAGAGCAATCGGTTGTTGTTGGGAAAGCGACAAGTTCAAAATAAAAAAATTTCCCCAAAGATCTTCAGCTGTCACTTATGATGCGGTGAGGTACTACAGCGATATCCCTTCCCTCCTCCCCACCCCCAGCAAAGGCAGACACCCCAAGCATGCAGAAAGTGGTGGGGGTATTCACCAAAATATGCTAATGCCCCATGATCCCAAGATTTCGGACAAGGTTGAGGATGATGATGCGGGCAGAAATTCCTCTCTGCCCCCGACTGTTCCAAGAGGCAGTCACTCACTATAAGACCAGAGTGAAGTTGAATAGATCACATTGTGGCTCAGAGCCAGAGTAGGGAATGTAAAATGATTCCACCAAATTTCATTCCTTTTATTGTACATTCCATTTTGTTGTTTTTGACAGTTGCTGCTAGGTATCCTGTCAATCAACACCTTTCAATGATTGTAAGAATTATATACAAGTTATCTGCACAGAGGTATTGCATCTAAAGCAGCAGGGATATTTATTATTGTAACATCACTGCTGTTAACACTAGTAAAAATAGCAGATCCCACCTTCAGTGACCACAATATTGTACATTTATGGATGAGATCCTACAGGATGTAAGAAATGGAGAAAATGACTGCTCTCTGAGGCAGTAATGTAGTTATTTGTAGTGTTGATGCACAATGAACACGCAGAATCCATATTACTGGGCACTGAGCCCAGCTGTAGCATGAGATAATGCACCGGGGAAGTTGGTTGTGGGATTGATGACCCATGCACCAGGCATGTCCTAAGTTTATTAAGGTCTCAAAATAGAAACATTGATGAGGTTCATGCCTGATATGCAGTCTCGCTGTGCAAACGATTCTGCTGGAATTCAGTACCCTGAAATAGACACTGAAAAGTTAATCTGCTTGAGCATTTGGTTCATGTTCTTTAAATGGGGTGTCTGTTTGATGGTTGCCTCAGGTAACTGTGTGTTGACCCAGCAGTTTAATTGTTTATTTCAATCTACCCTTGGGTTTCTGTAACTAATTGCACCTTCTTAAAGCTACACCACGTCCGTGGATTTTAGCCAGGGGAACTATAATTGAGCTCTGACTAAATAGGACCTAAATTTATCCTGTTGAGTTTCCTGCTTTATCTGCTGGTTCTGGAGGAGGAAGGGCAGGATCAGAAGAGGCATGCAGTACACAATTTCACCCTGAAAGGGCTAATACCATGGAATAGGTGAAGAAGAAGAGAATCTGTGTCGACCACCGATGGAAGAGGGCTATGGTCATCAACCACCTTATGTGAGTCTGTGAACATGCAACATGCAGATCCTTTGTGCTGGCCATGTGTCTGGTGTTTGTTCATTGTTATATTTCAATTGCCACAGAGTAAATGTATTTGTATGGCAGCAGTACAGAGGGTAGTGCTAAAACATAGGCATGACCATGCATTTGGGAAGTAGATGAACAGTTGGCAGAATGTTGTGCATTCTCCCTTTGTGATACTCCACTGAGTGAAGAAGTGAAGTGCCGTTAAGATTCATTAGAAGGCAACACCAAGCAAACCGCAAGCAACCTCTTAGAGACCAGCAAATTTTGTCTGCTCCCAAGATCTGGTCACAGATGAGACAGCATTCATTCTGTCAGTCACGCCCATCCTAGGCTAATGATATGTTATTCTTCGGAGGTGGGGTGGAGGGGGGTGGTGGCCGTGGTGGCTTTCAATAAAGCCCACCTTTCGTTCCAGTACCTCTTACAGCAGGACCTCCAAAGATGCATTCTAAAATGGAGTCATTTGTCTTCCTGATCTTGTTTCAAGCTATAATTATTTTATCACATGGTTTGTCTCATGGTTTAGTATGAGCATGCTCAGTTCGCTCTGGCCTAGTAAAGCAAGCACCAGCAATTCATCGTGTCTCTGTCCTTCATTTGTTCTACCCACATATATTACACAAGCATTTCTACTCCTCGTAGCAGGATGCCTTAAAGGCGACCAGCAGCCCTTTAAGAACTGCTGGTGCCTGATGAGATATCCCTTTGCTTCATGCGCTGTATACATGGGGTGCTGTGATATTATGCAATGGAGCTGATACCCCTGCAGGTGTACACAGTTCCCAAAAAGCAGCAAGCCCACTGCTATCATGCTGAGACTGTGTTATTGACCCCTTTATTCTCTGGGAATTATTTTCAATGTGATTCAGTGGTTTCTTAGATTTTCACTCATGCTGTGAAAGTGAAAGTGCTTATCGTGCTGGACTAACAACCCAGGAGTCACGAGTTCAAATCCTCCCATGGCAAGTTATGAAATGGAGTTCAATAAATTGGATAATTTGCAGGCTTGCACCAGAAAAATGACCATGAAATACCCCACAGGTCCATTAATGTCCTTCAGGGAAGAACATTTTCCATCCTACCTGGTATGGCCTATGCGTAACTCCAATCCCACACTATGTGGCTGACTCTTAATGCCCTCTGACATGGCCCAGGAAGCTTTCAAGAACAGTTCAAGAAGAAGGCCTGCCACCAGCTTCCCAGGATGACTAGGAATGGGCAATATATACAGCCTTGTCAGTATCGCTCACAAGAACAAATAAAAAAAATGTTGAAATGCGCTGAACAAAAAATAATCTTTTGTCTCTGTGCCAAATTTTGGGAGCTGAGTGTAAGATAATGTGTTAGATAATAAATTTATATAAGACAGTTGAGTACAAAAGCTTGGTTTCACTTAGGCCATGATTTTGTCATTGCATGCGGGTTGGGAGCGGGTCAGATGGTTTCCAGGTTCCAGTCCTGTCCCCAACTGCATCCGACCCACGGACGTGATTTTTCCTTGATTGACCTTGTAGGCTTGACAGCCAATTAAGAGGAAGCCGGTTAGATGATGTCTTTTGATGACGCATCATCTGCTGGTTTTCTTAAAGGGACCATGCACAATTTTATTTTGACAGCTCATTTCTCAGTGTTTGACAGCAGGCTCTCCAATGACTCCCCCCATAGGCTAGAATGGATGGCAGCTGCAGGTAAGGTGACAGAGCCACTGGTGAGAGAGGTTCTCCCAGTGAGGCGGGACTACAGCCAATTCGAAACTTCTTACCTACAGAAAAGTGTAAATGGATTAAAAATGATTTTCCCAACATTTTCTTACCTCTGAAACTCACCAGTGCACCTTTGGATCCTTTGCACCACTTCTACAGCTGTCATCAGTGAAGAAACATTACAGCAGACTCACAACATGCTACACTTACCTAGCGTGGTGTCCGGACGTCAGGAAGCCCGAGGCAGAAGCGGCAAAATTGAAAAAGAGCCTGTTAACTACTATCGAGTACCTGTTAACAGGCAGGTAAGTGGCTTTAATCCTCTTCCCGCTGCTAGGTGTCAGGTCTATGCGCACATTGGGGACCCGACACTTGGGACGATTGATTGGAGGCGGGTTGACAGTGGGTTTGACAGCGGTCCCGCCTCCAATCCCGCACTCTGAGCGCTGGCAAAATTCCGGCCTTAGTTTCTGGTTGTAATTCTATTTATTTACCTGTATATTGTATACCAACTTCATACCATTGTAAGTGTAATTGGCAAATGAATTTCAATATAGATAAATGTGAGGTGGTGCATTTTGGTGGAAAGAATGAAGAGGTCACATACTCCTTGGATAATAAGGGGGAAAAATTCAGTTGTTTTTGCCTCCCGTTAGCGCCTTAAGAGGGCGCTAATGGGGCGCAAAGCAACTAGCGACCGGGCACGGCAATGTTTGCGCGGCTCGCGAAATTAACTAGACATTTTGCGGCAGCACTAAACACTACCGCCACGATCTCCTGCGCCAGCAGATCGTGATGTCAGTCGAGTGCGCAACGCCCCGGTAGTGCCCTGGACTGGATATTGAGTGGCTCCCCCTGCCTTACCGCCTGCCGTTAGCAACGACAGGTTGAGGGGAGCATTTTGCAGTCAGAAAGGGACTGGGGGAGCGCTATTTAAAGGCGACCACTTTCTGCCTTTTTTTGTTGGTGACATTTTTGCACCACGCATTCTGAGAGAGAGAGAGAGAGACTTCTAGAGAGATTCAACGCTGTGTGAAAGAGTTTTGGGTACTGAGCAGCACTTTGCAGGTTCATTTTGATTTGCCCTTCCTTGCTTCGCCAGCGCTCTGAGGCAACGCTTCGCTCCTCAGCCTTTGCGCCTTAAGACAGGTGTGAGGTGCCTGATTTAGCGCTCCAATCACCTCCAGGGGCGATAAAAGCCAAGTTTGCCATCGGAGGCGATAATTAGCGCCAGGCGCTAAACTTTGCGCACGGCCAATGGCGCCCCAAACAGGGCGATACTGAATTTTTCCCCCTAAGAGTCTAAATGGAATAGAGGAGCAAAGGATCTAGTGGTACAGATATACTAAATCACTAAAAGGTTAATAAGGCCATAAAAATAGCAAACAAAGCACAGGGGTTCATTTCTAGAGGGATATAATTGAAAAGCAGGAAGTTATGTTAAACTTGTATAGAACCTTAGTTAGACCACACTTGGAGTACTGTACACAGTTCTAGTCTCCATATTATAAAAGGTATATAGAGGCATTGGAGAAGGGGCGAAGCAGACATTGCTATCAAGGGGGAGGAGTGTGAAATATTAGATGAAATAAACATAGTGAGAGAGGAAGTATTAAGGGGTTTAGCAGCTTTAAAAGTGGATAAATCCCCAGGCCCGGATGAAATGTATCCCAGGCTGTTAAGTGAAGCAAAAGAGGAAATAGCAGAGGCCCTGACTATAATTTTTCAATCCTCTCTGGCTTCAGGTGTGGTGCTGGAGGACTGGAGGACTGCTAATGTGGTTCCCTTGTTTAAAAAGGGAGAAAAGGATAGACTGAGTAATTACAGGCCAGTCAGCCTAACCTCGGTGGTGGGAAAATTATTGGAAAGAATTCTGAAACAGGATCAATCTTCATTTAGAAAGACACGGATTAATCAAGGATAGTCAGCACGGATTTGTTAAGGGAAGGTTGTGTCTGACATAGAAACATAGAAGATAGAGCAGAAGTAGGCCATTCGGCCCCTCGAGCCTGTTCCGCCATTTAATGAGATCATGGCTGATCATCCAAATGTAGTACCCTGTCCCTGCTTTCTCCCCATATCCCTTGATCCCTTTAGCCTTAAGAAACATATCTAACTCCTTCTTGAATATATTTAATGAATTGGCCTCAACTGCCTTCTGTGGTAGAGAATTCCACAGGTTCACCACTCTCTGGGTGAAGAAATTCCTCCTCATCTCAGTCCTAAATGGTTTACCCCTTATCCTTAAACTGTGACCCCTGGTTCTGGACTCCCCTGCCATCGGGAACATCTTTCCTGCATCTAGTCCTGTTGGAATTTAATAAGTTTCAATGAGATCCCCTCTCATTCTTCTAATCTCTAGCGAATACAAGCCCAATCGACCCAATCTCTCTTCATACGTCATTCCTACCATCCCAGGTATCAGCCTGATGAATCTTCGCTGCATTCCCTCCATGGCAAGAACATCCTTCCTCAGATAAAGCGACTAAAACTGCACACAATACTCAAGGTGTGGTTTCAGCAAAGCTCTGTACAACTGCAGCAAGACATCCTTGCTCCTGTACTCGAATCCTCTCGGTATGAAGGCCAACATACCATTTGCCTTCTTAGCCGCCTGCTGCACCTGCATGCTTACCTTCAGCGACTGGTGCACAAGGACACCCAGGTCTCGTTGCACTTCCCCTTTTCCCAATCTATTGCCGTTCAGATAATAATCTGCCTTCCTGTTTTTACCACCAAAGTGGATAACCTCGCATTTATCCACATTATACTGCATCTGCCATGCATCTTCCCAATCACCCAACCTGTCCAAATCATACTGGAGTTTCTCTGCATCCTCCTCACAGCACACACGCCCACCCAGCTTTGTGTCGTCTGCAAACTTGGAGGTATTACATCTAGTTTCCTCATCTAGATCATTAATATATAATGTGAATAACTGGGGTCCTAGCACCGATCCCTGCGGTACCCCACTAATCACTGCCTGCCACTCGGAAAAAGACCCATTTATTCCAACTGTTTGCTTCCTGTCTGCCAACCAGTTTTCTATCCAAGTCAGTACCTTATCCCCAATCCCATGTGCTTTAACTTTGCACGCTAATCTCTTATGCGGGACCTTATCAAAAGCCTTCTGAAAGTCCAAATATACCACATCCACTGATTCTCCATTATCTATTCTACCAGTTACATCCTCAAAAAATTCCAGTAGATTAGTCAAGCATGATTTACCTTTTGTAAATCCATGTTGACTTTGTTCGATCCTGTCACTGTTTTCCAAGTGCTCTACTATTACATCTTTTATAATGGACTCTAGCATTTTCCCCACTACCGATGTCAGGCTTACCGATCTATAATTCCCCATTTTCTCTCTACCACCTTTTTTAAATAGTGGGGTTACATTAGCTACCCTCCAATCCATGGGAACTGTTCCAGAGTCTATAGAATTTTGGAAGATGACCAGCAATGCATTTATTATTTCTAGGGCCACTTCCTTAAGTACGCTAGGATGTAGATTATCAGGCCCATGGGATTTATCGGCCTTTAATCCCGTCAATTTCCCTAACACCATTTCCCTACAAATACTGATTTCATTCAGTTCCTCCTTCTCTTTAGACCCTATGTTCCCCGACATCTCTGGGAGGTTATTTGTGTCCTCCTTTGTGAAGACAGAACCAAAGTATGTATTTAATTGGTCTGCCATTTCTTTGTTCCCCATTATAAATTCCCCTGATTCTGACCGCAAGGGACCTATAGCTTGACTTCACCAATCTTTTTCTCCTCATATATCTATAGAAGCTTTTACAGTCACTTTTTATGTTCCCTGCAAGCTTACTCTCATACTCTATTTCCCCCCTCTTAATTAATCCCTTTGTCCTCCTTTGCTGAATCCTAAACTGCTCCCAATCCTCAGGTTTGCTGCTTTTTCCGGACAATTTATATGTCCTCTCCTTGGCTCTTATGCTATCCCTAAATTCCCTTGTTAGCCACAGTTAAGTCACCTTTTTTGTTTTTTGATAAACTTGATTGAATTTTTTGAGGAGGTAACAAAGAGGGTAGATGAGGGTAGTGCATTTGATTTAGTGTATATGGACTTTAGCAAGGCTTTTGATAAGGTTCCACATGGCAGACTGGTCATGAAGTTAAAAGCCCAGGGGACCCAGGGCAAAGTGTCAAGTTGAATTCAAAACTGGCTCGGAGACAGGAAGCAGAGGGTAATGGTTGATTGGTGTTCTTGTGACTAGAAGGCTGTTTCCAGTCAGGTTCCGCAGGATCAGTACTAGGTCCCTTACTTTTTGTGCTATATATCGATGATCTAGACTTGAATATAGGAGGTATGATTAAGAAGTTTGCAGATGATACTAAAATCGGCTATGTGGTAGATACTAAAGAAGGAAGCTATAGACTGCAGGAAGATATCAATAAATTGGTCAGATGGGCAGAACAGTGGCAAATGGAATTCATTCCAGAGAAATGTGAGGTAATGCATTTGGGGTCCTGGCTCACATCAAAGCCAGTGTTCCCGCCTCTCTTGACCAACACCAGTTTGCCTATCGTGCAAACAGATCAACGGAGGATGCAATCACAACTGCTCTACACTCGGCATTGAATCACTTAGATGGTAAGGAGACCTACATCAGAATGCTGTTCATAGACTACAGCTCAGCATTCAACACTATCGTCCCCAACAAGCTGGCCACCAAACTCCAAACTCTTGGCCTGAACACTTTTCTCTGCAACTGGACCCTGGACTTCCTAACAAACAGACCCCAGTCTGTCAAATTAGGTAACCACACCTCCCCCCCCCCTGACCCTGAACATGGGGGCCCCACAAGGATGTGTGCTGAGCCCCCTCCTCTACTCCCTCTTCACCCACGACTGTGTGGCTGTTCATGGTTCCAACACCATCATCAAGTTTGCGGATGATACCACGGTAGTAGGCCAGATCGCCAACAACGATGAGTCAGCCTACAGGGAGGAGGTCCAGCATCTCGTGAAGTGGTGCGTCGATAACAACCTGGCCCTTAACATCAAGAAAACCAAAGAAATCATTGTGGACTTCAGGAAGTCCAAAGGCGGAAGTCACCCCCATCCACATCCATGGGGCTGTGGTGGAAAGGGTGGACAGCTTTAAGTTCCTCGGAGTCCACATCACGGAAGACCTCTCCTGGTCCCTCAATACCTCCTCTCTGGTAAAGAAGGCCCAGCAGCGCCTATATTTCCTAAGGAGGCTGAAGGGATGTAACCTGTCACCCCTGATCCTCTCTAACTTTTACCGCTGCACAATAGAGAGCATCCTGACAAACTGTATCACAGTATGGTATGGCAGCTGTAGCTACTATGACCGGAAAGCCCTGCAGCGGGTAGTCAAAACTGCCCAACGCATTACCGGCACCCGGCTACCGACCATAGAGCACATATACCAGAAACGCTGTTTACGGAGGTCACGGTCCATCATCAAAGACCCTACCCACCCCAGCCACAGTCTGTTCGCCCTCCTGCCATCTGGGAGACGCTACAGATGCATTCGCACCCGTACGACCAGATTTAGGAACAGCTTCTTTCCCAGGGCTGTCATCCTACTGAACTCCACAAATAAACTCTAAAGCCTGCACACCTGCCAATGCACTTTATTATGGTTATGTTTATGTTAATGTATTGCAAGCCAAATGTATGTTGAATGTTTAAATGTCTTAATCTAAATGTACACTCTCGGGAGCCGCAAGCCTACATTTCGTTGTACTGCACTTGTGCACTAACAATGACAATAAAAGTTGATTTGATTTGATTTGATTTTGATTTGGGGAGGGCTACCAAGGAAAGGGAATACACATTAAATGGTAGGACATTGAGTAGTGTAGAGGAACAAAGGGACCTTGGAGTGCATATCCACAGATCCCTGAAGGTAGGAGGCCAGGTAGATAAGGTGATTAAGAAGGTATACGGAATGCTTGCCTTTATTAGCCGTGGCATAGAATACAAGAGCAGGGGGGTTACGCTTCAACTGTATAAAACACCAGTTAGGCCTTAGCTAGAGTACTGTGTGCAGTTCTGGTCACCACATTACAGGAAAAATGTGATTGCATTAGAGAGGGGACAGAGGAGATTTACAAGGATGTTGCCAGGAGTAGAGAATCTCAGCTATGAGGAAAGATTGGATAGGCTGGGTCTGTTTTCCTTGGAACAGAGGAGGCTGAGGGGAGATCTTATTGAGGTGTATAAAATTATGAGGAGCATAGATAAAGTGGATAGAAAGGACCTATTTCCCTTAGCAGTGGGTTCAAAAACCAGGGGGCACAGATTTAAAGTAATTGGTGGAAGGTTTAGAGGGGAGTTGAGGGGAAATTTCTTCACCCAGAGGGTTGTGGGAGACAGGAACCCTAACCACATTTAAAAAGTACTTGAACGTGCACTTGGGATGCTCTAACCTGCAGGGCTACGGACCAAGAGCTTGGAAGTGGGATTAGGCTGGATAGCTCATTGTTGGCCGGCGCAAACACGATGGGCCGAAATGGCCTCCTTCCGTGCTGTAACTTTCTATGATTCTATGATTCTAAGGAGCAAAAAAGATTGATAAGGATGATACCAGAACTGAGAGGTTAAACCTATCAGGAAAGATTGAACAGGCTGGGGCTGTTTTCTCTAGAAAAGAAAAGGCTGAGCGGTGACCTGATAGAGGGCTTTAAGAATATGAAAGGGTTTGATGGAGTAGATGTAGCGAAGGTGTTTCCACTTGTGCGGTAGACCAAAACTGTGGGCCATAAATATAAGGTGCTCACTAATGAATCCAATAGGGAATTCAGGAAAAACTTCTTTACCCAGAGAGTGGTTAGAATATGAAACTCACTACTACAAAGAGTAGTTGAGGCAAATAGCAGAGATGCATTTAAAAAGAAGCTAGATAAACACATGCTGAAGAAAGGAATAGAAGGTTATGCCAATAGGGTTAGATAAAGAGGGATGGGATGAGGCTCATGTGGAGCATAATCACCAGCATGGACCAGTTGGGCTGAATGGCTTGTATCTGTGCTGTTCATTCTAAATAATTCTATGTAAAACAGCAAGTTATGTAATTAAATTGTGATAAGTTGTGGCACCAGACTTAACCATAAAAACTGCTGGCTTGTCATAAAAACCCAACTGGTTCACTAATGTTTTTCAGGGAAGTAACCTGCCACCCATACTTGATCCAGGCCTACATGTGTCTCGAGTCTCACACACTGTGCTTGAGTCTTAATTCCCTCTGAAGCGGCCTAGCAAGCTACTCAATTGTAAAATAATTGCTCCACTGGAATTCCCTACTGAACACCGTCACCATAAGGACTGCAGTAGTTCCAGGAGAAGGTCCACCACAACCTTCTCAGGACAACTAGGAATGGGTAATAAATGCTGCCATACCCACATGATAAAAAATATGAGGGCTGTTTGTATTTAAAGTTATCTCTGCTATGGTTCTGTTCTTACTGTGTCATGGGAGAGATATGAATGAGGAAGGTAATTTGATCAATCCTAGTTCATCCATTAAGATAAAAATCCTCATGCATGATAGCATCCAGCTCCTTCTGAAATGATTCTATGGGCTAGAAATTCATTATAGCCCAGGAATGGGCGGTATCATTAGAAAAGTTAGAGAATTAGTACCAGGCGCTAATGCTTTAAACTGCATGCAAAATTTGTGCTCACTGCTCAAAGACATGATTGGAGTCTGATTTCAAGTCTTTAAGCCCAAGCTCATTAGTGTTACACTCAAAGGGTGGACCAATATCAGGTACAGTCTAATCGCAAGTCATGATTGCCACAGGCTTTTTTCACTACTTAAAAGGGAGGTTCATTGATGCTGCAGAACCTCATTCTCAGCATTGCTGACTATGCAGCTGCCTCAGCAAGCAGCAGCAGGTCAAGGAGAAGGAGCTGGAGGACTGAAGCAGCTGTACACATGGCAGATCCATGCCCCAGGGAGAGAGCCCACTAATTCTGCGATCAAGCAGTGTTTGCTGTAGCGAGATGGAGGGCGGTGCTATACCCGGAAAATAGCAGGAGGCCCTTACCGCAAGTCTTCCACACCATGTGGAGGGAGGTAACGCGGCATGTCTCGAGCAGCACTGTCGTCCCCAGGACCCAGGCACAGTGCAGGAACAAATTCAACAACCTCACTCGAGTGAATGCTTCAAAAAATGCTATATACCACCATATGAACCACAGTCATCACACACTACCCAAAACAGCACACCACCAGCACTCACCCACCAACAATCACTACCTACCTATGCTCACACCTTGCACACAATGACAGTTTTTCAACTATGGCAGGCACATCACCCAAACACATTGCTCCACACTAATTCACACATTTTCCTTTCTCTTGCAGGCCAAGGTGGCTCACAACAGGAGGGAGCAGGAGCGCACAGGCGGGGGACAAGCTGACACCCAACCACTGTCTGCGCTGGAGAATAAAGTGCTGCAGATTATTGGGCGCCAAATGGTGGAGGCCGTGGCCACCGGTGACATTGACCCCCTTGGGGACAACAATGGCATGTTCATCTCTACTCCTTCTCACATCCCACTTTCTCCTCACCCCACAAGCATTTCGCACTTTCCAGCTAATCATGCTGTATGCATGCATTTTTCCCTTCCTGCCCCCCTCCCCTCACCTTAAACCGACTCTTGTGCCTTTATGCTTTCAGATAATGAGCAAGCACCTGAGCAGCCTGTCCCTCAGGGCACCATAGCGAGCGAGGCGGGAGAAGAGGTGGGGGAAGAACACACCACGTTACTGCAAGTCTCACCCGCAGGCACCAGCTCAGATACTGGCACTACGCGTTCTTTAGAGGCTAGCGTAGTAGCAGGATCTGCACAGGGTGAGACACAAGGGACGAGTGGGCTGCACCAAGATCAGGGGAAAAGGGTAGCTCGGGTGCCAGCTCCCCAGAGGGCGAGTTTGCGCACGAGTTCTGCTGCACAGGACTCAGACGAGGACCTCATTGCGGGAGCGTTTAGACGAAGGGTAATGGGGATGCACACGGAGATGATAGGTGCAATGGCAAGGGTACCCGAGAGCCTCTCGGCAATGAACAGGAGCATGGAGGAGTCCGCCTCCAACATTGCACAAGGCTCTGCACACACCAGTCTGCAAAGGATGGTAGATTCCCAGTGCGACTATGGCGACCCAGACCTGATGCTGCGTGTGATGGGCGATCTGGCAGATTCCATTGCAGCACAGGCGGAAGCAGCTCAACGTTTTAGTGCTGTAATGCAGTCTATGCTTGGCGGCATCCAATCTCAGACTGCTCTGATGCAGTCTCAGCTTGATGCCACGCAAGATCTGACTGCTGCCATCGTGGCTGGGTCTTCCACCATTGGCTGGGGCTTTCACGGTGTCGCAGCAGGCCAGCAAGCTGTGTTCCAACAGATTGCTAGGGATGCTGAGGTGCAGCCCCAGGGCAGTGACAGTGGGTCAGTGGAGCAGGAACCTGCTGTCCTCTCTCAGGATGACAGCATTACTGCTCCCACTACTGCCCTAGTAAAACTGAAGTCAATGGGAATCAGGGGAAAACTGGCTGGAGTCATACCTAGCACATAGGAGGATGGTTGTGGTGGTTGAAGGTCAATCATCACAGCCCCAGGACATCACTGCAGGAGTTCTTCAAGGCAGTGTCCTAGGCCCAACCATCTTCAACTGCTTCATCAATGACCTTCCCTCCAATATAAGGTCAGAAATGGGGATGTTCGCTGATGACTGCACCATGTTCAGTGTCATTCACAACGCCACAGATAATGAATCGGTCCATGCCCGCATGCAACAAGACCTAGACGACGTTCAGGCTTGGGCTGATAAGTTGCAGGTAACATTCGCGCCACAGAAGTGCCAGGCAATGACTATCTCCAACAAGCGAGAATCTAACCATCGCCCCTTGACATTCAATGGCATTACCATCGTCGAATCCCCCACTATCAACATCCTGGGGGTCACCATTAACCAGAAACTTAACTGGACCAGCCACATAAAAACAGTGGCAAGAGCAGGTCAGAGGCTAGGTATTCTGCGGCGAGTGTCTCACCTCCTGACTCCCCAAAGCCTTTCCACCATCTACACGGCACAAGTAAGGAGTACTCTTCACTTGCCTGGATGAGTGCAGCTCCAACAACACTCAAGAAGCTCGATACCATCCAGGACAAAGCATCCATCCACCACCTTAAACATCCACTTCCTCCAACACTGGTGTACTGTGGCTGCAGTGTGTACTATCTACAAGATGCACTGCAGCAACTCGCCAAGGCTTCTTCGGCAGCACCTCCCAAACCTGCGACCTCTTCCACCTAGAAGGACAAGGGCAGCAGGCGCATGGGAATACCACCACCTCCAAGTTCCCCTCCAAGTCACACACCATCCTGACTTAGAAGTGTATCGCCGATCCTTCATTGTCGCTGGGTCAGAATCCTGGAACTCCCGACCTAACAGCACTGTGGGAGTACCATCACCACACAGACCGCAGCGGTTCAAGAAGGCGGCTCACCACCACCTTCTCAAAGGCAACTAGGGATGGGCAACAAATGCTGGCATTGCCAGCGACGCCCTGATCCCATAAACACATTTTTTAAAACTCCGCCATTGCCCTTGTCGCTGCCTGTTATCCAGCCAGCCCAAACTGCTGCCACCCATGCGAAGTGGTGCAGTCTACAGCCAGGCCTTACAGGGCAAGAGCTTGTCAAGGACATCCTGCAAGGCCATCTGAAGTCTCTGGCACTGACACTCAGCAGCCTTCCACCAGCCCTGCTGCAGCCATTCAGCCAACACTTCGTAGGAGCACAAGAGTAGACAAAGGCAGAGTAACGACAGGCACTAAGGGATTGCACAAGGGTGAATAACTAATATTTTTGTTGTAAATATATGTTCACTGATTTTTGATAATTTTATTAATTCAGTTTGGATTCTTTTGTGGTGTGTCTCATTTCAGCTTTGCCTTGTGACATGGCCTGCGACAGGGATGGAATGATGGAGATGTGGTGAGCAATGGGGTTCTGGGGTTTAATTCATTCGAATCACAGACTGATGAGGTGGTCTCGGACCGCCCTTTGAGAAGGCCGATTGAGTGGCTGCCTCCTCCATCGCTCCTGTACCTCCTCCTCCTCCTCATCTTCCTCTTCCTCCTCGTCCACCTCCTCCTCCTCTCCCACTTCCTCCTCCTGAGGTGGTCCCGCAATCCCTGGTGGCAAGGGCTGGGCATTCATGATAGCCAAGTTGTGGAGCATGCAGCAGACCACCACAAAATGGGACACCAGCTCAGCCGAGTACTGGAGGGTTCCTCCCAAGCGGTTAAGGCAGTGGAACCGTTGCTTCAGCAGGCCGATGGTTTGCTCGATGATGTTCCTGGTGGCAGCATGGCTCTCATTATATGAGTGCTAGGCAGGAATGCTGGGGTTGTGGAGGGGAGTCATGAGCCAAGTGGAGAGCGGATAGCTCTTGTCTCCGACCAGCCAGCCGCGACCTTGACGTAGTGGCTGGAAGAGTGCCGACACACCAGTCTGGCACAGGACGAAGGCATCGTGGCTGCTGCCAGGATAGCGGGCATTCACATTGAGGATTCGCTGTCTGTGGTCGCACACCAACTGGACATTATGTGAGTGGTAGACTTTGCGGTTACAGAAGATGTCTGGGTTGTTAAGCCACATGGGTGCAGTCAATGGCACCCTATACCATGGGGAATCCTGCTATCCTGGCAACGCCACATGCATGCTCATCCTGCTTCTCTCTGGTGATAGGGAAGGAAATTTAGCCCCTTCACCTACTGCAGAGAGCCTCTGTGACCTCCTGGATGCAGCGATGGATGGCGAACTGCGAGATGTTAGCTATGTCTCTGTTGCAGACTGGAATGATCCACTGTCAAAGAAATTGAGGGCGACAGTGACCTTGACTGCCACTAGGAGAGCCGTGGTCACCCAGATCTGAGGCTGGAGGTCTGGTTGCAGGAGGTGGCCACCTCCTTGGTGAAGCGGAGCCTTCTAATACACTGCTCCTCGCTTAATTGGAGGTAGGAGAAGTGCTCTCGGAATACCCTTGGAGAGTAAGGCCTCCTGTTGAGAGCCCTGATGGCCCTCCTCCTCCCTCTGGCCACATGTTTCAGTCTTACTCGCTGCCTCTGCTCCCTTCATCGTAGATCCTGGAGGGCAAGGTCGACTGCCAGTACAGCCCCCAATTATGTAACCAATTGCACACTCACTGACGTCATGATCCACCTGCTGGCGCTAATGGGAGGCGCTAAAGTACCGAATTTGCCCCCCTATGTTTTTTCCCTTCATGACTATCTGGAAGTCCATTCCATGTGTTGACTGTTGTATGAAGAAGGACTTCCTGATGTGATGTCCAAGTTTGCCTTTCACCATTTTGTGCATGTATCCCCTTGTCCTACTGTCACTGTTTAATTTGACCATATTAATTTCATCTGCTATTGTGTATAAATAATCAGTCTATCTTCAAGATGATCAGCATGTCCCCTCACCTAAGTAGCGATACAACCTTTCTTGCCCCTACTGTGAGGGAGAGAGAGGATATTTACACATTGTTGCAAAATTTATGTTTATATTTGTTTCAGAAACAAACTCTATTCACGTTAAAATGTGTCCAATAGTTGAAAGGGACATAACATAAGAACATAAGAATTAAGAGCAGGAGTAGGCCATACAGCCCTGCGAGCCTGCTCCACCGTTCAATAAGATCATGGCTGATCTTCAACCTCAACTCCACTTTCCTGCCCAATCCCCATATCCCTTGATTCCCCTAGAATCCAAAAATCTATCGATCTCAGCCTTGAATATACTCAACGATTCAGCACCCACAGCCTTTTGGGGTAGAGAATTCCAAAGATTCACAGCCTTCTGAGTGAAGAAATTCCTCCTCATTTCAGTCTTAAATAGCCGACCCCTTATTCTGAGACTATGCCTCCTAGTTCTAGACTCTCCAGCCAGGGGAAACAATGGGCGCGATCATGCCAGCCCTGGGGAGGCAGGTATGTAGGCGGGAATGCCGGGAAAATGGCATAATTTTGGGGCAGGTGCCCAACCTGCCCCCAACCTGCCTCCATGCCATCTTCCTAGGAGGCGGGTAGCTGTCCCGCGCCGGGTCCTGTCTCCTTGGAGGCGGGAAGGGATTAAAGCCTATTTTCTGCCTGTTAACAGGCAGAAAATAGGATTATCCCCTTTTTGCCCTCACAAGTGCGAGCTTCCCAAAGGCTCTGAAACCCGCCAGGTCAGCGAGGCGAGTACTGGGTCTGCGGGAGTCGGGGGGGTGCAAAAGTGTGCTGTGAAGGTAAGTGATGGGTGCAAGAGTGGAGAGGTGAGTGTCTGAGGTAAGTGCAAAGTGTTGGTAAAAATTTACTTACCTTTGTTTCTTCCTGCAGGCTTCAGTTGGTGTGTATGCGGAGAGTTTCGCACCTCCGCGTTGGAGATGACAGATGGCCGTTGCATTCTCCAATGCAGCAACCATCTCATTTCTGCAAAAGAAAACTGTTTGATGAGGTCTTAAATTCGAGAACTCATCAAACTATAGAGAATGTCACTGTTTGGCAGCTTCACAGAGCTGTCAAACGATGACAATTCATCTGTCAAAAATTTGACAGATGAAATGTCATACGTTGTCGTTCTCTGCAACCTGCTTTCCCGTAATTGGCCTGCTAAGCCTGCTGGGCGGGCTTAACAAGGTCAATCAAGGGAAAATAGCGTGGGTTTGCCAGAAGTTGATGGAGGCGGGACTGAAACCCGACAAGTGGGAGTCCCGCCTCCAAAAGCTCCCCATTGGCAAAATCACCCCCAACCTCTCAGCATTTACCCTGTCAATCCCCCTCAGAGTCTTATATGTTTCAATGAGATCACCTCTCATTCTTCTAAACTCCAGAGTATAGGCTCAACCTACTCAATCTCTCCTCAAAGGACAACCCACTCATCCCATAGGCTAGAGAGCACTGATGATTCTAGATCTGGGTCATTGAACCATAACCTAGGCTTACCAGCTAATTTGTCAATAGGTTCTGTGATCATTTATGTCATTAATTAGATCTGACAGGTCAGATATTTAAGAATGTGATACTTTCCCTTGGATAAAGTCTTCACCACGAACCCTGTTCCTTGGATGCAGAACTTTAAACACAGAGTTAACCATCATTTATTGAACCAAATTTATCGAACATGCATTATGCTATGGAACTTACATAGTTACATAGTTGTTAATTTTGTTTTGTTAACTTACCAACTCCACTCCGGCAGATGTTGATTCTTTGCTGGGACCTGGTTCCATGATTTGGGCATTCTCCAGTAAATACCCAATTGTCCATTATTCTTCTGTGTGCTTTGATACTGAATATCAAAAGGCTATTTAACTGCAGGGTGCTTGATCTTGTCCTCAGCCAAATCTCGCATGCACACTTCCAGCAGTGATCAGGAACCAAAACACTGGATGATTTTCCACTCTCTATCTCAGTAACACAGGCTAATTGTAGCAAGCTTACTGTTGCGCTGGCTGATGATAAACGCCTGAGCACAGAGCTAAATTATGGTCCAGCGTCTCGCTGCAAAACTCAAGAAAGAAGAAAAAAAGACTTGCATTCATATAGCGCCTTTCACGACCACTGGACGTCCCAAAGCACTTTACAGCCATTGAAGTACTGTTTTTTGAAGTGTAGTCACTGTTGTAATGTAGGAAACACGGCAGCCAGTTTGCGCACAGCAAGCTCTCACAAACAGCAATGTGATAAGGACCAGATAATCTGTTTTAAAGATGTTGATTGAGGGATAAAAATTAGCTAGGACACCGTGGGTATAACTCCCCAGCTCTTCTTCGAGAGCATTCACCTGAGAGGGCAGACGGGGCCTTGGCTTAGCGTCTCATCCAAAAGACAGCATCCTTTGACAGTGCAGCACTCACTACTGCACTGGAGTGTCAGCCTAGATTTTTGGGCTCAAGTCTCTGGAGTGGGGCTTGAACCCACAACCGTCTGATTTAGAGGCAATGGTGCTACCAACTGAGCCACAGCTGACATATGGTTGTAAATTTTAAATCTAGTTAAAATACAAAAGAAGACAATGTAGTGTAGAATCCTCCTGTTGTGTTTTTACTGCTTTAACTAAAAGGCTTAACATCTAGGGGGAGAAATTGGGTTTGTAGCGCCACCTGTTAGCGCCTAAAGAGGGCAGTCAGTGGCTGTAGCACCACTGGCCGCGCCGCCCGCGATATTCAGCGGGGGCGCTAATGGTGGCGTTAGCCTGTTGCGCTGCGCCGCCACCGATGACGTCATCGGTGTGCACAGCACCCCAATAGCGCCCCGATAGCGATATTTGGTAGCGAATGCCGCTGTAGCGCCGTTCGCTACCCGCGCCCAGTTCACGGGGCCTTGCTGTGCCGGCAGTGGCGCAAGTTAAGGTGGAGGTGCGGGGCGGCCGCTTTTTTCGGCGGCCACCTGCCAGCACCTCCGTCCCCGGCCTCCTGATCCCCGCCCCGCGGCATTGCCGGCTGTTTCCCGAGAGCCCGGCACTTCTCCTCGGTGCCGGGCTCTTTTGCCGGCATTCGCGATCGGGGATCGCGCTGTTGCAGGCCCCTCCCCCTTAACAATGGGAGGAAGGCCTGCAGTACCGCAGCGTGCCGTGCCGCAGCGTGTGGCGCTGTGGTACGTTGCACTGCGATATTCAGTTTCAACGCCCTAAGAGGGACGCGGAGCGCCTCGAGCCTCGCCCCGTCTCCCTCTAGGGGCGCTGAAACTGAATTTCTGGCGATCGGTATTAAGAACATACATAAGAACATAAGAAATAGGAGCAGGAGTAGGCCAATTGGCCCCTCGAGCCTGCTCCACCATTTAATAAGATCATGGCTGATCTGATCCTAACCGCCAATCTACTATCACAGAACCATCTCCTGAATCTAACAGAATTAGACACACGAAATAGGAGCAGGATCAGGCTACACGGCCCCTGGGCCCGCTCCGCTACCCACAGGGCCATGTCCGATCCGAACCTAGACTCATGTCCAAATTCCTGCCCGCTCCCCGTAACCCTTAATTCCCTTTACTTCTAGGAAACTGTCTATTTCTGTTTTAAATTTATGTAATGATGTAGCTTCTACAGCTTTTTGGGGCAGCATATTCCATGGACCTACCACCCTCTGAGTGAAGTAGCTCCTCCTCATCTCAGTTTTGAAAGAGCAGCCCCTTATTCTAAGACTATGCCCCCTAGTTCTAGTTTCACCCATCATCGGGAACATCCTCCCCGCATCCACCCGATCCAACCCCTTCACAATCTTATATGTTTCAATAAGATCGCCTCTCATTCTTCTGAACTCCAATGAGTAGAGTCCCAATCTACTCAACCTCTCCTCATATGTCCATCCCCTCATCCCCGGGATTAACCGAGTGAACCTTCTTTGTACTGACTTGAGAGCAAGTATGTCTTTTCTTAAGTATGGACATCAAAACTGAATGCAGTATTCCAGGTGCAGTCTCACCAATACCTTGTACAACTGAAGCAATACCTCCCTATTTTTATATTCTATCCCCCTAGCAATGAAAGCCAACATTCCATTGGCCTTCTTAATCACTTGCTGCACCTGCATACTAACCTTTTGAGTTTCGTGCACCAGGACCCCCAGATCCCTTTGTACTTCAGTACTTTCCAGTTTCTTGCCATTAAGATAATAGCTCCGAACGCTGCGCAAAAATCAGCGCCCAGGCGAACTTGGCGCCACTTTGGCGCCTCAACCGAATTTCTAGGCCCTACTCTTTAGGGAGCAGGCCAAATAGGGACACGGGGATGGGGAATCAGGAAGCGAAGATGTAATTAGAGTGGGAGGAAGCTCGTGTGGAGAATAATCACCAGCATAGACAAGGGCGAATGGCCTGTTTCTGTGCTACAGATTCTATGCAATTCTGTGTCTACAATTTATGTTAGTACCCAGCATATTTTCTCTACACCACATGTATAATTTGCAAGTGCGCATGAGTTGGCATTGTTCCGTTTTCTGATTTTTCAGAACCAAAATGCTTGTAAGATTGAGACATTTATGGAAAATATGCTTTCAGTCACTTTACTGTTATTTATTTTTCTTTATTAGGCACAAGTAACGAAGGGAACCTGAGCCTGTCTAACAGAGAAGAGAACTGTGGAACAAGAAATATATCAGAGACGCAGGATAGAAATGCTAATAACCCTGTGACCAACCTGTCTCCTGCAGTAACTGCAGCTCCAGCAGTAGAGAATGGAAATCAACTGTTGAATGGTAATTTGTATTTCACTTATCAGTGAGCTGTTACAGCTGTGCATGCAGTGAATATTTGCAAATGAAGCCATTGTCCAGAAAAAACATGTTCTAGCTGTCTATCCTTGAGATCCGATGGTCTCCACAAGCATTAAACATGTAAAATCCTCGAGGGCCTGCGAGCAGCAACACTCGTATCTTACACAGTACACTCGAGCAGGAACTCAGGACGCTCATGAATTCCTGGATGGTTGGAATTCCTCCAAATGACAAATGGAAAATAGCAGATGATCAGTACCATGCTGTAAGATTTACTGGCACGTACTTTTTAAGATTATTAGGAAACCTGATTTTTTTTCAAAGGTTGCAAAGTTTTCAAGAATGAAAATCTGAATTGCTCAGAATTGTAAAGCTGAAGGCTATCATATTTCCTTTGTATGGGCCTTTTATAAATCTTGATTAAGTGTATTATATAACATAAAACTTGTTTACAGTATAATGTATTCATCTTAATAGATAGGAGGACGTGGGTTCTGTCTAGTTTCTTGACTTCCACTAATTAATTCACTCATTGCTCTTCATTTGAAAATTTCCATTCAAACTGTTGGATTCTGCACTGGATTTGATACTTGAGTCGGCCTGTAGCCAGTTTACTTTCAACTGACATAGGTAATGTACAAAATAACATGAAAACAAGGGATGCTTAAACTTCAATGGGGAAAGTAACTTATGCCTTATGCTTGCAAGCTCACTCCTGTTCCATGTAAATATGATTTGAAAAAAATAACTGATGTGATTTTGCAAGCTTCATTGCATCTTAAAAAGGGACAAAGGTAAAAAAAGTGAAGGACTAGAAATTACACAATGAGATACTAATATACAATGACACTTGTGTCAGATCTCTCTCGTCATGGAGCAAATTTTCAGGAATTACAATTGAATTCCCAGCTTGGAGTCTCACTCGAGAAGAACATGGATCGGAGAATCAGGCACTGAGGTCAACGCGTCGGATTCATGCTGCTCATTTCCTTGCGGAGTTTGCGATCCGTGCTCTGATTGAATGAGACTGCGCCGGGAAGTTTTCTGAAAATTTTACCCTAATTCTTCTATTTTGCAGAGGCAATAAGGGATTACCTCCTCTGCTTAAATCCCAGACAAAGGAATTTCAGATTGCCTTGCTAAACGATCTTGTGCTAATATCCCATGGTGTCATTTCTTTCCCTTTCCATATAGGATCATATTAATGACAATTGGACCTCCCAAATTATGTCTGACATTGCCTACATTAAAGGTGGAGTCAAAATAAGACTAAATTGTAAAATGTAATGGTAGTCATTTTAAAGAACATGGTGAGGAATTTGCATGGTGAGAGTGTCGCCCGTTGGAGGTCTAACTGCTGGACCATCCCCAACATTCTTCACATACTGGGACCTATATTTAATACCCATAAAACAGAGTCAAAATGGACACAACAATAACCAGTTTGGCAGGGCAGATGCTTGGGGGTATGGGCCACTGCTAAATTGGTTAGGGCCTTTTTTCAGGCATCCCTGGTGGCCACTTGAAATGAATGCAAGCCTTATTTCAATATTAAAGTGAGCGCATATCCCCATTTCAGACTTGGACTCCTAAATTAGCTTAGACTAGTCGGTTCTTGCTCTCCACAAGCTCCGACTAGTATTTCTGGGCCCGAGCAGCCTAACCAGAGCTCCTTAAAGAGATCACTGGAGGCTGCTCAAAAAAGGTCCCAAAATTTTGTGAAATGTAATGCTCCTCCTGGCTGCACAAAACAACTGCCTACTTCTGTGGGCCTGCCCTTGCCCCCTCCCCGGGCATGCCCATGGGCCTCGGCACTTTTGAAATTTGCCGTTAATGATTGGGATCCGCAGCTCACCTAAATTAAGTCCATGGGGCCTGAGGACGAATTTAGGACGGTCCTCAGTCCTCAACGTTCTGGCATGCCATCGTTGCATGCCATTGGAATCCCGACTGGTGTTGGGCACTAACGGCTTTAGGCCCCACTAAGTCTTCAATGTAGCCTTGCTATTAATGAAATGCCGAGCTAGATGCCAAGTGGAGGCCAGGTGCTTCCTTACAAGATGAAAGAGAACTCTGGTTCTCCTCACATCTGAGATGCTGGATCAGGAGCAGCATTGGAACCTGAGCTGAGTAATGATTTATTTCATGGGGTGATCTGGAGAGGGGAAACCAAAAATGACCCTAGAAGCAAAATGGGAATTTTCACCATTTAGTGTCCCTTTTTTTCTAACTTCACACAGGAAGACTTTGTAGCTCATATAGCTTTTACTGTACATAAATTCAGGATCTGAACTCACATTGTGTAGCAGAATTATAAGAATACTGAAACATTTTAATTCTCTGACTAGTGATTGAGAAGATGATGAAGCAAAAAGGGGTCATAGTTGATGCACCTAAACAGTTGATCAGATGTAACACAAAGAACAGCACTACACCCCAAAATGATCTAACTGCTTTTTTCACTTCCTACCCTCAACCTTTCTGGTGCAAAAAAATCTTCACAAGTAAAATTTAATGTGTACTTTACAAAATGTTCAAAAATATTTATGTTGTATCATAAGTTATGTTTACAATTTAACTGTGTTTGATGGTAACATGTTGGGGGATACGTGCCTCTTTTGCATGTTTTTGGTGCTTTTTTCATTTCAGACTGGATCTATCTTTCAGGAAACTGCATTTCTCTGGGTGATGTGGTTTATGCAGTCAAATAAACTGATATTGATTCTTTGCATATTTTAGTAACACCTTGCTTTTGTAAATTCCAGTGTAATATTATTGATCAAATGCTGGTCTAAAATTTCTATCAGTGTCTTATCTCTGATGAATTACATTTTCAATAAAAAGAATATATTTCAGTGTATTTCTGTTGTCAATTCAAAGAAATTAAATGGATAGGTTTTTCAGTTTCTGGACTGTTATCGAAGATGCTATTTGTCATGACCCTGCTTCTCCTGGTCTGAATTTCAGTACCATTACAAATTGTTTATTACATTGTTCAGATGTATTGCTTAATACAAAAAAAACAAAGTAAAGGAAGTTTCAGTGTTATGCTGTTCAGTCATTTATAGCCGCATTGTAACATAGAGGCTTTGAATGATTAGGAATTGGGTGTGTTATTATATATATATATATATTGACCTATCACCTCTAGGACCCGGGTTCAAATCTAACCCAAACTGTTGTGACAAATGTCTGTTGGAGGTACCAGTCTGTCCCCTCAGGTGGACATAAAAGATCCCACGAGTTTTCCTGGTATCCTGGCCAGCATTTATCCCTCAACCAACACCTAAAACAGATGGTATAGTCATTTAGCACATTGCTGGTTGTGGGATCTTGCTGTGTGTAAATTGGCTGCCACGTTTCCTACATTACAGCAGTGTCTACACTTCAAAAATACTTCACTGGCTGTAACGTGCTTTGGGACGTCCTGAATTCATGAAATGCACAATATAAATGTGAGGGGGAAAAATTCAGTTGGTAGTGCCACCCATTAGCGCCTTAAGAGGGCGTTGCCGCTGGCGTTGATGTCATTGGTGTGCGCTGCGCCACGCTCACGCCCCGGCCGCGATCTTTGGGAGCGCCTCCTGACTTATGATGTCCGACAGGGTCAGGGGGGCATACCTGCGGCCGGGGAGGCGCAATTTAAAGGCGAGGTGCGGGGCGGCCATTTTTGTTGCTGGCCATCTGCCAGCACCTGCCTGTGCTCCCGTCCCCGGCCTCCTGAACCGTGCCCCCCCCCGTGAAGTGCTGGCTGCGCTCCAAGAGCCCAGCACTTCTCTTGGGTGCCGGGCTCTTTTGCCTGCACTCCCAATCCCTGGGGGCCCAGCTGGGCCCCAGGCCGCGCTGCACAAGGCCCCTCCCCTTTAAGAAGGGGAGGAAGGCCTGCAATACCGCAGTGTGACATGCCGCAGCGTGGGGCGCTGCGGCACGTAGTGCCACGATATTCACTCGCAGCGCCCCAAGAGGGAGGCGGGGCACAACCACTCAATTTCCGGCGCGGAGGCGCTAATTTTTCCGCCTTTTAGCGCCCCGGCGAAGTTAGTGCCTCAATTGGGGTGCTACTCAATATTTAGCCCTGAGTCTTTTTCATTCTTTTTCTCTTTCACTTTTCATGGCTCATGTATCATTTGTAACAACTGTGACTTCTAAAGATGGAATTTTAACTTAATCCTAAATTAAAGTCATTTGCCTTATCCTAGGCATTTTCAGTCTGCAGATCAGTTACAGTTCTGTGTGTATATCAGGTGTGTATTTGGGTTTTGTTCACCAGTTAGTTTCCACGTTGAACACAAGCCTTTCCCCAGGTTTAGTTGAAGTGAAACACGATGGAAGGGAAATCACGGGCAGTGCATCCACGGTTTTAGGATAGGCCATCCATTGTAGGCAAGGCCTCGGCAATGTATCGGGGTCTCAGGAAATTCCTCCCACGATCTCTATACTGAAGCCGTGACATAACAGGGCAGAACCAAAGCAAAGGTCTGTGCAGGAAAAACGGAACATCAGTTTGTCTAAGATTTGAAATACTGAACAAATTTAGTTTTGGGGGGAGCAGGCCCCTTGCTCCCACGTTGCCTATCAGTTGATATCCACTGCTCCATGCCAGGGAAAAACAGAACTCGCTAGATGGGTTAAATGTATTTTTCCTTTTTTCATTTGTATTTGTAGAAAGCTCCAGCGCCTTCAAATTACACTATTTGATAGATAATATTTGCCTTTTATTTTTAATGCATCAAAGCTTTGTTAAATTAGTGACTTAAGAATGTCATACGAATGTGTCAATGCATTTATTACTGATATTGCACAATGAAATCCGCGATTTTATTAATGGAGGCGGGTTGGGTGCAGGTCAGGTGCTTTCCGGCTTCCGCCCCCAGCTGCATATGGCTTGATTGACCTTGTTAAGCCCGCCCTGAAGCGGGTCAATTACGTCATTTGGTGACGCGTCATCTGCCGGTTTCCTTAAAGGGACCAAGCACAATTTTAGTTTGACAGTTGATTTCCCGGTGTTTGACAGCATTGAGGTGCTGAAAACACTGACAAGCACTGCACAAAGGTGAACTCTTGCACCCAGGCTCTCCAATGACTCCCTCCATAGGCTGGAATAGATGGCAGCTGCAGGTGAGGTGGCAGAAGCGATCAGTCACTAGTGAGAGAGGTTCTCCCAATGAGGTGGCACAGGACATGGATTTAAAAACTTGTAACCTAAAGAAAAGTGTAAGGCCTAGAAATTCAGTTAGGGGCGCCCAGCTCGCCTGGGTGCCGGAATTACCGCTGCGCGCGGAGCCACTTGCGCCAGCGGGAAATTCAGTTTCAGCGCCCCAAGTGGAAGCCGGCCGCTAAACAAGGGTTTCGGCGCCCCGCTTGGGGCGCTTAAACTGAATATCGGCGTGTAAAGTGCCGCAGCGCCACCCGCTGCGGCATGGCAGCCTGCGGTACTGCAGGCCTTCCTCTCATTCTTAAGGGGGAGGTGCCTGCAACAGCGCGATCCCCGCTCGCGAGTGCCGGAAAATGAGCCCGGCACCAAGGAGAAGTGCCGGGCTCTCTGGAAACAGCCGGCAATGCCGCGGGGGGGTGGTGTAGGAGGCCGGGGAAGGAGGTGCGGGCAGGCGGCCGCCGAAAAAGCGGCTGGCCGCACCTCCACCTTAACTCGCCCCACTACTGGCACAGGTAGGCCCCGTGTACCGGTCGCTGTTTGCGGCCGGCGCGGGGGAGGCGGCAGCAACCAAATATGGCCAGCGGGGCGCTGCGCACACCGATGATGTCATCGGTGGTGGCGCAGCGCTACTGGCTAACGCCGCCATTAGCGCCCCGCTAAATGTCACGGTAGGTTTGCACAGTGGCGCAAAAGCCCTCTTTGGGCGAAAACTGGTGGCGCAGGCCACTGAATTTTTAGCCCTAAATGTATTAAAAATGCAGTTCCCAACATTTATTTTCCTCTGAGACTCACCATGTGCAATATTGGATCCTTCACACCACTTCTGCAGCTGCCATCAATCCAGAAACATTACAGCAGACTCACAACACGCCACACTTAAATGGCGTGGTGTGCGGACATCAGGAAACCTGAGCCAGAAGCGGCAAAATCCAAAAATAGGCTGTCAACTACTGCCAACTACCTGTTAATAGGCAGGTAATTGCCTTTAATCCTCTTCCCGCCGCTACGTGTCGGGTCCATTTGTAAATCGGGGACCCGACACTTGGGAAAATTGTTTGGAAGCAGGTTAACAGCAGGATTGCAACCTTTGACCCACCTACAAACCCACCCTCTGAGCGCCAGCAAAATCCAGCCCGCAGTTTCAAGCTAGTGCATGAGTGTCCGTTGGTAGCACTCTTGCCTCAGTTAGTAAGTTGTGGGTTCAAGACCTACTCCAGGTCTTGAACAGATACTGTAGGCTGACACTTCAGTGCAGTACTGCAGTGTTGGACTTACTGGGCTGGATTTTGTCAATGGGGATGTGATGGAGGCGGGACTCCCACTTTTTGGGTTGTAGTCCTGCCTCCATCGACTTGTGGTCAACCCACGCTATTTTCCCTTGATTGACCTTGTTAAGCCCGCCCAGTGGGCTCAGCAGGCCAATTAAGGGACACCTGGTTACTGGTGACGTCAGTGATTGACATTTCATCTGTCAAGAGCTTTTGACAGATGGACAATCAGCATTTGACAGCTCTGTGAAGCTGTCAAACACTGAAAATCTGTCTTCTAACTTGAGTCCTTCTATTCAGATCAGTTAGAGATCTCTCCAGACCAGAAAGCAGAATGCTGCAACTTTTGACAGTTCAGCGGCCATTCTGCTTTCTGTGCCGGTGAACTGAGGGACTCCCGAGAAATGAAGGAAGGAAGCCTGCAGGAGAAAGTAAAGGTAAGTAAAACTTATTAAAACACTTTACACTCACCTCACACACTTACCTCTGCACACATGCACCCATCACTCACCTGCACAACGGACATCTCGACCCCTCCAACCCCTTCAGACCGACGGTCCGCCTCGTTAACTTGGCGTGGTTCGGGGCCTTTGGGAAGCCCACACTTCAGGGCTAAAAATAGGGATTAGGCAAAAAACTGCCTGTTAACTACCTGTTAACAGGCAGTTAATTGGCACTAATCCCCTTCCCACCTTGGGGAGGCGGCTCCCAGCACAGGTCGGATAACCGCCTCCTGGGACATTGGCACGGAGGTGGATTGGGGGCGGGATGGGTTCCTGTCCCCCCGATTCTGCAATTTTCCCACCACTCCCACCTCCAAACCCCCCTCCACAGGGCTTGGAAATTTGAGCCCATTGTCTTTCTAGTGAGACATTAAACCAAGTCTGTCTGTTCAGGTGAACCTAAGAGATCCCCTGGCACGATAAAAGAACAGGGCAGTTCTCGCAATGTCCTGGCCAAAATTTTGGGATATCTGTGATGTGATAAAGCACTACATAAATGCAGTTCCTTCTTACTGATTACCTATCAATTACTGCTGTCTTCATTATTTTCAAGCCATTAATGAAAATAATAAAAATCAGCAGAAACACAACAAACTGTAATACAGATTTATAAAGAATGCTAAAAATTATGCATCTTAAAGGGAAAATCTTACTATTGTTTTACAGTACTATAATGTATACAAACACAGGTAGGAATTTGGATCAAACAGTCTGATTTTTGAGTAAGCTGATTACATTTTAAAAATTGTAGACACCAAGGTCGGAATTTTAATTGGGAGACGGGTTGGGAGCAGGGGAGCTTGTCGGGAAACCCGGGAGAACGTGTTTCCCACAGACCCTGCCAAATTTAACGGCAGGGCCTGATTTGCATTTGAAACCTTTATATCCCACCCACAGATGGAGAGGCTGGCTGGCTGTGGGTGGGTAGGCCTGTGGCACTAGGTCGCACAGAGGAAGGAGGGAGGGATCGATTGTTGTTGGGGGCCGGACTTGAGCATCGGGGGGCCGGAGGTGCATTGGGTGAGAGGCGGGGGTGCGGTAGGCAGAGAACATTGGGGGGCTGGAGGAGAATCGGAGACCTGGGGCTGGAGATCAGAGGCCTGGGTTGGGGGGGGATCGGAGGCCTGGGGGGGTGTTCTCCAATCGCGGGGGGTGGAATCAGGCACATACTTCTTGGATCCAGCAGTCCTTACCTTCTATTAGCTGTCAGGTTTCCTGAGGCCTGCGAAACCCGACAAGCCACAGTTAAATAAAAATGCTGGTTAAATCTGAGGCATGCCAGCTTCATTATAATATTTAAATAGCCGACCCGCTTCCTGGGAGCTGGTTAGCTGCCCAGCTCCCATCCTGCCTCTGTTAAAACCACAAGTGGGCGGGTTGGAGGTGGGTTCTGGTCCGGATTCAGATTTTTGACACTTTGGTCAGGATTTTCTCAGGGGAGGTGAGAGGCCTCCAAGGCAGGATGGAAATCCAGGAGGCTGGTTTTCCTGCAGGCTCTGCCAACTTTAACGACAGGGCCTGATTTGAAAGTGAGGCCTCAGATTCCCGCCCATAGCCAGCCAGATTGAGAGGCTGGCTGGCTGCGAGCGGGTAGGCCTCAGATGGAAGGGGCTGGTACAGGGGAGAAATCGCAGGGTCGGCATGGTCAGGGATTGGTGGTGGGGGGTTGGGGGTCGACATGGTCGGGGATCATGGGGGGTCGGGGGTCAGCATGGCCGGGGATCGTGGAGGGTGGAATTGGGTCGACATGGTCGGGGATCATGGGGGGGTCGGGGATCAGTGTAGTGATCAATAGCATGTCATTCTATAGTGGACACTAGGTGGAGCTGTGTAGAGCTGTATATAGCTGTATGTATAAGACTACACTACCCAGCTGTATGATATTAAGACTACATTACCCATGAGGCACTAGGCTACCCACAAGGCAACAGTCAAGATGGCAGCCTGCACACAGGAGCACAATGCTGCATCTCTACAGATACTGTACCAAGTCCACATGGCTCAATAAAGTAACTAGCAAAAGCTAGCTGTGTTCATAATAAGAATGTCTAGTTATTAATGAACATAACATGGTACCAGGGTGGTGAAGATCTGCTGAAAATTGTGAAAAGCGACAGGGAGAATTTGAAGCCACCAGAGCGTTTGAATCTCACCGAAAAAATCGACTACAACTGGCAGACTTTTAAACAGCAATTCGAACTCTACATTGCAGCCATCGGATTCGGTACGAAGCCAGATGCAAGGAAGATAGCGTTGCTGCTTACGGTTGCAGGCCCACAGGTGATAGAGGTATTTAATACATTTGTATTTAATCCAGCGGAGAACAGAGAAAAATTAGAAGATGTGCTAAAAAAATTTGATGCACATTGCTCTCCCAAAAAGAATGAGACCTATGAAAGATACATCGGCCTAGAAATTGAGTGGGGTTAGCGCCCATTTTGAGGCGCTAGAGGGCCTAGCGCCGCAAGTACAGCCGATTGAGAAATTCACTTGGGCGCTGCCATCGGCGTTAGCCGGTTGCGCTGCGCCGGCACCGATGACGTCATCGGTGTGCGCAGCGTCCCGGTTGCCGTGGCAACGCGCCCGAACGCCGAAATTGAGTTGCGGCCGCTTCGCCCGTGGCAGCCGCAACCAACGATTTTTCAAAAGTTCGCTACGGATCTTAGCGCCGGCGCATTAAGGTCGCCCGGCGGCCGGCCGCTTTCCCGGCGGCCGCCTGCCCGCACCTCCCTCCCCGGACTCCTCCAACACCCCCCCGCGGCACAGATGCGTGTGGGCCGTGAGCCCGGCACTTCTCCGAGGTGCCGGGCTCATTTTTCTCCACAGATCAACGGCCAGCGGTCGGGTGCAGGCAGCTCCTCCTTAACGGAAGGAGGAGGCCTGCACTTCCCCAGCCTGCCGCACCGCATCGGGTGCCGCAGCGGTGGATTAGCGCCGCAATGCGGCAGTCAGCGCCCATTGCGAGGCGCTGACACCCTCCAGTAGCGCCGGCAGCCATCTGGGCGCGGCGCTACTGAATTTTTGGCGCGCGCAGGGGGACTTAGCGCCGGCGCTAAATTTCCAGCGCTAAAGCCCTGGCGCGGCGCCAACTCAATTTCTAGGCCATCTTCTGTTCTCGGACACAGCAACAAAATGAGACTTTTGATAGCTTTATAACTGATCTGAAACTGAAAGCACAGACATGTAATTTCTCTGAGCTCAAAGCATCCATGATTCGTGACCAGATTGTGTTTGGTATTCATGATAAAAAAGTCACGGAACGTCTGTTGAGAGACACCGAACTAACATTGGAAAATGCTGTGACAATATGCAAAGCCAGCGAGCTAGCTTGAAATCACGCGAAGACTTTCAGTGAAATCAATAATGATGCGAATGTAATGAGTGATAATGCTACTGTCGGTGCTGTGTCCTACAAGGGGAAGAAACGTGGGCAGAACAGAAATGGAAAGCAATCGGAGGATGAAATTTTTAATTGTAAACGCTGTGGTTACAAACACCAGTTAAGACAATGCCCAGCGTTTGCAAAGATATGCACAAAGTGTAATGGAAAGAATCACTTTGCCAAACAATGATTTTCAAAAGTAAAAACGACGAAAGGGCAACGAGTTAATGTGATTGAGGACACTGATATAAGTGACACATTTTTTGTAGGAATGGTGTCATGTGACGATATCAAAAAAGATACAGAAAATGTGCAGCCCTCAGAAATAGACAATGCTGAACATAAAGTTAATGCAGTAAAAGAGGACAAATGGATGATCCCACTGCAGATAAATGGAGCATTAGTTACATTGAAACTGGACACTGGGGCAAAAGCAAACTTAATCAGTATGAGTGACATTAACAATATGAAAGAAAAGCCCAAAATACAGAAAAAGTCAGTACTACTGAAGGACTATAATGGACAGAAAATAGATAGCTTAGGTGTATGCAGACTTAAAGTGACAGTCAAAGACAAAGTGCATCATCTCATGTTTTCTGTTGTGGCTGAAAGACTTGATTCGATACTAGGTGACAAAGCTTGTGAAGACTTAGAACTGGTCAAGAGAGTCTACTGTATAAACTGTGCCATAAGCAGACCAGATGACTCAGGTGATGAAGCAGAGAGCCCATCAAGGATGAAAAGGCCAAAGGGTATCCATGTCTGATGTAAGAAAAGGGAGACTTACCATCAAGTAACTTTAAAGTAAGCTTTAAGTAACTTATAAACACACTATATACAAGAGAGGTCTTTACCATGCCTCTGGTAGAAGCCTCTTACAATACTGAACAGACCAGTATTTATACCAGTCCAACAGGAAGTGACATTTACAGGAAGTGAGGTATGTACACAGTTCATAGTTCATAGTTCACAGGAAGTGATGACATAACTTCTCGGAAGTTAGCATTTTTATCACATTCTTCCCTCCTGCAGGATTAGGAGGCTGTGGTCTACCTTTTGGTCCGCAGCCGCCGAACAAGGAAGAGTCGCACCCGTTTGGATTCCCGTCGTAGAGGGTCGCTGGTCCGCTTACATGCGGTTGGCCATTGGTCAGAGTCTGTGTGGCCTGGATTGCCCTCTGAAGGGTCGGGGAGATCATGGCTTCGAGTACGAGCCCCAATAGGTTCAAAGTCGGACTGCCTCTGTTCAGAGGGAGGTGCAGAGCTGGTCTGTGGCGGATCAGTACTTTCATGCGCGGTACTGGGAGGGTCGCAACCTTGAGCACGGGGTTCTACCGGCACCAAGCTAGTTGGTGTCCGATCAGGATCCTGGAGAGGGGTACCCGATAGGTCCCAAGAGTTTCCTGGTGAAATGCCATCACCCGATGTCCCACTAGGTCCTGGTGGGCAGGGAGCCAGATCCCGTAATGATACGGTAGATTCTCGGCCGTCGGAATATCGTATGTTTGCATAGGTGGGGTTGGCATCGGTTAGTTCGACCTCGTCTACAAGAGGGTCATTTTTAGACGTCCGAACGTATCTTCGGAGTAAAACAGGTCCAGGAGTAGTTAGCCATGACGGGAGTGATGTCCCATGAGATGAGCGACGCTGGAATCCAAAGAACCGCTCATGAGGTGTAGTATTTGTGGCTGTAGAAAGCAGGGACCGTATAGAGTGCAATGCATCCGGAAGCACTGTTTCCCATTGCTGGTCTGGTAGGCCCCGAGATCTTAAAGCGAGACGTACGGAATTCCAGATGATACCGTTATACCTCTCTACCTGCCCATTTCCGATGGGATGGTATGGTGTTGTTTTGCTTGTAGCAATTCCCCGTTCTGAGAGGTAGTCCTTGAGTTCCCTTGACATAAAGGATGGACCCCGATCTGAGTGAATATAAGCCGGCATGCCACAGAGAGAAAATACCTGCTCAAGGCAGCAGATTACTGTGGACGCCAGCATATTGGAGCAGGGGAAGGCAAACGGAAAACGTGAATATTCGTCGATCATGGTGAGCAAATATGTGTTCCGAGTTGAAGAGGGCACTGGGCCCTTAAAATCGATGCTAAGTCGTTGCATCGGTTGGGTTGCATGTATGAGTATACCATCTGAGGGGCGGAAGAACTGAGGTTTTAATTCCGCACAAAGCCGGCATTCTGAGCATATTTTTTTTACATCTCCAGTGGAAAAAGGGAGATTCCGTGATCGTACGAAATGTAGCATGCGCGTAACGCCAGGATGACACAAACCATTGTGGACATCCATGAGAGTGGAGGATGACATAGTGGAGCAGAATGCCCGTGTGAGGGTGTCCGGGGCCACATTCTCCTTGCCAGGCCGATAGAGAATGGTATAACCAAAAGAGGCCAGTTCCATCCTCCAAAGTTGTATTTTATTATTCTTAATTTTGGTTCGTTTTCGATTATCGAGCATGAAGGCGACTGATCGTTGGTCCGTGATCAATGTAAAGTGCTGGCGAGCTAGAAAATGGTTCCACTTCCGTACTGCCTCTATGATGGCTGTGGCTTCTTTCTCAACCGGAGGATAATGTAGCTCGGCACCTTGTAAGGTCCTGGACATAAATGCTACAGGACGACCTTCCTGATTCAGAGTAGCCGAGATCGCCACCTCCGAGGCATCACATTCAACCACGAAAGGGAGATTCTCATCGATGGAGTGAAGAGCCGCTTTCTCCAACTGTTTTTTGAGAAGGTTAAAGGCTGCAACAGCCGCTGTTCCCAGTGGAAATGATCTAGCATGCAGCAAGGGTTGGATTTTGTCTGAAAAATGAGGAATCCATTTAGCGTAGTATGCAAACAGACCGAGAGCCCGACGTAAAGAAGCCGGATTCTTAGGTGACGGGAGCTCTTGGAGCGGGCGAAGTCTTTCTGGGTCTGGCTTAATGATACCATTGCCTACGCAGTAGCCAAGGATGTTGATGGTCGGTTGCGACTCAACAGATTTGGATTCATTCAGGGTCAAATTACGGCGATGGAGGGCATCCCGAAATTTTTGGAGGTTGGAGTCATGTTCCTGTTGATCGTGACCTGCAATGGTAATGTTATCAAGATAGGGAAAAGTGTCCCTTAGGTTTTCCTGCTTAACCAGGCCATCCATTGCCCGTTGAAAGACAGCCACTCCATTAGTAACCCCGAATGGGAGACGACGAAATTGGTACAGCCGTCCATTAGCCTCAAAGGCTGTGTACTGCTTATCTGAGACCTTCAAGGGTAACTGATGATAGGCACTTTTTAAATCGTAAGTTGAGAACACTTTGTATTCGGCCAGTTTATTAACCATATCATCAATGCGTGGCAATGGGTAGGCGTCCAAGTCGGTATATTGATTGATGGTTTGCGAATAATCGATGCATAGTCGTTGTTTGTGAGGTTTTAGAGGGTTCTTGACAATGACGACTTGAGCCCGCCAGGGCGACGAACATGGTTCAATGATACCCTCTGCTAGAAGTCGAGAGATTTCAGCCGCAATAAAAGATTGGTCTCCCTGATTAAAGCGCCGCGATTTCGTTATTATCGGTTGGCATTGAGGCGGAATACTGGCAAATAATGAGGGTTCATCAAGTGAAGCTGCTGATAGTGCACAAAATGGTAATTTAGATGGTATATTAGAAATAGTAAGTCCGGGTTTGGATCCACCAAACTCAATGGTGAGTTTCTTATGCTGTTTTTGGAAGTCCAGCCCTAAGAGGAGATCACTACATAAGTCTTTGAGCACTGAAAGTCGGGTGGAGGGATACATACGACCATGAAGTGTCATATCAACAACACAAAAGCCGGAGATTCTGGTATTAAGTGATGACTGGGCCATCGCAATTGCCTGGTCCGATGGGAAGACATGTAGTTTCAATTTCGCAACAATCTGTTCCTTAATGAAACTATCAGTACTTCCTGAGTCAATTAAGGCATCTAAGGTATGCCCTTTAATTGAAATTTTTGTGGCTGCCTGAGACAGGTTCTGTGGGCAAGCAGCTGTAATTGGTGTCGTTGCACAGAGAGTGGCTAAAACTCTCGGTGTGCTTCTTCGGGAGAGAGCTCGAGAGGAAGCTTGATAGGTCCTAGCTGGAGCATCTTGATAGGCCCTAATTGGGGCAGTTCGGTAGGCCTTAGCTGGATTGGCCCTCGTAGAGGCCCTTGATAGGCAAACTTTAGCAAAGTGTCCTTTTTTTCCGCAATAACTGCAGATTGCATTGCGAGCAGGGCAGGTTTTCCTAGGGTGAAAAGCATCTCCACAAAAGAAGCATTCCTTCCTAGATTGCCAAGAGGCTGCTAAAGTGGGGTCGTCCTCCTCTTCTTCATCAGAATTATCAGAATTAGATTCCCCCATGATAGGGTTCACCTGAGACCGCTTGAATTGTCTGGTTGCAGCTACAGCAGCAGATCGAGATCTGGGCAGCTGATAGAGGTCTGCATTTCTCTTTGCCAAATCCAGTGAACAAGCTAGTTCAAAAGCTTTTTGTAGCTCAAGTGTTTTACTTTCTAGTAGACGCTGGCGTATAAATGGAGAGGCAATCCCGCAGATGAAAGCATCACGAATCATTTCTTGGCGGTACAGCTCAGCTGAGGCTGCCTGAAAGTTACAATCTACGCTGAGCCTGCGAAGTTCTTGCAGGAATTCGTCAATTGATTCCCCTGGCCCTTGTCGGGCTGTGGCCAGTAGATGTCTAGCATAGACCTCATTTGGGGTCTTCGCATACAGTTTCTTAAGTGCCCGAATCACCTCTTCGTAATTATCCCAGTCATCAACATATTCGAACACTTTTGGGGTCACATAGTTGACAAGTATCTTCAATTTAGCAGGAGCATCCGCTTTACATTCATCCAGAAAATTCTCAAAAGTACGATACCAATGCTTCCATACCCTGCCAGCTGCTGGTGTATTCGGGTCCAAGTCCAGACGAATAGGTCTAAGGATTTTCTCCATGATGGGTGGTTCCCTGGATCCTTAACTTCCGAGTTTGTCTGAAGGTCTAGTATTTGTCAGTGTAAATACTAAGTTACTTAAATTGATGTAAGAAAAGGGAGACTTACCATCAAGTAACTTTAAAGTAAGCTTTAAGTAACTTATAAACACACTATATACAAGAGAGGTCTTTACCATGCCTCTGGTAGAAGCCTCTTACAATACTGAACAGACCAGTATTTATACCAGTCCAACAGGAAGTGACATTTACAGGAAGTGAGGTATGTACACAGTTCATAGTTCATAGTTCATAGTTCACAGGAAGTGATGACATAACTTCTCGGAAGTTAGCATTTTTATCACAATGTCTTAAAAAAGCCTAGTTTCCCCAAGAAGAAAGAAAAAGACTTTAAGGTCAAAGAGAAGCCAAAGGAAGAAAAGCACAAAGAGGAAAAACACAAGGAGAAAAAGTCCAAAGATATAACCGCAGCAGATGTTGTTAAGCAGTGGAAAGAGAAAAAGAAAAAGAAGAAGCCTGCACCAGAGCAGGAAGCAGTTCCAGTGGATACTCCTTCTTCCCTCAGGCCAATCTTTGGTGTTCCATTAGCCAAGACTGCTGAGAGGACTATGCTGTATGATGGGATCCAGCTGCCAGCAGTTTTTCGAGAGTGCATTGACTACATTGAGAGTTATGGCATGAAGAGTGAAGGAAACACTGAAACCCTCTCCAAGCAAAGATCGCAAGGAGACTTCGATCTATACAAGAGCAGATTGATGACAATGCCGCAACTGCATCTTGTCATTCACCACCAGAACAATCTCATGAAGACACATCAGACTTACCCGTGTTGAGAAGATCCACACGTGAAGTAAACGAGCCTGATAGACTTAATCTTTGAGTACAATGTAAAGCTTTGAAAATGTGTTGACTGTTTTGAAAATGTTTATGTTTATAGAGCACTAACAAAAGTGTTACTGATATTATCTTTATTGTTTTCTTGAAAGTTGATTGATATTGATTTTGTTAAACCTCAAAGAAAGGGGGATGTAGTGATCAATAGCATGTCATTCTATAGTGGACACTAGGTGGAGCTGTGTAGAGCTGTATATAGCTGTATGTATAAGACTACACTACCCAGCTGTACGATATTAAGACTACATTACCCATGAGGCACTAGGCTACCCACAAGGCAACAGTCAAGATGGCAGCCTGCACACAGGAGCACAATGCTGCATCTCTACCGATACTGTACCAAGTCCACATGGCTCAATAAATAACTAGCTAGAAGCTAGCTGTGTTCATAATAAGAATGTCTAGTTATTAATGAACATAACAGTCAGCATGGTCGGGGATCGTGGAGGGTGGAATTGGGTCGACATGGTCGGGGATCATGGGGGGGGTCGGGGGTCAGCATGGTCGGGGATCGTGGGGGGTGGAATCAGGTCAACATGCTCGGGATCATGGGGGGGTCAGGGGTCAGTATGGTCGGGGATCGTGGGAGGTGGAATCAGGTTGACATGGTCGGGGATCATGGGGGGTCGGGGGAGGTGGACGGGGGTCGGTATTGTCGGGGAATCGGGTCGGGGGGTCGCTGGGGGGGTGATCGGCTGGAGGATCGTCGGGGGTGGTGATTGGTTGCGGGTTCGGCCTGGGTTTGGGGATCAACGGGGGGGTGTAGGGGATTGTGGGTGATCAGGGATCGGGACGGGATTGCAGGATCAGTAGGGGGTCGGGGATCGGGAGGTGGGGACGGCGATCGTGGGGGTTGATGAGGGGCGTCGGCCGGGGATCAGCAGGTGAGGAGAGAAGATCGGGGCTGGCCATTGGAGGATTGCGGATTGTGGGGTGGGGGAAGGCCTCAAGGTGGGGATCGGAGGCCTGGGGAGGGTGATCAGAGGCCTCGTGAGGGGGTCTCCGATCATGGGGTTGGGTTAGGTAAGGACCCTGGATCCAGGAGGTAAGTATAAAGCCACTTACCTCCTGGATGCAGCAGTCCCCACCTCAGTTTAACTGCCGGTTTCACAAATTGTGTGAAACCCATCCACAGGCAGTTAAATTCAAAATGGTGGTGAAAAAAGAGGCTGCCAGGCTCATTACAATATTTAAGTTAAGGTAATGCTCCCCGGAATCGGGCTGGCTGCCCGCCCTCCTGTCCCGCCCTGTTAAAGCCTGAAGTGCTGGATGGCGGGATGAGGTCGGGAATCCCATTTTTAACAATTTAACTGCCCCCACACTCCAAACCCACCCATTTTTATGGGTAAAATTCCGGCTTTTAACTTCCCATCTGACCCCAGCCCACCTATTTTCTGGGGTTAAAATTCACCACCAAACATCTGCTTTTCAAAATAGAAATCCATTTTCTCCTACTCATTTTATGCCTTGTGATGTTTAGGCATTGCTTACTACAGGAGTTTCATTTAAAAAAAACAAACAGCAGAACTCAGGGACCGATTCCACCCCCTTCTCCACCCCTCTTACGGATACCCCACCCCCTGCCCCTCCGAAACACAATTAGCCCTCACATTATCATTTTTGCACTGTCACAACATAATCATTACACCATTGCGCCGCATATTTCGTTGTTCAAAACATATTCAAGGGAAGATTAATCTTTGGCCGTCCTGTACAAACTCCAGAAGTTGTGCACTCAACAGGAAAACTCCATTCCAATTACCCACCCAATAAACGTGGTGTGCAAACATTGATTTCTTGATTTGAAAATCTCAAAGCCGGGCATCAAAAGCTGACTTGCCAAAAAAAAGGAAATACTACCAGTCACTTTGGTCACTGGACTCTGAGTGGATGCTGTACTGCATGGCTCTCCATGCCACATTATAAATCAAGGGCTGCAAGGTGTGAAACATTCGAACAATCATAGTACAAGAAGGTTAGAAATGCAGAGCTTATTCAGAAAGTACAAGAAACTGGAGTAATTTAAAAAACGTAATATGGTTGCGCTCCATTCCTCTGTATACTATTTCTTAGGCATGCACTAATAAACATTTAAAATAAAAGAGCGACACAGGTCTAACAAAACACATAGAGAAATGTAGTAAAGGCACTTTACTGATCTTAATTACTTTAAGTTCCTCACTCTCATTAGACCCTTGGTTCCCCACTATTTCTGGTGTGTTTTTTGTGTTTTCTACTGTGAAGACAGATACAAAATATTTGTTTAACGTCTCTGCTGTTTCCTTATCCACCATTATAATTTCTCCTGTCTGAGCCTCGAAGGGACCCATGTTTACTTTTGCGTACTCAAGAGATTATACTTGTACGGTAACTTGCACCTTGTTACTAGACACTCCTTTCAGCTCAACAGAAAATGCTGGAAAAACTCAGCAGGTCAGGCAACATCCGTGGAGAGAAATTTGAGTTGACGTTTCGGGTTGGACCCTTCTTCAAAGTTTTGAAGAAGGGTCCAACCCGAAACGTCAACTCAAATTTCTCTCCACAGATGTTGCCTGACCTGCTGAGTTTTTCCAGCATTTTCTGTTGTTATTTCGGATTTCCAACATCTGCAGTATTTTGCTATCGTACTCCTTTCAGCTCCCTATTTGCAGAAGCTGCAGGTCAGTCGTAGAGGATTCCCTGGAGCTTCATAACACAATTTATGAATCAGAAAACTACATCATTAACTAAGAAGGGACTCCTTGGATGTCTTATCATCACAAGCTATGAATTGGAAAGCTACATCACTGGCTAAGAAGGTTTGTGTAACAGTTTGGTATTATGCCCTCAACTTTGGGTTCTACCATTGTCAGAGAAACTTGAATATAAGGCGAGAAATTTATGCCACTGCATGGGGTTTAAGCTGGAGGTGTGGGTGATCATCTTATACGTGAATATGAAGTAGAGTGGGAGATCGGTGTTGGACATAGTGGAATGGGAGACCAGTGAATGGAGGTTGAGAACTGTGGCTGCAATGCTTTTTTTGATCTCCTGCTGGATGAACATTGCTTGGTAGATTCTTTCAAACATTTATCACTCTGGGTAAAGAAAGTTTACACAATATATCTGTTCTAAATTTACTTGGCGCCCCTTTCCATTTATGTTTTCTGAGCTTATTATCTTGGCGTCATTTAAGTAATAATCTAGGTTTACGTTATCTATACCATTTAGTATTTTTTATAGTACATAGGAACAGGAGTAGGCCATTCAGCCCCTCGAGCCTGCTCTGGCATTCAGTTAGATCATGGCTGATCTGTATCTCATATCAATTTACCCACCTTTGATCCATATCCCTTGATATCCTTACCTAACAAAAATCTATCAATCTCAGTACTGAACATTTCAATTGAGAGTAGAGCTCAAAAGAATTCTGCTTAATGATCTATACACAAAACATTCATCCACCTTTTGACAGAGAATGATGGACCTGCTGTGTATCTCCAAAAGTTTTTGTTTTTATTGAATATTTTATAAACTTGAAATGAAGTCCCCTCTTAAACACATAAGCCTTTGTAACTTTTCATTGTAGTGTTGCAATAAGATGTACGATAATGGATTGTAAATTCAAAAGGCATTACAGAAAAAAGTGAACGGTATTTGAAAAGTATATAACAACAACAACTTGCATTTATATAGTGCCTTTAACATAGTAAAACATCCCAAGGCACTTCACAGGAGCATTATCAGACAAAATTGGACACTGAACCACATGGAGAGCTATTAGGACAAGTGACCAAAAGCTTGGTCAAGGAGACTGGGTGAGCAATTGGTCTCAGTAATGCCCATTTTTGGGGCGCTATGAGTACTGTTAAGGATCCAAAATGGCGTCCACAGCGCACACGCACACTTCTGATGCAAAGCGCGCCGGACGCCATCTTGTTAAAGGTGTTAGCTCGCGCGCAGTTAATGACCACCGGAAGTATGGAGAGCAGGCAGATCATGACGTCAATCAGCATGCATTGCTGATTTGATACCAGCACTGCCATTTTGGAGCTCCATGCTCCAGCCGATGCCCTTTCTTAAGCACACACAGCTGAACACATATTAAGTAGCATGAAGGACCCTCCACCAGCGCTATTTAAAGTAATCATCAACTACTTACAGGTTAGTTGCTGGTTGATTTCTTCTGGCTGTTGCTACAATTCTACATGTTTTTGGTGCTTTCCATAGTTGTTTCAAGTTTCAAACGTCTACAGGGAGTGGTGTGGCAGGTGCTGAAGTACTTTTTGGTGACTTCAAGGCTTCTGCACAAACCAGTTGCTCGCAGACATGGGTACACTAGTAGACCTTCCTCTTGGAATCGAGCATGACTGGGAGAATGAGCAGAGGCCTTGCAAAGCAGGACAAGCTGCTAGAAGAGGGAGGAGGAGAGGGGTAAAGGGCTATCAGCAAGAGGCCATATCTGCCCAGGGTGTTCAGGAACCAATTCTCCTACCTGAATCCCAGCAATGACCAACGTAAGAAATGTTTGCGCTTCGCTAAGGAGGTCTGCCAACTGCTGCAGCCACAACTCCAACCTCAGAGCAGGCTAAGGACTGCATTGCCAGTGGCTGTGAACGTAACTGTGGCTATGAACTTTTATGCGTCTGGCTCCTTTCAGGCTGATGCTGGAGATATTAGCAACATCTCACAGTTTGTAGTCCACTGTTGCATAAGGGAGGTCACTGAGGCTCTCTATTCAAAGAGAGATAACTTCATTTCATTCCCTCTTGCCAGAGACAAGCAGGCAGAGTGAGTACGAGGGATTGCAAGGATTGCAGGTTTCCCCATGGTGCAGAGTGCCATTGACTGCACGCATATTGCTTTGCGCATGCCGCATGTCAACTCTGCCATGTATCGGAACCGAAAGGGATTTCAATCCCTCAACCTACTGTTGGTGTGTGACCATAGTAAGCGCAACATGCACGTCAATGCCTAGTATCCCGGCAGTAGTCATGATGCCTTCAGTCTGCTGTGCCAGCTGTATTTCAGCCACCACGGCAAACCAAAGGGTGGCTACTGGGCGACAAGGGCTATTCACTGACAACATGGCTCATGACTCCAGTTCGCAACCCACGCACACATGCACAGCATGCATACAATGAGAGTCATGCTGCCACAAGAAATGTGATAGAGCAGACATAAAAACAGAAAATGCTGGAAATACTCAGCAGGTCAGGCAGCATCTGTGGAGAGAGAAACAGAGTTAACGTTCCAGGTCGATGCCTGGAAAAAGTTAGCGATACAGCAGGTTTTAAGTAAGTACAGAGGCATGGGCAAGGGGGAGGGGAGGAAAGATTAAAAGGGAAGGTTTGTGATAGTTTGGAAGGAGAGATTAAATGACAAAAGGTATGATTGGCAAGCTGAAGCAACGATTCCGCTGCCTGGACTGCTCTGGAGGAGTACCTGGCTGAGCGGGTCTCAAGATTTGTGGTGGTATGCTGCGTACTGCACAACCTTGCCATCATGAGGGAGCAGCCTTTGCCACCAACTATCAGGCGAGAAGCTGAGGAGCAGCAGCATGAGGAGGAGGAGGAAGAAGAGGATGTGGAAGAGGAAGAGCAGGAAGGGACGCTACAACTTAGACAGCCCCTTTCTGACCTGGCTGTACATGAAGAGCTAATTCAAGTGTGATAGCTTTAATCTGAACCCCAATTTTCCATTCACCAACACTCTCACACTCCTTATCTTTCCTCTGTCACTGACTATCACTTGGCCACAATGCAAAAATAAAAGCCAACACAAAATACTTATTCCAAACCAAATTTGTAAATGAAATCTGTGAGGGTGCCAGTCAGTTCCTTCAGTAACCCCTAGATGGCACCTTCACTGGTTGGTTCCTCTTTTGCGAGACAATAAGTTAAACAAATAAACTGTAAACAAAACTCTAATAACCCTTTAAATAAACCTTAACAAATCAAATTAAAATTTGGTTGTTTGAACTAATTATGCACTCCAGTCCCCGCGGCGCCCACCGGTCACGAAATTGCTCGAGCGCGCCGGTGGACACCGCGTGCTCCATCTCTAGGGCCACCCGGGCGCAAACATGGCCACGGAAGAGAGGGAGGCAATCCGGTCGGACGACCCCCTCGACCGCCCGCTGCCTGGACCAATTAATGGCCTTCTTGGCCAGGCCCAGGAGCAGACCCACGAGGAGGTCCTCCAACCTGCCCGCTCCCCTCCGCACCGGGTGACCGTAGATCAAGAGCGTGGGACTGAAGTGCAACCAAAACTTGAGGAGCAGCCCCTTCAAATAATGAAAGAGGGGCTGCAACCTCTCACACTCACTATATGCGTGAAACACGGACTCCTCCAGACCGCAAAACAAACAGGCGGCCTGGGAGTCCGTAAACAAACTTAAGAGTCTATTGCACGGGACTGCTCTGTGCAACACCCTCCAGGCCAAGTCCCCAATAGAACAAGGGAGGACTCCCGCATAGAGAGCCCCCCATTGGGGACCTCCGCCTCCGTTGGAAGGTAAAACGGCACGCCACGGCGTGTCCGGACGGCAGGCGAAGATGGCAAAGTGGAAGGTGTGCAGGAGCAGCCCGTACAGGAAACCCCTCCGTGCGGAATGAAAAGGCACAGAGGGCATTTCCTCGAGACGGCTCAGGTTGTGAGGCGCCGATCCCCGAGGGGAGTTTCGGGGCAGGGCGCCGATAAGGAACTCCGTCCGAACGGGGGTAAGCTCGGACGGAATCGCCCCACGCGCCTGAGCCGCCTCGTTACACCTCGTGGTGCCGGGGGGCAGCATCGCTTTCACCGCCCCGATGGCATTGGCCGCGAGCCGGACGCTGTTCCAGGACATGCGCTGCGCCAACTCCTCTGGCGCCATCCAGCCTGCTCCTCCGCCATCAAGTAGGTCCCCGACTCTAGTCAACCTGGCAGGCACAGCCCTGCGCTCCGCCAGCCACCCGAATCCGCGGACGTGGAGGTGCGGATTCCTGAACAGCGGCTCCCGGAGGACAGCCGCCATTCCTGACGGGGGAGAGCTCCGCCTGGAGGCGACGCAGCTCCAAACCCATAGTAGTTCCTGGTAGAAGACAGGCAGCTCCCGCAGGCTGGCATGCCTGCCGCTCAGTTCCAAAAACAGGAGCTGCATGTCGTAATTGAGGCCGTGCAGCTGGCGGAAAAAATACGTCGCCAGCGCACACCATCTCGGAGGATTCTCGACGTACAGGTATCTCTGCAGCGCCTGAAGACGGAAAGTCGCAGCCTGGGTGCGGAGGGACACCAACGCCTGACCGCCCTCCCTAAGCGGGAGACTCAGAACCACGGCAGAGACCCAGTGCTTCCTTTTGTCCCAGAAGAAGTCGACGAGCTTCTTCGGTATCTTGGCGACAAACGCAGGGGGAGGGATCAAAGTGACGAACCACTACCAAACATGGCGGCCACCAGTTGGTTTATGACCATCGCTCGACCCCTGTAGGACAACACTCGGAGCAATCCTGTCCAGCGTCCTAAGCGAGCGGTGACTTTGGCCTCCAACTCTTGCCAGTTCGCCGGCCAGGCGTCCTCGGCAGGGCTGAGGTAGACTCCCAAGTAGAGGAGGTGTGTAGTGCTCCAGGCAAAGGGCCTGAACTCCTCCGGCAGGGAGTCCACCCGCCACTGACCCACCAGGTGTCCGGAACATTTCTCCCAGTTGATCCTGGCGGAGGATGCGTCCGAGTAAATCTGCTGGCATTCCCGCATCCTCCGCAAGTCAACGGGATCTGTGACCATGAGGAGCACGTCATCGGCGTAAGCCGAGAGGACCACCTCCACGCCCGGCCCTTGCAGAGCCAGTCCCGCCAACCTTCCGCAAGAGGCGCAGGAAAGGCTCTACGCAAATGGCATATAACTGGCCGGACATGGGGCATCCCTGACGCACCCCCCTCCCGAAACGAAGGGGCGCCGTCAAGGACCCGTTAACTTTAATCAGACACTCCGCGGCAGCGTACAGAAGTTGGATCCGGGCGACAAAATGCGTTCCGAACCCGAATGCGCGCAGAGTCCCGAGAAGATACTCGTGATCCACCCTGTCGAACGCCTTCTCCTGATCCAGGGAAAGGAAGGCGACCGACAGACCAGCCCTCTGGGAGTGGTGGACCAGGTCCCGGACCAGATGGATGTTATCATAAATGGTCCGGCCCGGGACCATGTAGGACTGGTCGGGGTGGATCATGTGGGCCAGCACGGCGCCAAGGCGAACAGACATGGCCCTGGCAAAGATTTTGTAATCCGTGCTGAGGAGGGAGACCGGGCGCCAGTTCTTAAGGAGGCGGAGATCACCCCTCTTAGGCAGCAGGACAATCGCCGCCCTGTGCCAAGAGAGGGGCATCTCCCCGGTCGCCAAACATTCCCCCAGGACCCGCGCGAAGTGGCCACCCAGGACGCCGCAGAACGCCCTGTGGAACTCCACGGTCAGCCCGTCCAGCCCCGGGGACTTCCCCCTAGAGAGCTGGCGGAGGGCGCCGGACAGCTCCTCCAAACTCAGAGGAGCGTCCAATTTTTCGGCGCCCTCCAGGCCGACCTTCGGCAGGTCCTCCCACAAAACTCTGCGCGCGTCCTCGCTGGACGGATCCGGAGAGAACAGAGCCCCGTAATAGGCGCGGGTCTCCGCGCGGATTCCCTCCGGATCCGAGACCAGAGATCCGTCGTCGGCCAGCAGCTCCAAGAGCTGCTTACGGACCCCCCGTCTTTTTTCCAGCGAGTAGAAGGGGGAGCCGCGGTCCAGGTCCCGCAGGAACTGGATCCGCGACCTCACGTACGCGCCTCGGGACCCGACGAGCTGCAGGTCCTTCAGCACGCCCTTCTTCTCTTCGTACACCAGCCGCAGGGCCGGATCCTCGACGAGTTGACCGAGACGGGACTCCAGGTCGAGCACCTCCTTCTCCAACTGCCCGACCCGGGCCTCCCGCCTCTTGGTCGACCCCTTCGCGTACTCCTGACAGAAGAGACGGATGTGAGCCTTGCCCACATCCCACCATAGCCTCAAGGAGGGGAAGCCCCCCTGCTTCCTTCTCCAGCCGGCCCAGAACCGACTAAATGAATCCCGGAACCGTGCGTCCTCCAGCAGCAGATTGTTAAAGTGCCAATACGCGGACCCCCCCCGTGCGCGCGGCAGAACGAGCTCCGCCCACACCAGGTGGTGGTCCGTGCACGGCACCGGCCGCATGGAAGCTGCCGGAACGCAGGAGACGTATGCCCGAGAAATGTAGAGGCAGTTGATCCTGGACGCTCCTCTCCCAGACCTCACGCAAGTGAAGGCGCTGGAGTCGGGATGGAGATTTCGCCAGACGTCCACCAAGTCGAGGGACCCGACCAGGTCCCTCAACTTTTCCGTCGCCGCCGGGCAAGGCAGGGCACCCGTGCGGTCCCTCGCCTCGAGGGTACAATTAAAATCCCCCCTGAGGATAACGCACTCGCCCGCGTCGATTGAGCCCAAAAGAGTGGACACTTCTTCAAAGAAGCGCGCCTGCTGCGCACCGGCCTGAGGGGCGTACACGTTCACTAGATGGAGCGGCACGCCCCCCCGGCGAACAGTGACCTGGAGCAAGCGGCCCGGCACGAGCTCCTTGACCCCCAAGATCTCCGGCTGAAAATGCAGGGCCAACAAGATAGCCACCCCACTGGAAACACTGGAGAGGTGACTCATGTTGACCCCTCCTTGCCACTCCAGGAGCCACGTGGCCTCGTCTCCCGGAACGGTGTGGGTTTCTTGCAGGAAGCACACCGCATACTTCCCGTCCCGAAGGACCGAAAAGTTATTAAATCTGCGGCTAGCTTCCCTGCTGCCGTTAATGTTGAGGCTGGCTATGGTTATCTTCATTTCAGAAGCATAAACCAACCCCTACTTATCACTAACGGGGGAAGGAAGGGCGGCCGCTAGTCGACCGCCACTTCCTTAGCAGCCCAGTGAGAAGCAACCGGAACTGACACAGCTCGAGCAGGTTCACGCCCGTGTCCTCGCCCATGGTCTTGTAGGCGACGCGGGCCGACCCGATGAGCAGCGCCAGCTCCGACCATCTGTCGAGGGCCTGCCGGGTGTTGTGGCGACCCTGGCACGCGGCCACAAAGTCCCGGAGCTCCCTGATGGGAATAAGAATGAGGGGGGTCCCGAGGGGCGCGAGGTCATCCATCGCCTCATCGGCGAAGGAATCTAAGTCCTCCTCCGCCCCTACCACCGAGTCCCCGTCCTCATTCGGGGGGTCGCCACTGGCGGCCGAACCATCCGCCACGCAGTGCGCATCGGGCGGCCCGGCCGCGACGGCCGGCCACGCCTCCGCCCGGATCCCACCCCCAGGATTGGTAGCGGAGGATTCCTCCCTGGGCTCCTCTAGGGGGGCCGGGCCAGAAGACGGCGGCGGTTCGGAGACCCCCTCCGCCCCAGGCGCCGGGACGACCGGAGAAACCGGAAAGTCGGGAGAATACGTGGACCCGGCCTCCTCCAAGTCGCCCGGCGCCGGAGACACAGACAGAGGGCCCTCCCCTGCTACGCCACCGGCCTCCGACCCAGCAGATGGGGTGATTTTCCCGCAGACCTCGACGAAGTCGAGCAGCACCTGGGAAAGGTCCGTGCCGCTCTGGGCGAGCTCATCATCGGATGACTCGCCCGGCCCGGTCCCCTGGCCGCCCGACCCGTCGAGGGGTAATGCCACCATTAGAGGGTCAATCCCCGCCGCGGGTTGTTCCGCGACCCCCCCCACGGGCAGGGTCTCGTCCCCGTCCCCGGGAGGCACGAGCTGGGCAGACGCTTCTGCCTCAGCCTCCCCGGGGACAGGCGACCCCTGCCATTCGCTCGCGATGGTGATAGCGGTGGGGTGGGGCGCAGCGCCCGCGGCGGGCGACGACTCCCCCTGACCGGAGGGACCTTCCACCTCCCGGTCCCCCCCCTCGTCCCGGGAGTCGCGCCTTCGCTTGAGTGCGGAGGGGTAGAGGGAGGCCTCCATGTCTTCAGGGGCCTCCCCTGCTCCCTCCAGAGGAGCGAGTTCTTTGGGTCCCCCGGGCCCAAGCCCGGCCGCAGGTTCTGGCGTTACCGCCTCGGCGGTCGCGGCCACAGGCCCGGGCACGAGGTCCCCCCCACCTCCGCACTCTGCGATTATTTGAATGACGCGCTCGGGCGTCAGGGCCTCCAAATTCAGGGGTACGCCCTCCGCGGGGGGACCCACCCTACGGTTTCTGATCTTGTCCCACGCCTTCTTTTTGACCGGACCTCCCTCCTCCCCCCCCGCCGGAGGCCTGGATGTCGTTGGCCTCCGACGACGACCGCGCCCCGGTTGCGTTTGATTGAGAGGGGGCGCGGCTAGACCCGGAGGGAGGAGCGGCGGCGGCGCCAGCCTTGGCCACTCCAGATGACTTGGCGGCCTTGGAGGCGGGGCAGTTTTTCCGAACGTGCCCCGCCTCCCTACAGGCGTGGCACCGCACGCCGTCCAGAAGACGCGGTACGGGGTCCCCCCGTGGAGGACCGTGAAAGCCCCGTCCGTCTCCCCCTCCCGCGCCAGCTGGAGAAAGGCCTGGCGCCGGAAGGAGAAGACATGGCGAAGGCTGCTCTCCCCGAGTCCGAGCGGGATCGGGGAAATCCCCGACCTCACCTCCCCAAGTTGGTGTAGGTGGGGGAGGAGGAGCTCACTGGTGATAAAGGGTGGGACGTTCGATAAAACAGCCCTCTGCGCGGTGGCCTCCAGCGGGTCCACCGGCAGGAAAGTCCCGCCCACGGTGAGCCCCTGGGCGATGGCCAGGGCCACCGCCCGCTCGGACTCCAGGAAGAAGACAGCCTTCCCGTACATTTTTGAGGCGGCGACTATGGCCGGAGGGCCGACAACCCCGGCCATAGCCTTCACGCACGCCTCAATAGTCATATTGGGGTGGGTGTAGCTCTTCACCCCGAGCTTCATGGTCATTAGTTGGAACGGCGACGGGGCCGCAGCAGCAGCGGGAGCAGCCCCGGCCTTGGCCGCCGCATAGGTCATTGCTGACCCCGTCACCGCCGAAGTGCTCGCCATAATGGGGCGGTTTTTAAGGAAGAGCCACACACACCCCAAAAGTCACAGGCCCTAAGATGTTAATGGCCTCGGTAAGTGTGTCTTTCCCAGAGCAGAGGGAGTGTAAATTAACTGGCCCGCCTCTCCCCTTGATGGTAATAATTGGGAGGGGGGCCCTTCCTTCCCTCTGCTCAATGGGTAATTAGAAAAAATAAGAGGTGCCTTTTGGAGAGGCAGAGGACAAGGAGAGAGAAAGAGGGGGATGGGAAGGAGGGGGGGCCGCAAAGGCAGGGTCCCCACTTAAGGTGTTGGTCAGTGGGTGGGCGTCGGCTGGGTGCACTCCCCCGATGGAATAAAAGTCTTTCCCGATGGTCTTCGGGCAGGGGGAGAGGATGTCTTCACCCGGGTAGGCTGGGAAAAAGCCCAGGCTCAGCCCACACCAGGTCTTCTTGGTATGGAGGAAACAAAACTTCACCTGGGCAGGCTCCAGCCAACCCAGGCCAGGCTTTTGGCCCGTCTTCTTTCCTCCCCCCGCCTAGGATGTAAAGTCTTTAGGGGGTAATGCACATAGACACCCACCTGCAGATGTTTCGAGTTGCAGCTCCTCCCCTCCTTCCACGTGGAGCTGTTTGGTCGCCTCTCTCCCTCTCCTGGGCTGGAGGCCGACTTGGGAGGCAGTGATGAAAAAAAAAGCCCCTCCTGTTGGAATGCTGGCCTCCTCCTCTGTCCTCTCCTCCGTCCTCCCCAGGCACCTCTGTAAATGATGTAGGCTGCTAGTAGTAGTGGTGCTCCCCACAGCAGCAGGAGCTCAGGAACAGCACAGCCTTCTCCTCTCACTGCTGCAACACAATGAGCTCCTCTGAGGGTGCCGGTCAGTTGCTTCACTAACCCCTAGATGGCACCTTCACTGGTGGGTTTCCCTTTGTTAATTGTTACTTGTTTCTCCTCTGTGTTTAAACCATAAAAAATACATTAAACAAATAAACTGTAACAAAAAGTCCAATAAACCCCTAAACTAAACTTGACAAATCAAATAAAAATTTGGTTACTTAAATCGATTACGCACTCCAGTCCCCGCGGCGCCCACCGGTCACGAAAGAGCTCGAGCTCGCCGGCGGACACCGCGTGCTCCATTTCCAGGGCCACCCGGCCACGAACATGGCCGCGGAAGAGAGGGAGGCAATCCGGCCGGACGACCCCCCCGACCGCCCGCTGCCTGGACCAATTAATGGCTTTCTTGGCCAGGCCCAGGAGCAGGCCCACGAGGAGGTCCTCCGACCTGCCCGCTCCCCTCCGCACCGGGTGACCGTAGATCAAGAGCGTGGGACTGAAGTGCAACCAAAATTTGAGGAGCAGCCCCTTCAAATAGTGGAAGAGGGGCTGCAACCTCCCACACCCGACATAAACATGGAACACGGACTCCTCCAGACCGCAGAACAAACAGGCGGCCTGGGAGTCCGTGAACCTACTTAAAAACCTATTGCACGGGACTGCTCTGTGCAACACCCTCCAGGCCAAGTCCCCAATAGAACAAGGGAAGACTCCCGCATAGAGAGCCCCCCATTGGGGACCTCCGCCTCCGCCGGAAGGTAAAACGGCACGCCACGGCGTGTCCGGACGGCAGGCGAAGATGGCAAAGTGGAAGGTGTGCAAGAGCAGCCCGTACAGGAAACCCTTCCGTGCAGAATGGAAAGGCACGGAGGGCATCTCCTCGAGACGGCTCAAGTTGTGAGGCACCAAACCCCTAGGGGAGCTTTGGGGCAGGGCGCCGATAAGGAATTCCGTCCGAACGGGAGTAAGCTCGGGCGGGATCGCCCCACGCGCTCGAGCCGCCTCGATACACCTCGTGGCGCCGGGGCGCAACCTCGCCTTCACCGCCTCGATGGCATCGACCGCGAGCCGGACGTTGTCCCACGACATACGCCGCGCCAACTCCTCCGGCGCCATCCAGCCCGCTCCTCCGCCATCGAGTAGGTCCCCGACTCTAGTCACCCTGCCAGGCACAGCCCTCCGCTCCGCCAGCCACCCGAACTCACGGATGCGGAGGTGCGGATTCCTGAACAGCGGCTCTCGAAGGACAGCCGCCATTCCTGACGGGGGAGAGCTCCGCCTGGAGGCGACGGAGTTCCAAACCCATAGCAGTTCCTGGTAAAAGACAGGCAGCTCCTGCAGGCTGGCACGCCTGCTGCCCACTTCCAGAAACAGGAGCTGCATGTCGTAATTGAGGCCGTGCAGCTGGCGGAAGAAATACGTCGCCAGCGCACACCATCTGGGAGGATTCTCGACGTACAGGTATCTCTGCAGCGTCTGAAGACGGAAAGTCGCAGCCTGGGTGCGAAGGCACACCAGCGACTGACCGCCCTCCCTAAGCGGGAGACTCAGAACCGCGGCAGCGACCCAGTGTATCCTGTTATTCCAGAAGAAGTCGACGAGCTTCTTCTGTATCTTGGCGACAAACGCAGGGGGGGGGATCAGAGTAACCAACCGGTACCACAACATGGCGGCCACCAGTTGGTTTATGACCAACGCCCGACCCCTGCAGGACAACACTCGGAGCAATCCTGTCCAGCGTCCTAAGCGAGCGGTGACTTTGGCCTCCAGCTCGTGCCAGTTCGCCGGCCAGGCGTCCTCGGCCGGGCTGAGGTAGACTCCCAAGTAGAGGAGGTGCGTTGTACTCCAGGCGAAGGGCCTGAACTCCTCCGGCAGAGAGTCCACCTGCCACTGACCCACCAGGAGTCCAGAACATTTCCCCCAGTTGATCCTGGCGGAGGATGCGTCCGAGTAAATCTGCTGGCATTCCCGCATCCTCCGCAAGTCAACGGGATCCGTGACCATGAGGAGCACGTCATCGGCGTAAGCCGAGAGGACCACCTCCACGCCCGGCCCTTGCAGAGCCAATCCCGCCAACCTCTTCCGCAAGTGGCGCAGGAAAGGCTCCACGCAAATGGCATATAACTGGCCGGACATGGGGCATCCCTGACGCACCCCCCTCCCGAAGCGAAGGGGCACCGTCAAGGACCCGTTAACTTTAATCAGACACTCCGCGGCAGCGTACAGAAGTCGGATCCGGGCGACAAAATGCGTCCCGAACCCGAATGCGCGCAGAGTCCCGAAAAGATACTCGTGATCCACCCTGTCGAACGCCTTCTCCTGATCCAAAGAAAGGAAGGCGACCGACAGACCAGCCCTCTGGGAATGGTGGACCAGGTCCCGGACCAGATGGCTGTTATCATGAATGGTCCGGCCCGGGACCGTGTAGGACTGGTCGGGGTGGATCATGTGGGCCAGCACGGCGCCAAGGCGAACGGACATGGCCCTGGCAAAGATTTTGTAATCCGTGCTGAGGAGGGAGACCGGGCGCCAGTTCTTAAGAAGGCGGAGATCACCCCTCTTAGGCAGCAGGACGATCACCGCCCTGCGCCAAGAGAGGGGCATCTCCCCGGTCGCCAAACATTCCCCCAGGACCCGCACGTAGTCGCCCCCCAGGATGCCCCAGAACGCCCTGTGGAACTCCACGGTCAGCCCGTCCAGCCCCGGGGACTTCCCCCTAGAGAGCTGGCGGAGGGCGCCGGACAGCTCCTCCAAACTCAGGGGAGCGTCCAATTTTTCGGCACCCTCCAGGCCGACCTTCGGCAGGTCCTCCCACAAAACTCTGCGCGCGTCCTCGCTGGACGGATCCGGAGAGAACAGAGCCCCGTAATAGGCGCGGGTCTCCGCGCGGATTCCCTCCGGATCCGAGACCAGAGATCCGTCGTCGGCCAGCAGCTCCAAGAGCTGCTTACGGACCCCCCGTCTTTTTTCCAGCGAGTAGAAGGGGGAGCCGCGGTCCAGGTCCCGCAGGAACTGGATCCGCGACCTCACGTACGCGCCTTGGGACCCGACGAGCTGCAGGTCCTTCAGCGCGCCCTTCTTCTCTTCGTACGCCAGCCGCAGGGCCGGGTCCTCGACGACTTGACCGAGACGGGACTCCAGGTCGAGCACCTCCTTCTCCAACTGCCCGACCCGGGCCTCCCGCCTCTTGGTCGACCCCTTCGCGTACTCCTGGCAGAAGAGACGGATGTGAGCCTTGCCCACATCCCACCATAGCCTCAAGGAGGGGAAGCCCCCCTGCTTCCTTCTCCAGCCGGCCCAGAACCGACCTAATGAATCCCGGAACTGCGCGTCCTCCAGCAGCCGGTTGTTAAAGTGCCAATACGCGGACCCCCCCCGTGCGCGCAGCGGAACGAGCTCCGCCCACACCAGGTGGTGGTCCGTGCACGGCACCGGCCACATGGAAGCCGCCGGAACGCAGGAGACGTATGCCCGCGAAATGTAGAGGCGGTCGATCCTGGACGCTCCTCCCCCAGACCTCATGTAAGTGAAGGCGCTGGAGTCGGGATGGAGATTACGCCAGACGTCCACCAAGTCGAGGGACCCGACCAGGTCCCTCAACTTCCCCATCGCCGCCGGGCACGGCTGGGTACCCGTGCGGTCCCTCGGCTCGAGGGTACAATTAAAATCCCCCCCGAGGATGACGCACTCGCCCGCGTCGATGGAGCCCAAAAGAGTGGACACTTCTTCAAAGAAGCGCGCTTGCTGCGCACCGGCCTGAGGGGCGTACACGTTCACTAGATGGAGCGGCACACCCCCCCGGCGAACAGTGACCTGGAGCAAGCGGCCCGGCACCAGCTCCTTGACCCCCAAGATCTCCGGCTGAAAATGCGGGGCCAACAAGATAGCCACCCCACTGGAAACACTGGAGAGGTGACTCATGTTGACCCCTCCTTGCCACTCCAGGAGCCACGTGGCCTCGTCTCCCGGAACGGTGTGGGTTTCTTGCAGGAAGCACACCGCATACTTCCCGTCCCGAAGGACCGAAAAGTTATTAAACCTGCGGCTAGCTTCCCTGCTGCCGTTGAGGCTGGCTATGGTTATCTTCATTTCAGAAGCACAACCAACCCCTACTTATACCTAACGGGGGAAGGAAGGGCGGCCGCTAGTCGACCGCCACTTCCTTAGCAGCCCAGTGAGAAACAGCCGGAACCGACGCAGCTCGAGCGGGTCCGCGCCCGCGTCCTCGCCCATGGTCCTGTAGGCGACGCGGGCCGACCCGATGAGCAGCGCCAGCTCCGACCATCTGTCGAGGGCCTGCCGGGTAGTGCGGCGACCCTGGCACGTGGCCACAAAGTCCCGGAGGTCCCTGATGGGAATGAGAACGAGGGGGGTCCCGGCGAGGGGCGCGAGGTCATCCATCGCCTCCTCGGCGACGGCATCTAGATCTTCCTCCGCCCCTACCACCGAGTCCCCGTCCTCCTCCGGGGGGTCGCCACCGTCCGCCAAACCGTCCGCCACGCAGTGCGCATCGGGCGGCTCGGCCGTGACGGCCGGCCCCGCCTCCGCCCGGATCCCACCCCCAGGATCGGTAGCGGAGGATTTCTCCCTGGGCTCCTCCAGGGGGGCCGGGCCAGAAGACGGCGGCGGTTCGGAGACCCCCTCCGCCCCAGGCACCGGAACGCCCGGAGAGACCGGAGAATACGAAAACCCGGCCCCCTCCAAGTCGCCCGGCGCCGGAGACACAGACCGAGGGCCCTCCTCTGCGACGCCACCGGCCTCCGACCCAGCAGACGGGGTGAAATTTTTACACACCTCGACGAGGTCGAGCAGCACCTGGGAAAAATCCGGGTCGTTCTGGGCGAGCTCGTCCTCAGACGACTCGCCCGACCCGGTCCCCTGGCCGCCCGACCTGTCGAGGGGGAGAGCCACCGTTAAGGGATCTATATCCGCCGCGGGTTGTTCCGCGACCCCCCCCACGGGCAGGGTCTCGTCCCCATCCCCGGGAGGCACGAGCTGGGCAGACGCTTCTGCCTCAGCCTCCCCAGGGACAGGCGACCCCTGCCGTTCGCCGATGGTGTTAGCGGTGGGGTGGGGCGCAGTGCCCGCAGCGGGCGACGACTCCCCCCGACCGGAGGGACCTTCCACCTCCCGGTCCTCCTCCTCGTCCAGGGAGTCGCGCCTTCTCTTGAGCGCAGAGGGGTAAAGGGAGGCCTCCATTTCTTCAGGGGCCTCCTCTGCTCCCTCTGGCGGAGTGAGTTCTTTGGGTCCCCCGGGCCCAAGCCCGGCCGCAGGTTCTGGCGTTACCGCCTCGGCGGTCGCGGCCACAGGCTCGGGCACGAGGTCCCCCCCACCTCCGCGATTATTTGAATGACGCGCTCGGGCATCAGGGCCTCCAAATTCAGGGGTACGCCCTCCGCGGGGTGACCCACCCTACGGTTTCTGGTCTTGTCCCGCGCCTTCTTTTTGACCGGACCTCCCTCCTCCCCCCCGCCGGAGGCCTGGATGTCATTGGCCTCCGACGACGACCGCGCCCCGGTAGCGTTTGATTGAGAGGGGGCGCGGCTAGACCCGGAGGGAGGAGCGGCGGCGGCGCCAGCCTTGGCCACTCCAGATGACTTGGCGGCCTTGGAGGCGGGGCAGTTTTTCCGAACGTGCCCCACCTCCCTACAGGCGTGGCACCGCACGCCGTCCAGAAGACGTGGTACGGGGTCCCCCCGTGGAGGACCGTGAAAGCCCCGTCCGTCTCCCCCTCCCGCGCCAGCTGGAGAAAGGCCTGGCGCCGGAAGGAGAAGACATGGCGAAGGCTGCTCTCCCCGAGTCCGAGCGAGATCGGGGAAATCCCCGACCTCACCTCCCCAAGTTGGTGTAGGTGGGGGAGGAGGAGCTCACTGGTGATAAAGGGCGGGACGTTCGATAAAACAACCCTCTGCGCGGTGGCCTCCAGCGGGTCCACCGGCAGGAAAGTCCCGCCCACGGTGAGCCCCTGGGCGATGGCCAGGGCCACCGCCCGCTCGGACTCCAGGAAGAAGACAGCCTTCCCGTACATTTTTGAGGCGGCGACTATGGCCGGAGGGCCGACAACCCCGGCCATAGCCTTCACGCACGCCTCAATAGTCATATTGGGGTGGGTGTAGCTCTTCACCCCGAGCTTCATGGTCATTAGTTGGAACGGCGACGGGGCCGCAGCAGCAGCGGGAGCAGCCCCGGCCTTGGCCGCCGCATAGGTCATTGCTGACCCCGTCACCGCCGAAGAAGTGCTCGCCATAATGGGGCGGTTTTTAAGGAAGAGCCACACACACCCCAAAAGTCACAGGCCCTAAGATGTTAATGGCCTCGGTAAGTGTGTCTTTCCCAGAGCAGAGGGAGTGTAAATTAACTGGCCCGCCTCTCCCCTTGATGGTAATAATTGGGAGGGGGGCCCTTCCTTCCCTCTGCTCAATGGGTAATTAGAAAAAATAAGAGGTGCCTTTTGGAGAGGCAGAGAGAGGACAAGGAGAGAGAAAGAGGGGGATGGGAAGGAGGGGGGGCCGCAAAGGCAGGGTCCCCACTTAAGGTGTTGGTCGGTGGGTGGGCGTCGGCTGGGTGCACTCCCCCGATGGAATAAAAAAGTCTTTCCCGATGGTCTTCGGGCAGGGGGAGAGGATGTCTTCACCTGGGTAGGCTGGGAAAAAGCCCAGGCTCAGCCCACACCAGGTCTTCTTGGTATGGAGGAAACAAAACTTCACCTGGGCAGGCTCCAGCCAACCCAGGCCAGGCTTTTGGCCCGTCTTCTTTCCTCCCCCCGCCTAGGATGTAAAGTCTTTAGGGGGGAATGCACATAGACACCCACCTGCAGATGTTTCGAGTTGCAGCTCCTCCCCTCCTTCCACGTGGAGCTGTTTGGCCTCCTCTCTCCCTCTCCTGGGCTGGAGGCCGACTTGGGAGGCAGTGATGAAAAAAAAAGCCCCTCCTGTTGGAATGCTGGCCTCCTCCTCTGTCCTCTCCTCCGTCCTCTCCAGGCACCTCTGTAAATGATGTAGGCTGCTAGTAGTAGTGGTGCTCCCCACAGCAGCAGGAGCTCAGGAACAGCACAGCCTTCTCCTCTCACTGCTGCAACAGGATGATGTAGGCTGCTAGTAGTGGTGCTCCCCACAGCAGCAGGAGCTCAGGAACAGCACAGCCTTCTCCTCTCACTGCTGCAACACAATGAGCTCCTCTGAGGGTGCCGGTCAGTTGCTTCACTAACCCCTAGATGGCACCTTCACTGGTGGGTTTCCCTTTGTTAATTGTTACTTGTTTCTCCTGTTTATTACTTAACTGCCTTTTATCTGGTTTATTGGTTTCACCTGTTTTTGCTTGTATTGAAGTTCTGTGGTTTCTTCCCTCTAGGCTGTCCTGACAAGGGCGTTAGTCTTGACTAGATGCTCAGTCTCAACAAGCCTGTTGCCTATGTGGTAGCTTGCCTTGACAAGCTGGTTGCCTTAGTGCTTGTCTTGAGCTCCTATGTCTATAAATGTTTATCTGTTATGTTTTGCTTGTATTTAAGTTCTGCGGTTCTTCCCTTTGTTCTCGGTCTTGACAAGGTGCTGATAAGTTGCTCAGTCTTGATAAGGTGCTCAGTTTGGCCAAGTTGGTTGCCCTGTGGTAGCTTGTCTTGAGCTCAGTCTTGACAAGCCAGTTGCCTCACGGTAGCTTGTCTTGAGTTCCTATCTTGACTAGCCATTTGCCTATGTGGTAGATTGTCTTGAGCTCCTATGTTTTGTAACTGTTTACCTGTGTGATTCTAGTAAAGTACTGTTATTTAAGACTGCATATCTGCTTCTCTCCTCGTCTGTCTGCACTTGGGTCCAGAACCAGTCTCGCCCGTACAGCACGGCCCCGTGTCTACACGGCCCCGTTGACAGCCACCCTGACAGAAATCATGCCATATTGCATACAAACTTAAAATAATCACCCTTGTGCATTCTCTTAGTGCCTGTCTTCCATGTGCCTTTGCCTGTCCTAGTGCTCCTACGCGGTGCTACCCCAGTGGCTGCAGCATGGCTGGTGGAAAGCTGTTGACTTTCAGCGGAGGAGACTGCAGATGGCCTTGGAGGAAAGCCACGAGCAGCTCTGGGCTGAGAATGATGCTTTCTTGACTTGATGGCTGCTGGGCTGGCAGCTCCTTTCTGAGCTGCTCTTCTCTTCAACAGTATCTGTGGTCATCTATTGCCATCCTTTGACCTTTCTTCCCCCAATCTCCTCTCTTCAATTGCTTAAGATACCCTGCCTCTGATAGTGACGGCATTTTGGCCCAAACTACAAGTTCAAACTACAAGTTTAAAGCTCCCCCTGCAGTGTCCACTATCCATTCCCCAGCGTGTCTTTGTTCTCACTGAGCTCTTTCAACTGCTGGAACTCTGCTGAAACTTGCCCTCTACCACTGGATTCCTCGCACACAGGACCTCGTTGACTACACGGTTTGACTCAGCGGCTGTGGCGCTGCTTTGTTTTTCAGTCACTTCAAGCCTTAAGCTGCGGAATTCTTTTGTAAAATGAGTTTCCAATCTCCTGGACCTTTCCAGACATCTAGACTATATTTCTGCTTTGAACTACATTGGATTACACTACATTTCTGCTTTGAACTACATTGCATTACACTACGTTTCTGCACTGGATTACACTGTAAGACGTAACTGCTGCGTCTCTATCTCTGAAAAGGTAAAAAGATTTTTACCTTTAAACTTCTGGCTGTGTGTCTGCTGAACTGGTTCTACTGGTTTTTCAGTTCTGCTGGCTTATCGGTAACAGCTCCACTTGCTGTCCGGTGACTTGTTTTACCGGTTTTCAGCTTTGCTGGTCAACGGTTTATGGTTTTACTTTTTCTCCGCTGCTTTGATCTACAGTGACTTCCAACTTGCATCAATTTAGCCATCAACTTTCTGCATCGCAACTGACTCTCATTCCTACAGCAACAACCTCCATCCTCGAACTCTCTACCTTTCAAATAGCTTCTGGTCTTCACTCACCTGCTTTGGACAGCGGTTCATCGAGGCTCCATACAGGCCCCATCCTGCTCACGTCGGCTTATCCTTCCATGGGACCTCTGACTTTGACCTTGGTGTCATATTTGTCCCTGAAATGAGCTTCCGACCACATATCCGCAGCATAACAAAGACCACCTACTTTCAACTCCGTAACATCGCCCGTCTCCGCCCTTGCATCAGCTCATCCGTTGCTGAAACCCTCATCCATGCCTCTGTTACCTCTAGACTTGACTATCCCAACGCACTCCTAGCTGGCCTCCCACATTCCACCCTACGTAAACTTGAGGTCATCCAAAACTCGGCTGCCCATGACCTAACTCGCACCAAGTCCCATTCGCCCATCACCCCTGTGCTCGCTGACCTACATTGGCTCCCAGTTAAGCAGCGCCTCGATTTCAAAATTCTCATCCTTGTTTTCAAATCCCTCCATGACCTCGCCCCTTCCTATCTCTGTAATCTCCTTCAGCCACACAACCCCCCTGAGATATCTGCGCTCCTCTAATTCTGCCCTCTTGAGGATCCCTGATTATAATCGCTCAACCTTTGGTGGCCGTGCCTTCTGTTGCCTAGGCCCTAAGCTCTGGAATTCCCTGCCTAAACCTCTCCGCCTTGCTACCTCTCTTTCCTCCTTTAAGATGCTCCTTAAAACCTACCTCTTTGACCAAGCTTTTGGTCACCTGCCCTAATTTATCCGTATGTGGATCGGTGTCAAATTTTTTTGTCTTGAAATACTCCTGTGCAGTGCTTTTGGAAGTTTTACTACGTTAAAGGTGCTATATAAATACAAGTTGTTGTTGTTGTTGTTAAGAAGGCCGGGCTTCAGACTGCACCACCTCGGCATGTGCGGTAGCAGTCTGGGCGGACTGGCTGACAGGCAACAGCAAGGGCACTGGTGGAGTGGCAGTGGTGGGAGGACGAATGCTGTCATCCTGTGAAAGGGCAGCAGGTTCGTGCTCCACAAAGCCATTGCCACTCTCCCGGGGCACCAAGGATTTTGTTATGCACATCCACCAGCCTCCTTCTGTACCGTGGCCCATTGAAGCCCTCATCTGAGTCATATGCAGCAGAACTTGTGTGCGACCTCACCCTCCAACGAGCCGACACCTGTGCTATCCTTGCCCCCTGCCCTGGTTGCAGGCCACTGGGGCCCGGTGTCTCATCACATGTAAATCCCGCCTCTATGCTATCCTCTAAGATACATACAGTGTCAGTATCTGAGCTGATTGCTACGAGTGTGAAATCAAGTGACGGTGTGTCTTCATCATCACTCTCTTCTTAGTCTTCCTCCACTGCTTGGCCAGGTTGCACTTCTTGGGTATCTGAAAGGAAAAAGGCACAAGGGTGAGGTTGTGGTTAGGGGAGGAGGGAATGTAAGGAATGCATGCTTACACCATCTACAGCTTGTAAGTCAGAAGAGATTGTGAGATGAGGGGGACGTAGGATGTGAGAGGAGGATTAGGTATAAGGATGCCGTCATCTTCAATGGATTCAGCTCTGCCACTGGCCACGGCCTCAGCAATGGCCCTTCCGATAATGGCCAGCACCATCTCCTCCATGGTGTTAGGACATGCAGTTCCTGCTGCCTCTGGTTGTGCACCACCTTTCCCTGCAAAAGAGAGGGAAGTGTGTCAGTGAGTGTTGTGCAATATGTTTTTGTAATGTGGCTGTCATGGTCGAATAGCTGGCAGTGTATGCAAGCTGTGAGATGTGGATATGAGGCTTGCAACTGTGCTAAGTGTGGGAGGGTGAGGTGAAGCATATGAACATTAGGTATGTGTACTGATTGATAGAGATTGTTGGTAGGTGAGTGTTGGGGCTGTGGTAAATTGAGCAGTGGCTGAGGCTAATAGTACAATTGGTGGGATATGGCACTTGAAGATGCATTTCATCACCCTGACAATTCATGTGAGGTCATTAAACTTCTTGCGGCATTGCATCCAGGTCCTTGGGGTTGCACTCTTGGCATTGACCTCCGCGGCTATCTGCTCCCACTGTTTTTTCACCATGTGTCTTGATGGCCTCCTGCCCCCTGCAGATACAGGACATCTGTCCTCCTTTCCACCTCCTGCACCAAGACCTCCAGTGCAGCATCAGAAAACCTGTGTTCCAGCTTTCTCCCATGTTCAGCCATTCTTCTCTCTTTCCCAGGTCAGAATCAGCTCACAAAGGACTCCCATTACCTGCTCCAGCTATAATGCATCTCCCCCTTAAGAGGTGCTGGCTAGCTTTAAGCAGTGCAGGCTAGCTCTAAGTAATGCCAGCAAGTAACAATCTTGGGCCCCCTGCTGATATGTGCCCCAATCAACAGTGCGGTTAGTGCTGACTGTATGCAGAAATCATGATAAGGAGCAGGCAGCACGAAGATGCCATTCTGCCTGCATTACATCGAACGGGTGCGAGGTAATTGCGCATCGCGATCCCCGTGTCCGTTTTCAGGTTTATCCAATTATGCAGTGACTTAAAGGAGGAGTGAAAGCTAGAGAAGCAGAGAGGTTTAGGGAGAGAATTACAGAGCTTAGTGCCGAGACGGCTGAAGGCATGGCCACAGAAATCGGGGACGGGCAAGAGTCCAAATTGGAGGAACGCCGATATCTCGGAGGGTTGTAGGGCTGGAGGAGGGTACAGAGATATGGAGGGGCGAGGTATTGTGGGATGTGAAGCCAATGTAAGAGTATAGGTACAGGAGTAGGACATTACAAGGGAGAATTAATTGACTGGACTTCTTGAAATCCTCAGTTTGAAAGCTACTCGACAGGACTACAGGAAGTAGTTACTGATTCAGTGTGCTTGGTGGTTCAGCCCTAAGAGAAATCAAACAGAAAATACTCAGACATATTTGGATCATGCTGCTCTTCAGCAAGCAACAGAAACCTTCTCTTTCCCATAATAAATCAAGTGTGGTGACTCTTCACCCAGAAAGCGTTGGCATATCCTCAATCATAGGTTGCCAGAAACTCCACCCTCGTCCTCCCAAAACTCAGCCCAAGGGAAATTTAGCTACATTTTAGGTGCTCTCTGAGCTCAGGTCGTGTTGAATTCCCGATCAACAACATTTATTTGCTTTTCAAAATTTCAAAGCCGGTTCATTCTAATTAGGAATTAGTATTAGTCTTTTTAAGGCTTCCCATCTTCATTTCAACTAGAGTCAGATAATTAATAGCATGACAAACTAGATCCAGTTACATCTATTATATTCTGCTGTTACCATAGCCAGTTTATATTTAATTTATTTGTTATACAGGAATTCACTGTGTGTGCACCCTATGAGGCACCCTGTACAAGTACAGTATATGTTCCATCACATGTGTATAGAGATAAAAAAATACAGTTTATCCCCTTCAGATTGGGATTCAAATTGTATTTTATGAAAATGCAGATTGCATGTTTTTGTGGTAGGAACTCATTATTTTCGCTAAGAAAGTTGTTGAAATGCAGCAAATGATTACACAGGGCCCATGGTACTTACTTATGTGTGGTAAGGCTGTAACATTCATTGTGATCTATGCCTTCAGTTGTTAGGCATGCATTTACTTGCAAGTGATGATTGGGCCACAGCTGAAGTCAGAAATTATGAGGTGAAAGAAGCTGAGGGAAGGGAGATCTAACATTGGAACTGCCTGAGAGAACCTGGCAGGGAGGCAGAAAGGCTATGTTGTGAAACACTCGAATGCACGTATCAATGCTACAAAAACATCAAGTAGCAATTCTAACAGGAGAATTTTTATTTTAAGTTACTAAAGGTGACATTTCCTAAGGCAGTTAAAATTAACAATTTATTCATTTTATCAGTTCAGTGAACGCCTAGGTAAATGGAGAAGAGACTCCAAATATACGGCAGGACATTCCTCAGGAGTTCTCTTGATCGGCCACTGTAGCTTTGCAGTCTATCCGGGGGTCTGGGGAAATTTCAGGTGATGGGGGAAAGAGGCTCAAAATTGGTGTTCCCACTCCCCGATCACAGGTGAGGAGCGTCTGGGCCTGCCCCCCACAGTCGAACAGCTGTCAGAACTGGAGTGAATCTATATTGTCGCATGAAGGACAGGCGTACCTGGGCGTGGTACCGGAGGGTGGCAAGTGTTCGCGGAACTGAGTCAGCAACTTAGGAACGGAGGGAGGGAGGGAAGGAAGGAAGGAACGAAGGATGGTCTAGAGACAGAAGAGTGGTGAGAATATGGAACTAATAGAGGTCTTTAAGGTTATGAAAGGGTTTGATACGATAGACGTAGAGTGGATCCCTCACTCTACCATTACCATCAAGACAGGGGACCAACCCTGGTTCAATAGAGTGCAGAAGACCATGCCAAGAGCAGCACCAGGCGTAACTAAAAATGAGGTGCCAACCTGGGGAAGCTACAACACAGGACTACACACATGCTGAACAGTGGAAGCAGCATCCTATAGACAGAGCTAAGCAATCCCACAATCAACGGATCAGATCAAAGCTCTGCAGTCCTGCCACATCCAGTCGTGAATGGTGGTGGACAATTAAACAACTAATGGGAGGAGGAGGATCCATGAATATCCCCATCCTCAATGATGGTAGATCCCAGCACACAAGTGCAAAAGACAAGGCTGAAACGTTTGCAACCATCTTCAGCCAGAAGTGATGAGTGGATGATCCCTATCAGCTTCCTCCTGAGGTCCCAACCATTACAGAAGCCAGTTTTCAGCCAATTCGATTCACTCTACATGATATCAAGAAATGGCTGAGCACACTGGAACTCCCTCCCTAACAGCACTGTGGGAGTACCTTCACATCACGGACTGCAGCGGTTCAAGAAGGTGGCACACCACCACCTTCTCATGGGCAATTAGGGATGGGCAATAAATGCTGGCCTTGCCAGCGATGCCCACATCCTTGGAACAAATTTAAAAAAATGATTTGGGAGGTGACAGCACGTTCAAGGACTTTGGAGAGGAAAGAGAGGTTGGAGATGGGACGGTAGTTTGCAAGGACGCAGGGGTCAAGGGTTGAGTTTTGAGGAGAGGGGTGATGACGGCAGATTTGAAGGAGAAGTGGACAGTACCTGAGGGGAGAGAACAGTTTACAATATCAGCTAAAATGGGAGCCAGAAAAGGAAGTTGGGTGGTCAGCAGTTTGGTGGGAATAGGGTAGAGAGAGCATGATGAATTGAGATGGAGGTTGAAATCACAGAGGATGAGAAGTCGCTCAGTGCAGAGGCTGAGGGAGGAGAGCAGTGAAGATATCTCAGTGAGAAAACTTTTATGGCACTTAGGTGGGTGGTAGAGAATAAGAATTTTAAATGAGAGGTGAGAGGGGTGGAAAAAGGTGAGATGCTCAAAGGAGGAGAAACTGCCAGAGAGGTAGGGGAACAAATTTTAGATAAAGATCTAAATAACCTAATGGAATATGGCAGCTCCTGATTTACTGGGCCATGGAATTGCCATAACCTGCAAGGCAATTTGCCAAAGTTGAATAAGGCAGATTGTAAATTTAGGCAGATATTCTAATACACTTTGCAGGGCTGTGGGGTTAAAAACTTTAGTGTGCCTTCCCACAAGAGATGAGAAAATGTGCCTTGATGGAGTAAATTCTACATAGTCTGTTGAAGGAATGATAGTTACCTTTTCTCATTATGTGTTTATGTTCTTAACCTTTCAAGTGCTGTAGATGAATTTACTCACCTGTGCAATGCTGGGCTATGAAGCCCTGGACAGAAGGATATATTGGTTTAGGTACAGACAGTCTTATGACGCAACTAAATCAGCCTTCAGAATGTTTCCGTTAGTTTAAACTTCAGCTTTAAATAATAAAAAGGAAAAAGCAAAGGCAGTTTAAAAAACTTTTTAAATGTAAAATAGTATTTTGTTTTAACTAGTTTAGGGTTAATATATTACAGTAAGAGAACAATGCCTGACTAGTTTCCTAACTTTGTTACTGAAGTGTGAATGTTTGTTTCAACACCATACTGCGTGAATGTAAGGGCAGCTGGAGTTTCCTTGACCCTCTAAGATTAGAAGTTATCTAAGATTAATACAATGAGTCCTTGAACATTTGACCAAATAGCTCAGTGAGGCTATCCAGTGAGTTGCTGAGTCATATAGACCAGCAAGGTTCCAAGTTCAATCTCTGATTTGTGCTAAATTAGCCACTCTTAGTGGTAGGGGCACTAAATCTCAGAGCCCCGTGTTAGGTGGAGAAAACATTGGCTGGGTTCCTGCTTCTGACCTCTATTCAATGAACCCCTGTGGGAATTATGGATGCCACAAAGTACAAATGAAGGAGGCCATTAAACTATCTAGTTCATTCTTCATGCATTCCTCTTCCATCATAGCATCTAACTGCCTCTTGAATGATTCCCAAGTTTTGCTTCCACTCCTGTATCCAAAGACTGTTCCAGGTATTATTCACTTTCTACGTGAGGAAATGGTTCCTGACATTAGTCCTAAACTTACCTTTACCCCTTGTCCCTTGTTTAACTTGAAATCATGCTCAGGATTAATCTCTATAAGGTTCCCTCTCATTTTCCTCCCTTCTTCAAAACTCAGTCCTCGGCAAAAGCAAGCAGCTTTGTGGCTCTTGTCCTCAGCACGTCTGTGGTCTGGATGTTTCCCTTGTGCCTCGGTTATCAGAACTGTGCACAATATTCCAGAAGTGGCCAGGACAGAGCATTAGAATGCTTTAGCATGATGACATCAGACTTATACTCTACTGCTATGGTAGTATAGTTCAGCACTCTGCTTTGCCAATTTCTGCTCTACAATGACTGAACATGGCCAATGTTGGCCCAGAAATTTGTGTCGGGGGCTTCCCGCGGGTGCAAGCCCCCGACCTACACTTACCTAGCGCGCTGACAGTTGAAGCCTGGGCCTGCGTAGATTTCCTGTCTGTGGCCCGGTTCAGCTCCCGGCGCGCTGTGCTTGCGTGACCCAGCGGCGTACTTAGTGCGATGCGCCGGCTGGGATCATGTGAGCACTGGGCAACCAATCGGAGGATGCAAAAGTTCATTCATGAGTTTGACAGTAAGAACTGTCAAACTCATGAAAACTCTGGGCGCCCAAAACAGTACTTAAACTTGAAATAAAATTTAAAAAAACATCACAGTATTTAAATGAACTATAAATAACTTTAAATAACTGTTTTAAACAATAAATTAAATTTTTGAAAAAAATAGTTTTATAAAAAATCGGGGCTAAAAATACTTACCTTACTGTAAAGTCTTTAAAAATAATAAACCTGTGGAAAAAACATTTCTAATTTTAATTATTAGACCACTTACCTTTTAAAATTAAGTCCTTACGTCTGCTTTTTTCAAGTGTAAAAAGTGGAGGCCTTCACGCATGGGCAAGCCTGGAAAAAAAAGGAAGTTCAACGCGCACGTGCAGACTCCTGCGTGCACGCGTTTGACCTCTGAACCCCTTGGTTCAGAGGATCGGAAATGCCGGTTTCCCGCGCATGCGTAGTGCATGCAAGATTCCGGCACTTCCATCGGGTCCACGCGTGAGTACTCCGTCCGTACTGACGCATTGGGACCCAAATTTCTGGGCCGTTGAGTTTACTATCATTCCCAGATCTTTCAGTGCCTTACCCCACCTAGTTCGACACCACTCATTAAGTATGTCCCATATAGGGAAAGTTAGCATAGTGGGTATGTTATTGGACTGGTAATCCAGAGGCCTGGACTAATAATCCAGAGATGTGAATTCAAATTCAGTTAATTTAATAAATCTTGAATAGAAAGCTATTGTCAGTAATGGTGACCATGAAACTAACAGATTGTCGTAAAAACCCACCTGGTTCATGAATGTCCTTTAGGGAAGGAAATCTGCCATCCTTACCTGGTCTGGCCTATATGTGACTCCAGACCCACAGCAATGTGGTTGACTTTGAAATGGCCTAGCAAGCCACTCAGTTGTAACAAACCGCTACAAGAAACAATAATAAGAGTAAAACCGGACGGACCACCCGGCATCGACCTTAGCACCGGCTTTGGACACGACAATGGCACACCCAGCCCAGTCAACCCTGCAAAGTCCTCCTCAATAACATCTGGGGACTTGTGCCAAAATGAGCAGAGCTGTCCCAGAGACTAGTCAAGCAACAGCTTGACATAGTCATACTAACAGAATCATACCTTTTTGCCAATGTCCCAGACTCCTCCATCACCATCCCTGGGTATGTCCTGTCCCACCAGCAGGACAGACCCACAAGAGATGGCGGCACAGTGGTATACAGTTGAGAGGGAGTGGCCCTAGGAGTCCTCAACATTGACTCAAGACCCCATGAAGTCTCATGGCATCAGGTCAAGCATGGGCAAGGAAACCTCCTGATGATTTCCACCTACTGACCTCCCTCAGCTGATGAATCAATACTCCTCCATGTTGAACAACACTTGGAAGAAGCACTGAGGATAGTAAGGGCACAGAATGTACTCTGGGTGGGGGACTTCAATGTCCATCACCAAGAGTAGCACCACTACTGACCGAGCTGGCCGAGTCCTAAAGGACATAGCTGGGCCTACAGCAGGTAGTGAGAGAACCAACACGAGGGAAAAACATACTTTACCTCGTCTTCACCAATCTACCTGTCGCAGATTCATCTGTCCATGACAGTGTTGGTAGCAGTGACCAGCACACAGTCCTTGTGGAGACGAAGTCCCGTCTTCACACTGAGGACACCCTTCATCGTGTTGTGTGGCACTACCACCATGCTAAATGGGATCAATTCAGAACAGATCTAGCAGCTCAAAACTGGGCATTCATGAGGCGCTGTGGGCCATCAGCAGCAGCAGAATTATATTCCACCACAATCTGTAACCTCATGGCCTGACATATATCTCACTCTGCCATTAACATCAAGCCAGGTGATCACCCTGGTTCAATGAGGAGTGTAGAAGAGCTAGCCAGGAGCAGCACCAGGCGTACCTAAGAATGAGGAGCCAACCTGGGGAAGCTGCAACACAGAACTACATGCATGCTAAACAATGGAAGCAGCATGCTATAGACAGAGCTAAGCGATCCCACTACCAATGGATCAGATCAAAGCTCTGCAGTCCTGCCACATCGAGTCGTGAATGGTGGTGGACCATTTAACAACTGACGGGAGGAGGAGGCTCCATGAATATCCCCATCCTCAAAGATGGCAGAGCCCAGTACGTGAGTGCAATAGACAAGGCTGAAGCATTTGCAACCATCTTCAGCCAGAAGTGCCGAGTGGGTGATCCATCTCGGTTTCTCCTGAGGTCCCGATCATCACAGAAGCCAGTCTTCTGTCAATTCGATTCACTCCACGTGATATCAAGAAATGGCTGAGCGCACTGGATACAGCAAAGGCTTTGGGCCCCGACAAAATCCTGTCTGTCGTGCTGAAGACTTGTGCTCTGGAAGTAGCCGCGCCTCTAGCCAAGCTGTTCCAGTACTGTTACAACACTGGCACAGAGTCATAGTCATAGAGTCATAAAGTTATACAGCACAGAAAGAGGCCCTTCGGCCCATCATGTCCACGCCGGCCATCAAGCCCAGTCTATTCTAATCCCATTTTCCAGCACTTGGTCCGTAGCCTTGTATGCTATGGCATTTCAAGTGCTCATCTAAATGCTTCTTGAATGTTGTGAGTGTTCCTGCCTCTACCACCCTTTCAGGCAATGAGTTCCAAATTCTAACCACCCTCTGGGTGAAAAAGTTTTTCCTCAAATCCCCACTAAACCTCCTGCCCCTTACCTTGTAACTATGCCCCCTGGCTATTGACCCCTCTACTAAGGACAAAAGTTCCTTTCTATCTACCCTATCTATGCCCCTCATAATTTTGTACACTTCAATCAGGTACCCCCTCAGCCTTCACTGCTCTAAGGAAAACAACCCCAGCCTGTCCAGTCTCTCTTCATAGCTGAAGCGCTCCAGCCCAGGTAACATCCTGGTGAATCTCCTCTGCACCCTCTCCAATGCAATCACATCCTTCCTATAGTGTGGCGACCAGAACTGCGCACAGTATTCCAGCTGTGGCCTAACAAGCATTTTGTACAGCTCCATCATAACCTCCCTGCTCTTATATTCTATGCCTCCGCTAATGAAGGCAAGTATCTCATATGCCTTTTTAACCACCTTATCTACCTGTCCTGCTGCCTTCAGGGATCTATGTACATGCACACCAAGGTCCCTCTGATCCTCTGTCTTTCCTAGGATCCTACAATTCATTGTGTATTCCCTTGCCTTGTTAGTCCTCCCAAAATGCATCACCTCACACTTTTCAGGGTTAAATTCCATTTGCCACTGTTCTGCCCATCTAACCATCCCGTCTATATCGTCCTGTAGCCTGAGGCTTCCCTCCTCGCTTTTTACCACTCCACCGATTTTCGTGTCATCTGCAAACTTACTGATCATACCTCCTACATTCATATCTAAATTATTAATGTACACTATAAACAGTAAAGGCCCCAGTACCGATCCCTGCGGTACACCACTGGACACAGGCTTCCAGTCACAAAAACAGCCTTCGACCATCATCCTCTGCATGTACCCAACAATGTGGAAAACTGCCCAGGTATTTGCTGTCCATAAAAAACAGGACAAATCCAAACCGGGCAACTACCGCCCCATCAGTCAACTCTCAATCATCAGCAAAGTGATGGAGAGTGTTATCGACAGTGCTATCAAGCGGCACTTACACAAAAATAACCTGCTCACTGATGCCCAGTTTGGGTTCTGTCAGGACCACTCAGCTCCAGACCTCATTATAGCCTTGGCCCAAGCATGGACAATAGAGCTGAATCCCAGAGGTGAGGAGAGAGTGACTGCCCTTGACATCAAGGCAGCATTTGGCCAAGTCTGGCATCAAGGAGCCCTAGTAAAATTGAAGTTAATGGGAATCAGGGGAAAGCTCTCCAGAGGCTGGAGTCATACTTAGCACAAAGGAAGATGGTTGTGGTTGTTGGAGACCAATCATCTCAGCCCCAGAACATCGCTGCTTGAGTTCCTCAGGGCAGTGTCCTAGGCCCAACCATCTTCATTTGCTTCATCAATGAGCTTCCCTTCATCATAAGGTCAGAAGTGGGGATGTTCGCTGATGATTGCACAGTGTTCAGTTCCATTCGCAACTCCTCAGCTGATGAAGCAGTCTATGCCCATATGCAACAAGACCTGGACGACATTCAGGCTTGGGCTGATAAGTGGCAAGTAAAATTCGTGCCACACAAGTGCCAGGCAATGACTATCTCCACATCTAACCACTGTCCCTTGACATTCACTGACATTGCCATCGCCGAATCCCCCATCAACATCCTGGAGGTCACCATTGACCAGAAACTTAACTGGACCAGCCACATAAATACTGTGGCTACAAGAGCCGGTCAGAGGCTGGGTATTCTGCGGCATGTGTCTCACCTCCTAACTCCCCAAAGCCTTTCCACCATCTACAAGGCACAAGTCAGGAGTGTGATGGAATACTCTCCACTTGCCTGGATGATAGCAGCTCCAACAGCACTCAAGAAACTCAACACTATTCAGGACAAAGCAGCCCGCTTGATTGACACCCCATCCACCAGCTTAAACATGCACTCCCTCCACCACTCACGCACCGTGGCTGCAGTGTGTACTATCTACAAGATGCACTGCAGCAACTCGCCAAGGCTTCTTTGACAGCACCTCCCAAACCCGCGACCTCTACCACCTGGAAGGACAAGGGCAGCAGGCACATGGGAACACCACCACCTCCAAGTTCCCCTCCAAGTGTAGGGTTCTCAAAATTCCCACATTCCCCAAAGTTATGGATAAAGGGACCCTGTATGGACAAGTTATTAAAAAAAAACGGCACCCAAAATGGCTTCTGTAACCTCATGACCAAAACCAACAGGATTTTAAAAGCATGGCCCTGCAAAAGGGCAGGCACTTTTCAGAGACCTGAAACGAAACCTAAAATGCATGAATCTGTGAAGAGACTTTGTGGAGCCAGACAGCTAAAGCAAACACAGAATATGCATTCATTCACCTTGGAACAGATCAGGTTAGAATGGGCCTAAATCAAGGCCATTAGGTTTCTGCATATTTAATCGGTAACCGCTCACAGTAGCCATCAAGCCAGGATGAGGACAATTAAGTTTCATAAATGACAAACAGCCAGGACATCGAGGCCATTAAGCACGGAGACAACCACTCCAGAAATCGTTAAGGTAAATGGCTGTAATCATTTTAAATGAGCCCGCCAAAAGTTAGACAAAGGACTGACCTGATTTGGCGTGCAGATAAGGAATGAAGAACGGGTATAATTGTAGGCCCAGCAGTAGCGATCGCTCTCTTATCTCTTGCTCCTGCCCTCATCTTTTGGCCTTGGCCTCCTGCCTCTTGTTCTCGTGTCCCTTGCCTCGTCGCGGGCTCTCTTCTCGCTCCCCGCGCCGCTCAACACCAAGGACGCCCATTACTACACCGAGGGCCAAACGTGGGAGGAGAACAAGACCCGAATTCGAAAACACACAGGCCACAAACGGGCAGACGAGACAAGACGAGATGAAGAATACGGTAAACTGATAAGGGCAGAGAAGGGCAGCGGAAAGACGCATTGGGGGACAAACGCCTAGTTATAAGCTGGCGTTTGATGAATAAGTTGGCGTTAAATGCATGGACAGTAAAACCTCAATTGACGAATAAGGTGGCGTTCGAAGCTTGGATAGCAGTGTCCATGACGAATAAACTGGCATTCGAAGCATGGGTAGTAAAATCAGTTTGACAGTGTCAACCGCCAACCGAGCCCCAACCGTTTTAAAAACTCATCAGCGACTAAACTGCCCGAGGAAGAAGAAGACCCATCGCAACTCGACGATGACATTAGCTGAGGAAAAGGAGGATGATTCGCATAAACAACTCCATCACCGCGCCCTGTGACCACGTGGTGACGGGATACCCCAGAGGACAGAAAGAGTGAACCTTAAAACCTAACCGGTTAAAGCAACAGGTTTCAAATTGGTGAGCATGAATTCCTGGCCCCTCATAGCTTAATCTAGTTAGGTATTAGGGGGTGGGATAAGGATAAGGGGATTGTTAATGTAGTTGTTTTCCCTCGATGTGCCGTGTGTTCCCCATTCCCATATAAGTGTAATTGTTTATGCCTGTAACTATATCAGTAATTCTCAGTAAGATTGTGTTTTATTCTGCCTTTAATAAAATTTTGGTTTTCTTGCACCACTTGTCTACTCGATTTTCTGTATCGCCGCCTGTACCTAAGTCCGGTGTCTAGAACCCAGGGGTGTGGGAGTGATTCGAACCGCTCAGAGACAGTCAGAGGTGAAGCTGACTGGGCGCACGCCACCCCCCTACACAAGTCACACACCATCCTGACTTGGAAATATATCACCATTTGTTCATAGTCACTGGGTCAAAATCATGGAACTCCCTCCCTAACAGCACTGTGGGAGTCCCTTCACCACACAGACTACAGCGGTTCAAGAAAGAGGCTCAGCACCACGTTCTCAAGGGCAATTGGGGATGGGCAATAAATGCTGGCCTTGCCAGCGACACTCACGTCCCGTGAACGATTAAAAAAAAATATTGGACCTCACACTTATTTGAATTGAAATTGATCATCCATAGTTCTGCTCACTTGCAAATATTATCAAGGTCTTTGTAACTCCTGGGTGGCTCAACAGACTCTACTACCTCTATAGTTTGGTAACGTCTTTGAATGTAACCAAGTTGCACTTTTTCATCTATAGAGATCAGAAGAAGTAGGGACCCCAGCATGGATCCCTAGGGCACTCTAATTAGTACATCTCAGCCTGACATCACTCCTCTAACTAACACTTGCTGTTTCCTCACTTTCAGCCATTACCTTGTCCACCTCTTAGATACTTAGATCCCACTGCATTAAACTTGTTGTCAGCCTTTATGTACTATATCATACAGATTTCCAGTGTCCACTAGGAATGACACTTCCCCAAAAGACATCAAGGAGGTTGGTGAAGTCAGATCACCAACAGTGTTGGTGCCACTGATAATCCTCCAATTTGTTCCCAAAGCTAGTTTGCTAGTTATTTATGGTAAAAAAGTTACCATGTTTGTTTGTGTCCAGTCTAGTGGGAACTCCCCTGTATGTAATGACTCCCTCAAAATGACTGTTACATTATCTGGGTTTTGTCTCTTGTCTCACTCGGCACCCATAGGTATGGAACATCAATTGCTCAGAGTTTATTGGTTTTGAATCGTTTAATGTCTATGCAAGTGCTATGAAAGAAAGAAAGAACTTGAGTGTTAGCCCCAAGTTGATTAGTTTATGCTCTTCCCTCACTGGGCATGAAATCAGCATTGGGGCATTGGTTTATCTCTGCTCATGTCAAATTCAATAATGCTATAGTCATTGATGCCCAATGATGCCACTGCATCCAATCCCAGTATGTAATCTAGGTGATCTAGCTGTGATGTCCCCTGCAGTCAAATAATCTGCCAACACTCACTTGGAAATCCAGTTGGGCTAATCTTTCTTCCTATTGCTTAGTCATTGCTTAGGAATGAAGATTATGTGGCCGTGACTACTCACATCTCTTTTCCTTCAACAGGGGAAATTTCAAAAAGGCAAAGTGGAAGTAAGACTATGAGACCATGAATGTTCCCCATGCAATGGATGCCACAGTGCCCCAAATATTTAGGGTGATCAGAAGAGAAATTCTTCCCTTTTCTTTTTTGTTTTAATTAGGATACTTACCTACCAAGGACTCATGGGAGACTTTTAGTGCAAGAAAAAATCATCAGATTTGCCTAAGAAAGTAGAAATTGCACTAGCCAGTCCTTAGTTTTGTACTGGAAAATTTCCACGTACTCTACTCCAGAGTTTCCACTGCAGTCAAAAGTGTAGAATCTGCCACTCAATCACCAACATCATGAAGCACAAAACAAACAAGAAAATCTAAGTTAGAAGAAAGGTGGCACCACTCCACTGGATTGCTCTCTATACTTTCTCGCAAGGAATGCTCTGCAACACGTTGCCTAGCAAGTTTTACATCTTTATCACCTGTAACACCTACATATGGAAGATTTGCAGGAATGGGGAGGGGGTTTGGGTAGTTGTGTTGAGCAGCGGACAAGGAGGTTGGGAAGGAGGTTGTTACACATTGCAGATTTCTTTGTATTGTTTTGGGGGAAATAGCGGGGGTGATTTTCGTCTGCTCACAGGCCTGTTCATGCTGAATATGGGTGGTAGGTAGATGTAAATGTTCCTAAAAATTGTATTGCACATTGGTTGCCCACTAGATTTTCACGTGGGCTTCAAAAGGGCAGCCAGTGTTACCGCCCGAAACAGGCCTTAAATGTTTAAATTGGGATCTTACATCAGCTGTAGGATTCCAACTCCATTTTCAGGTAACAATGGGTAGAGCATGTGCCACACACTCTCCGCCCAGTGATACCGGACATATAGCAGCCTATGTAGTGGTCCTTAAATGGACTGCTGATGGCCCCTCCAAAAATAGGGCAAGAACCTCATACGCAACTGATTTTTGTGAAGCCAGGGGGCCTAGTACCACGAAATGCTTCATGCCCACTGTCGGCTGGTCAGTACCCCACCCCCCCGCCGACCACCATCCTCGCCACACCCGAGGATTGCCTCCCCCCACCTTTTAAGGATTAACTTCCATGGAAGAGCTGTGGGATTTCCCGTCTCCCCACTGTCAATGCTCGACCAGCATTTGCAGTTCAACAAACAAATTCAAATGAGGCTGAACCAAACAAATGGTTCAGACCTCTCGCTAGTGCCAGTGGGCTATTATTGAAAATCAGGCCACTATTATTCAAATGTGAGAGGGAGAAGAATGGCTTAGGATTGTATGGCTGAATCAGAGATTTCGAGCTGGATTTTAAGGAGGACGACGGGTTGGGGGGGGCGCTCCAAGGCGGTCGGGAAGCTCGGGAGAATGGGTTCCCCACAGGCCCTGCCAATTTTCACGGCAGCGCCTGATTTGCATGCGAGGCCTCAGTTTCCCGTCTGCATTCAGCCAAATGGAGAGGCTGGCTGGCTGCGGGCAGGTAGGCCTGCGGCACTAGGCTGCACAGGGGAGGGATCGGGTGGGGGCTGGTGCCGGCCTCCGGAGGATGTGGGGGAGGGTCGGTGAAAGATCGGGGACATCGTGGAACCTGGGGCAGGGGAGAAGATATGATCGGGGGCGACGTGGGACCGGGGGGTGGGGAGAAGATAAGATTGGGGACGACGTGGGACCGGGGGTGTGGGGGGGAGAAGATAAGGTCGAGGGCGACATGGGACCAGGGGTGGAGCAAGGGGGTCACTTCCAGGCCGGCCACCAGATGATCATGGCCAGTCTCAGGATGATCAGTGGTGGTGGGGAGGCCTCATAAGGGGGTCTCCGATCGCGGGGGGTGGTTTAGGCAGGGTCCCTGGATCCAGGAGGTAGGTGTAAAGGCGCTTACCTCCAGAATCCAGCAATCCCCGCCCTGCTGTAAGTGCCGAGTTTTATGAATTGTGTAAAACCTGTCCCGATGCAGTTAAAAACAAAATGGAGGTTAAAAAAGAGGCTTGCAGCCTCATTATAATATTTAAATTGACATCCCGCCTCCTGGCAGCAGATTAGCAGCCCGCCCCCGTCCTGCTTCCCGTCCCGCCTCCATTAAAACTGGAAGTGGGCGGGTTGGAGGCAGGTTCAGGTTGGGAATCCGATTTTTAACAATTTACCTGCCCCCACACTCCCAAGCCACCCATTTTTTTAGGTTAAAATTCCCCCTTAGTTTGTGTTGTTTACTGCTTTGTGGGATACTCATAATGATACTGGCAATTTCTTTATTGCAATTTTAGATTAATATTTACAGCAAAGCAGGACAGTGGAATTCCAGTCATACCAGCATCTTTGGACTGGAGCCTATTGAGGTGAATTTCTGCTTGGTGCGACTTTTGGTGCACTGTTTAACATGCTCATGTAAAGTTCCTGTGTACTGCAATTTATCCAGTGTAGTTTAAAAGAGGTTAACAACTTAATTAAAATGATTTTTGGTATTTTACACAATTGCACTAATAAACAGAGCTCAGCAGAACTAAGCTACAAAGCCAGAAAAGGCTATCAGGTCCACTTCAGTGCTCGTCTCCCCAATCAGTGATAGCACTCTTGCCTCGAGTTAGAAGGTTGTGGGTTCAAGTATTGCACTGTTGGAGGTTCCATCTTTCGGATGAGATGTCAAAGCAAGGTTTGAAACTTATAAAATTCTAACAGGACTAGACAGACTAGATGCAGGAAGGATGTTCCCGATGGCGGGAGAGTCCAGAACCAGGGGTCACAGGCTAAGGATAAGGGGTTAGCCATTTAGGACAGAGATGAGGTGGAATTTCTTCACCCAGAGAGTGGTGAACCTGTGGAATTCTCTACCACAGAAGGCAGTTGAGGCCAACTTATTAAATATAGGCCCTGAAATTAGGATCGGGGGCTTGCCGCGCGTGCAAGCCCCTGATCTGCACTCACCCTGCGCACCGACATCTGAAGCCCGGGCCTGCTTGCATTTCCTGTCACAGGCCCGGTTCAGCTGTCGGCGCGATGTGCTTACCTGATCCAGCGGGGTAGTTAGTGCGATGTGCCGGCTGGGATCAGGTGAGCACTGTGCAGCCAATCAGGGGAGGGGAAACTCATTCATGAGTTTGACAGTAAGAGCTGTCAAACTCATGAAAAGTATGGGCTGCCAAAACACTACTTTAACTTTAAATAAAATTTAAAAAAAACATCCCACTGATTATAATAACTATAAATAAGTTTTTAAAAATGTTTTAAACGCTTAATCAATTTTTTGAAAAAAATAAATTTTTAAAAAATAGGTTCTAAAACTAAGCTTACCATCCTGTAAATACTTTAAAAATAACAAACCTGTGGAAAAAAATTTCTACATTGTACTAAAAGCCCACTTACCTGAAAAACTAAATACTTACGTCTTGTTTTTCCACGCGTAAAGACCGGAGGCCTTTACACGCGCGCAACTCTGAAAAAAAAAAGGAATTTTACTGCGCACGCGCTGCCTGTGCAGTCGCGTGCGTTCTGCCTCTTAACCCCTTGGGTCAGAGGACAGGAAATGCCGGTTTTCAGCGCATGCGCTGTGCATGCTGAAAACCGGCAATTCCTCCGGGCACACGCGTGAGTACCCCGTCCGTACTCACGCGTTGTGCCCGGAATTACTGGGCCATATTCAAGAAGGCATTAGATATATTTCTTAAGGCTAAAGGGATCAAGGGATATGGGGAGAAAGCAGGGACAGGGTACTGAATTTGGATGATCAGACATGATCTCATTAAATGGCGGAACAGGCTCGAGGGGCCGAATGGCCTACTCCTGCTCCTATCTTCTATGTTTCTATGTTTTTGTCATCTCAGATGGACGTAAAAGATCCAAATGCACTATTTCGAAGATGAGCATGGGAGTTCTGCCTGGTATCCTGGCCAATATTTATTTCTTAACTAATATCGCTAACTGTTCATTATCACATTGCTGTTTGTGGGATCTTGCTGTATGCAAATTGGTTTTACATTTCCTACATTACAATAGTGACTACAATGCAAAAGTACTTCATTGGCTGTAAAGCACATTACAACGCCCTGAGATTGTGAAAGGTGCTATATAATTGCCAGTCTTTCTTCCTAATGCCAATTCCCAGGCAGATACAAAAAAAAATATCAACTCCAAGAATTCTGATATGGCTGCAGCTTTAAAGCATCTGATGGTTTAATCCAGAAACATTATAAAACACTAAGGTGGATTCGTCAGAAACAATTTGCTTTCAGTTGCACTAAATACTCTAACTTATCAAAGAAACCTAATCTTTCGCTATAGTGAAAAGCAAAGGACAAATGATAGAAATCAGAAATTAAAACAGAAATGCTGAAAACACACAGCAGGCAAATTAGCATCTGAAAGAGAAAAATTGGCAAGTCTCTTGGGAACTCAGTTCTAATGAAACATTAACATTTCAAATATCACTCCTTCAGATGCAGTTTGACTTTGTATTATCTGTTTTCATTTCATAATGATGTATTGTGCACTGTGAGGATTCTCTTACAGTGCAGTAGCCTGTACTGTGTGAACAATTTAATCTATCACCTGACATAAATCAGGATCGTATCTGTTTCGAGGTTGTTCTACTCCTGCTCATGTCCTGCAAAGTCCACTATTCATCCGTTGCTACCGTGGAATACAGCAAAATTCAAGGTCATTGGTGGGATTGATCCACCAGGCATCCAATTCATAGTCGAGTCAAGCCCACCAGAACTCTCCGTTCCTCCAACTGTGGCCTCTTGAGCATACCTCGCTTCCTTTACCCCATCAGTCATACTTTCAGCCATCTAGGCCCCATAATCTAGGATTCACTCCCTACACCGCTCCACCTCGCCATCTCACTCTCTTCCTTTAAGACTCTTTTTAAAACTAACCTCTTTGATTAAGCTTTTGGCCATCCCTCCTAAGATCTCCTTCTTTGGCTCAGCATCATTTTTGTCTGATTACACCACCGTGAAGCACCTTGGGACATTTTTCCACATGAAAGGGATTATATAAATGCAAGTTGTTGAGTCAACTAACCAACTGCATCACAGATACTTGTTTACATGAACATTAAAACATGATTCATCTACTGCCAAAGTTCTGTCATAGAAAAGTGGAGTGGAGTAGCGAAACAAGGAAGAAAGAATATGTTTGAGGTGAGGTGGACCCTTACCTTGTCTGGTGTCCTTGGTGCCCAGCACACCTCAGTTTTACCCTACCATTGGGAATAAAATAAGTATTAGCAGCTATTCATTAGACAACAGATAAATTGCTTCATTTACCAAGTATATTTTTCTCAGGATATGGGTAGTGTTGGTAGGGCCACATTTATTGGCCATCCCTAGATCCCCCGACAACTAAGCGGCTAGCTAGGCCACTTCAGGGCATCTATTTATGGTGGGTGTGGAATCACATGTAAGCCAGTCGGTAGGGGTGGAAGACTCCCATCCCTGAAGGAGGTTAACGAACCAGTTGGGTTTTTACAACAATCTGGCAGCCTTTACGGTAATTTTTTCTGGTGCCTTTCTTCATATTACTAGATTTATTGAACTCAATTTGAAAATGTGACCTGGTGGGATTTGAACTCACGATCTTTTTAAAAATGTGTTCTTGGAATGTAGCTTTTGGATGAACAAAATCTGTGTCTTTGCCAAGCTGAGGATGAAACCTAGGTATATCAACAGTAGGCCAGCAAGGAGTGGACCAACTGGGCTTTCAGGAATCAAGACATAAATATTTCTCACTCCCCCTAAACCATCAAATAAGTGACAACAAAAAATTACCTTTGTTCCTGTGGCCTTCACCACATAGTTCACCACATGGCTTCACTGGAGAAAGCGAGAAAACATGGTGACTAAAGCCATACCAAGCATACTATTTTCTAAAGAAAATGCATTGTGTTCGTTATTCACTTAGAGAGAAACACACTTTAGATGGAACATATTCAACAATAACTGCTAGATATTTTTAAAGGCATGCTTGCACCTCTTCTCTTTTTTCCGAATAACGATTTTTCCCTTCTTCCCTTAGTGAGTAACTGCTGTTGTCAGCTTGTTGCATATATTATGCCCTTATCTTTCCGTTTGCTAAGGAGGAACCCAGCAAGACAAGTTAGACTAGTCTCATGATCACAGCTATACTGTAATTTGGGGTGTCTGCAGAAAGTAGACAATTGATTACTCACCATGAATAACTTAATTGTTGATTTGCTTAATAATATTTTCTCCTTTCGCTGTTCACTAGAGAATGAGAGAGATTCACCAACAACACAGAATGGTGTTTTGCATTGTGCTGTCTGATTGCTCCTTTGCTTCCAGTAAAAGGAACCTATGGGACATTCACTGAAATCTGCTTCCTCTTGGACTCTACATGGGGTTAAAGAAGCAGTGACTATATCTATTGCAGTTATGTTATATTTGAAATGCCAAAGATGTTCAACAGAAGGGAAATTGTCACCATGACAGAAAAAAATTCTGCCCTGGTTAATAACCAAATGATCATGGAGCTCTAAAACTGGATTAATAATTATAGTAAATGGAGAAAAATATTGGAAATCCAAAACAAAACAGGAAATGTTTTCTTCTTTTGGTGCCCTTTCCCAATGTCTTTTCACTGTTTTAGCTATTTGCACATCCCTTTGCTGTCTGCTGATTACTTCACTGAAATTATCTTTTATATCATCTAAAAGCTGCTTGCATTTCTATCATACAATTTTGCAGGTCATTCAGCCCATTAACTTTCTCGGTCTGACTGGATTATCTGTCGTTTCTTTCCTTGCCCCTTGTAGTCCAACTCTACTAACTTGCTTGCTGCCTTTCAGTTGTCAGTTCTAATGAAAGGTTACACTCAAAACATTAAGCTGTTTTTTCCCCCAGGTGCTAATGGATCTATTGTATATTCCCGGCATTTTCCTCTTTTAATAGACCTGATATTCTTTTGCCCCGTACATGTATATATCAGCATGATTATTCAGTAATCCCTACTGTCACGGTTACTTTTTATTGTTAATTATTTGGACAAAATAAATTAATTGCTTCTCATATGTATGATTGCAAACATCCAATATCAAGAATGTCGCTTTCAGTTATGCCACAAATAAATAGCCATTGAGAATCCCTGATGAAAATATTATTTCTTCATAGAGCTGCTTGAGAATGAAGGATCTTCAATTCTAACATCCACCTCAACAGCCTCACCCTCTCTCCAAAGGGATGGGGACAGCTCCTGCAGTCAGGTAATAACATATCATAATTAGTAAGAAGCTTGCAGTTTATAGTTTTCAATTCTATGTACTTTGTAAAAGTTTCCGTGTGTTTATTGTCCAACGTAACTAAGGAGGATTTGCTTCGAGTCTACCATGGCAGCCAGTCACCAATACTATTTCTGCAGGGCTCACTAGCTGCAGTAATTCCAGTGAGACCCTGGCAAAATAGTATCACAACTCAAATAATTTCAGCTCACACTGTTTTATAATATAATATTGCTGTTTCAGGTCTATGTTTTAAGAACACAGTACCAGCGAGGGAAGGGAAAGGAAGGGAAGGGTTGTTGGCCTGTTTTTTTTCTCTTTTTGGGATCGGCTGAGTTTAATCAAGATTGTGCCCTATTATTTCAGACCTCTTGCATTTACAGGTTTTATTTCCAATCTTTCTCCAATTTCCTCAGTTTTCTCCTCTTTTTGTCTGCGTGGTTTTCTTCCATTGTTTTATCACCCTCTAAACTATTTGTGCAATCTTTTAGTGCCTTTCCATCACCTCCCAAAACTAACGTAAGATAAATAACATAGACCTGCCCCATATTTCTTTGAATTTTCATATGTAAATGTTGTAGCAAGTTATTTGCATCAAATGAGAGATGCAGATTTCTGCAATTGAACATTGTTTTTCCCAGATACAGGAAACTTTGGTTTATCCGGAGGTTGTATGCTCGGAAATCTCGATCTACCGGCAGAAATCAGGAGCCGTTTTGTTAGGTTTTTTTTCTTCTCGTGGCTTTGTTTTCAACAGTCGGGCTCTGGAAAGTCTCTCTGAAGCTGTTGCTAAGCTACAGAGACGCTTCCAAGGTACGGGCCGACTGTTTACAAGCTGTTGCTAAGCAACAGTGTTTGTTGTCAGATACGGAGATGAAAACCTCCGTACGCTTCAACATTAACTTTGTATGTCCGGCAGTTTTGATAGATCGGCAACAGCTCGGTCCCGTCGGTGTCGGATATAACAAAGTTTCCTGTAGTATCTTGCAACTCTTGATTCACTTTGCATCAGATTATCATTTAATTCTAGTACAGGTGCGATTGCCATATAAAACATGCAATAAAGATAGGGACTGCTAGAAATAGACAGCAGGTTAGTCAGCATCTGTAAAGAGAAAAGACAGGTTAATGTTTTGGGTGTGAGCCCCTTGTAGGAACTATAAAACTAAAAGATAAGCAGGCATTTTAGTAAAAAATGGAAAGGATTTATTTACGCTATTTTCTTCAGTCCAATCCAAGCCTCAGGCTCCCTCACTTGAAGAGGCAGCATGTTGCCACAAGATCCAGTTCTTCCAGGGTTCAGGGGTCAGTTGCACCATTATAGGTGTGGGCACCCAGCCCAAATTCCAAATATGTGAGGCAGAGCATGAAAGGTGAGCATTTATCTCACTGTCACACAGCAACCAGAGGAAATCCACCCCCTACCCCACTGTAGTGTATGTACCTTTAAGGGGAGAACTACTTTTTACAGCTCCTGTATACTGTAGTACCGGCAGTGACCACACCTGTATATAAACCCTGAGTAGGGATCTGTACATTTAGATTTAGAGTAACCCTCATCCAGTAAACACCTGTTGATTGTTCCTCTGCAGTCTCTGTCTATTTCTTGAAGGACACCATACATCAAGATTCACGGATTTAACACCCACCATTGTTGGGAGACCTTAATCGGAGCTTTAGCCATTTTCAGGCTTCCACACTTTAATTAAACAGCTCAGCCTATAATCTCAGCATTTCATCATCATGGAAGCTGTCACTGACTTCAACACTCCCAAATAAAATGAAACCCTGTTGTTTAAATAGAAGAATTTGTGCAGGAACATTCTATTTAGAATTATTTTTATCTTTACAATCAATGTTTCCTTCGCAAAATGAAAAGAATTTCAATGTCTAGAACATGACCACAACATTTTTTTTAGCTCACAGACTGAAAATAAAGGATAGTCTGAAAGTGGTAGAAAAGCACAGTGTATATTTGAATTATATTTACCTTTATGGATATCACTCACAGAAGCATCATATTTTATATGAATAATATACCCTGTTTCTGTGGCTCTAATGTTATATCAAAATTGATAGTATAGTACGCTATTATCAAATTAATAGACCCCAGTTTTATTCTGCAAGAGTAGGTGTGTCAGTATCTGACACAGCTTGGCATAAAAATGCTATTTTATTGTTGGCTGAGGGCATGCAAATTATATGATAAATGTGGTTTTGTTTACATAAAGTAAGCATGAGCCTATTGTTGTTAAATTCATTTTTATACTGTAGCTTTTCTATACAAGGGGGGACTGTGGTGTATGTAACCTGTTCCACCTTAAGAGAACTTAAGCCTGTTCCACCTTAAGAGATGTACGACTTTCTCTGGCTGCTGTATACGTAATACCGGTGGTGACCACCGGTATATAAGCACTGTGTAGTAATATTGTATTTAGTATAGTCCTGACCTCCAACCAGTAAAGACCTGTTGAACTTTAATCTTGTAGTCTGTGTTAGTAATTACAACTAGAACACACAGACTTAACAGTGGCGACGAGTCCGATTCTTACCCTGCGGCAGTTTATATCCACGGCGGCTTCGTCCACAGAACGGACGTCGAAGAGAGGCTTCCACCCTCATCACCCTGCTGGAAGACACGTCGCGCGGCAGACATCGAGAAACCAGAGTGCAGAAGACATCCTGAACTCGAAGCCTCCATCAGCGGCTGTCAGCTATCTTCTTTCTACCTCGGTGGTGGGTAAGCCGGGCAGCGACGCGACCAGAAAGTCGGCCGCGTTGGCTGTACAGATGGGGAGGGAAGACGGAGGAATAAGGGCGGTGAGATCGATCGCGACCGGAGATAAGGGCCGGGCCACATTCGGGCCGAAAGGCGCAGCGCGGGGACATCGATCGCGGCTGGTGATAAGGGCCGGGCCGCATTCGGGCTAAAAAGGCGCAGCGTCTGGGGCAACTGAAGGCGCGAGAGCCGCGGTGAAGCGGAGACAGCGTCGGGGGACGGGTGAAGACCGCCAAGCGCGGGAAAACCGCCATTTTGTAGGCGGAGGACGAAGACAAGAGCGGGAAGCCGCCATCTTGGATAAAAATAAAAATAAATTAAATTGCAACGATGCCTAAACATGGGAACATTAATAGCGACATCGAAGATTGGGCCATGTATGCAGAACGCATACAAAATTATTGTAAAGCAAATAAAATCCCAGATGAAGAGAAAGCACTAACATTATTAAACTTAATGGGTGCGAAGGCATACGGGCAATTGAAACACCTTTTATCACCAGATGAACCGGCGGATAAGACGTTCGAGGAGATTGTTACTGTCCTGAAAAATCATCTAAACCCCACGCCGCTGATGCTAGCAGAACGATTTAAATTTTACAGCAGAAGGCAGCTGAAGGATGAAAGCAATGCTGAATATTTAATGGAATTGCGTAAGCTAGCAAAGTACTGTCAGTTTGGAACGAGACTGACAGAGGCGCTACGAGATAAATTCGTGTGTGGTTTATTAAAAGAAGATACACAAAAGTGACTGCTCGAGGAGAATGAGCTGACGCTTGAGAAAGCGGTCACTATGGCAGCAGCACACGAAGCCGCAGCGAGAGGCACGGCAGTAATGCAGCTACGGTCACCGGAACTCAGTACAAATAAATTGGGTTTGAGTACTGTAAAATGTTATCGTTGTGGAAAGACAACGCACGATCAGAACCAGTGTTGGTTTAAAAACCAAGAATGCAGAACGTGTGGCAGGCTTGGCCACATAGCTAAAGTATGCCGGTCAGGAAAGAAGACCAGCAACAAAAAGTCACCGCAAGGAAAATACATAAAGGTACACAAGGTGACAAAGAACAGTTCGACCGAACAGAAGTCAGATTCAGACGCTAGCAGTAATGAACTGGGTAGCTTAAGAGTACAGAACGTTGGTAAGGATGCAGATCTCCAGACAATTTGGGTCACCCTTCAGATAGCAGGAGTCCAAGTAAAGATGGAATTGGACACTGGATCGGCATTGACGGTCATGAATAAGAAAGATTACAAAAGGTTATTCCAACATATTCCCCTACGGGATACGGAGATTATATTGAAAACATACACGGGTCAAAGAGTGTACCCCATCGGAAAGATAGAGGTAAAAGTGGTCCACAAGGGCGAAGAAAGCCAAGTAATGGACTTATATGTGCTACCTGAAGGAGGTCCACCACTACTGGGACGGGAGTGGATTAGGAAAATGAATATGGACTGGCACTCCTTGAAGGCACTAACGGTAGATTCCGGGGAAACAGATGTCAAACCTAAACGATTGTCCAAAATATTGGATGATGCTAAAGAGGTGTTCCAGCAGGGACTGGGAACACTGAGAGGAATTACGGCAAACATCAAGATTGATGAACATGCACACCCAAAATTTTTTAAAGCCAGACCGGTACCCTATGCAATACGACCTACTGTAGAAGCGGAACTGGAAGCGCTAGAACGTTCAGGTGTACTGTCTAAGGTAGATTGGAGTGAGTGGGCTACGCCCATTGTTCCCGTTATGAAACGTCCTTTGAGCAACAAGCCAGGAGAACCAGGGAAGGTTCGCATATGTGGAGATTTCAAAATCACCGTTAATCCGGTGCTTCACATGGTGCAGTATCTGCTTCCGCGGATTGAGGATATTTTTGTTTCGTTGTCTGGCGGGAAACACTTCACCAAGATAGACCTGGCGCAGGCGTACTTGCAGATGGAGGTTGAAGAAGAGTCACGCCAATACCTCACGATCAACACGCATCGAGGTTTGTACTGGTACAATAGGCTGGTTTTTGGAGTGGCATCGGCTCCAGCAATTTGGCAGAGGGCCATGGAGCAGGTATTACAGGGAATTCCAGGCACACAATGTTACCTGGACAATATTCTGATTACAGGTGATGGTGATGAAGAACACCTCGCAAACTTGGAACTGGTGCTCAACAGACTGAAAGAGTATGGACGTAGAGTTAATCGGCAGAAATGTGAGTTCTTCCAGAAGCGGATCTCGTACTGTGGTCATGTCATTGACCGGGAGGGGCTTCATAAGTCTCCTGACAAGATAGAGGCAGTTGTAAAGGCTCCCGCTCCAGATAATGTCTCTCAGTTGAGGTCGTTTCTAGGATTGATTAACTATTACCATAAATTTCTACCAAATCTATCCACGGTACTGCACCCGCTAAACGCTCTTTTACAGAAGGGGGTACCATGGGAATGGAGCGAAAACTGTAAGAAGGCATTTCGCAAAAGCAAAGAATTGATCACCTCAGAGGAAGTGTTGGCTCACTTCAACCCGACACTGCCTATTCGGTTGGCTTGTGATGCTTCTCCATATGGTATTGGGGCAGTACTCTCACACAAGTTGCCAAATGGCACGGAAAGGCCAGTCGCGTTTGCATCCAGATCATTGACCTCCGCTGAGCGCAACTATGCGCAGATCGATAGGGAGGCTCTCAGCCTTGTATGGGGAGTGAAGAAGTTTAATCATTACCTGCAGGGCCAAAAATTCACACTTCTGACAGACCATCAGCCGTTGGTATCCATTTTTAACCCTAAGAAGGGTGTTTCAGTGATGACAGCACAGCGTCTCCAGAGATGGTCCCTTTTCCTAGGGGCACATCAATATCAAATAGAATTCAAAGGTACGAAGCAGCATGGCAATGCTGATGGGCTGTCGCGCCTGCCACTACCTGAAGAAGAAGAAACGACGAAAGTTGACCCTGTTGAGTTATTTCATTCGACCATCATCGAGTGTTTACCAGTCACCAATGCAAGTATTGAAAGAGAAACCAGGAACGACCCGACACTGTCCAGAGTCTACGAGGTGACAGTGAAAGGATGGCCAACACGTGGTGATCCTCTGTTACCGGCATTCTCGGCAAGGCGAGACCAGCTGTCCGTCTGCCATGGTACTTTGATGTACGGGACAAGAGTGATTATTCCTCCCAAGTTAAGGGAAAGAGTTCTAAAAGAACTGCATGAAGGTCACCTGGGGGGAGTTAAGATGAAAAGTCTTGCTAGGGCTTATGTATGGTGGCCGGGTATTGACCAACAGATAGAGGAGTTGACGAAAAGCTGCGCTGGGTGCCAAAAAGTGCAAAATGCAGCTCCGATCGCACCACTACACCCATGGGAATGGCCTTCAGCCCCATGGCAACGCGTACATATTGACTTTGCTGGTCCATTCATGGGCTCCATGTTCCTAATTGCGGTGGACGCACATTCCAAATGGCCAGAAGTGATCAAGATGAATACCACTACTTCAGAAAAGACAATTGCGGTGTTAAGAACAATATTCGCAAGGAACGGATTGCCAGAACAGATCTGTTCGGACAACGGACCACAGTTCGTGTCGGAAGAATTCCAAAAATTCTTAAAGATGAATGGGGTGAAACATTATACCTCTGCCCCATATCATCCGGCGACAAACGGGTTGGCCGAGAGATTTGTCCAAACATTCAAAAAGGCAATAAAGGCCATGAACGATGATCAGATTCCGCTTCAGCACAAGGTGGACAATTTCCTAATGGCATATCGAAACGCCGCTCATGCAGTGACTAACCAAAGTCCTGCCATGATGTTTTATAACAGGAGGTTGCGGTCCAGGTTGGACTTGTTAAAACCAAATGTGCGGAGGGAAGTGGAAAACAAACAGTTCCGGCATATTAATAACAAGACCACTCGAAGTTTCGACGTAGGACAACCAGTGTTGGCAAGGGGCTATGGAAACGAAAAATGGCAGTCCGGAACAATTCGGGCCAGACAAGGACCTCTGATGTACACAGTAGATATTGGTAACAATGTGATAAGGCGTCATGCGGATCAACTGGTAGAATCGAGAGCAAGGGTCGAACCCATGGTTGCGACAGAGACAACTGTGGAAGACGTTAATGAACCTGAAGCATCTACCTCGGCAGGGAATGTACCTGATGATGATAACACCCAATGCATGGGAGACCAACTAGAGGAGTCACCTCAGCAACAGGAATTAGAGACCACTGAAAGGCGTTATCCAAACCGAATCAGAAGGCCTCCTGAGAGACTGAACCTTTGAACTGTTTATACCTGAAGTTATATATGTTATTATGTTATGTTAAATGGGGATATGACTGTTAAGCTAAAAAGGGAGGATTGTGGTGTATGTAACCTGTTCCACCTTAAGAGAACTTAAGCCTGTTCCACCTTAAGAGATGTACTACTTTCTCTGGCTGCTGTATACGTAATACCGGTGGTGACCACCGGTATATAAGCACTGTGTAGTAATATTGTATTTAGTATAGTCCTGACCTCCAACCAGTAAGGACCTGTTGAACTTTAATCTTGTAGTCTGTGTTAGTAATTACAACTAGAACACACAGACTTAACAGGGACAAAGGTGACTTCTTGTTTCTACGATTTATTTTAATATCGAGTGTCGCAGGGTCTAATGTACAAACCAACCTCCAGTTTATATTGTTCTGGTGAAGGTTCTGACTCTGAATATCTCAGGTAAATGTTAGACGAGAGAATTGCTGCCTTTTCTTGTCTTGTGCTGCTAATTCCTGGTATTAATGATGTGAAGAAATGTAAAATCATTTTTATTTTGCCTAATGCTGTATATTACCTGTGATAAAAATGATAACATCCGGGAAGTTATGTCATCACTTCCTGTGAACTATGAACTATGAACTGTGTACATACCTCACTTCCTGTCATATGTCACTTCCTGTTGGACTGGTATAAATACTGGTCTGTTCAGTATTGTAAGAGGCTTCTACCAGAGGCATGGTAAAGACCTCTCTTGTGTATATAGTGTGTTTATAAGTTACTTAAAGCTTACTTTAAAGTTACTTGATGGTAAGTCTCCTTTTTCTTACATCAATTTAAGTAACTTAGTATTTACACTGACAAATACTAGACCTTCAGACAAACTCGGAAGTTAAGGATCCAGGGAACCACCCATCATGGAGAAAATCCTTAGACCTATTCGTCTGGACTTGGACCCGAATACACCAGCAGCTGGCAGGGTATGGAAGCATTGGTATCGTACTTTTGAGAATTTTCTGGATGAATGTAAAGCGGATGCTCCTGCTAAATTGAAGATACTTGTCAATTATGTGACCCCAAAAGTGTTCGAATATGTTGATGACTGGGATAGTTACGAAGAGGTGATTCGGGCACTTAAGAAACTGTATGCGAAGACCCCAAATGAGGTCTATGCTAGACATCTACTGGCCACAGCCCGACAAGGGCCAGGGGAGTCAATTGACGAATTCCTGCAAGAACTTCGCAGGCTCAGCGTAGATTGTAACTTTCAGGCAGCCTCAGCTGAGCTGTACCGCCAAGAAATGATTCGTGATGCTTTCATCTGCGGGATTGCCTCTCCATTTATACGCCAGCGTCTACTAGAAAGTAAAACACTTGAGCTACAAAAAGCTTTTGACCTAGCTTGTTCACTGGATTTGGCAAAGAGAAATGCAGACCTCTATCAGCTGCCCAGATCTCGATCTGCTGCTGTAGCTGCAACCAGACAATTCAAGCGGTCTCAGGTGAACCCTATCATGGGGGAATCTAATTCTGATAATTCTGATGAAGAAGAGGAGGACGACCCCACTTTAGCAGCCTCTTGGCAATCTAGGAAGGAATGCTTCTTTTGTGGAGATGCTTTTCACCCTAGGAAAACCTGCCCTGCTCGCAATGCAATCTGCAGTTATTGCGGAAAAAAAGGACACTTTGCTAAAGTTTGCCTATCAAGGGCCTCTACGAGGGCCAATCCAGCTAAGGCCTACCGAACTGCCCCAATTAGGGCCTATCAAGATGCTCCAGCTAGGACCTATCAAGCTTCCTCTCGAGCTCTCTCCCGAAGAAGCACACCGAGAGTTTTAGCCACTCTCTGTGCAACGACACCAATTACAGCTGCTTGCCCACAGAACCTGTCTCAGGCAGCCACAAAAATTTCAATTAAAGGGCATACCTTAGATGCCTTAATTGACTCAGGAAGTACTGATAGTTTCATTAAGGAACAGATTGTTGCGAAATTGAAACTACATGTCTTCCCATCGGACCAGGCAATTGCGATGGCCCAGTCATCACTTAATACCAGAATCTCCGGCTTTTGTGTTGTTGATATGACACTTCATGGTCGTATGTATCCCTCCACCCGACTTTCGGTGCTCAAAGACTTATGTAGTGATCTCCTCTTAGGGCTGGACTTCCAAAAACAGCATAAGAAACTCACCATTGAGTTTGGTGGATCCAAACCCGGACTTACTATTTCTAATATACCATCTAAATTACCATTTTGTGCATTATCAGCAGCTTCACTTGATGAACCCTCATTATTTGCCAGTATTCCGCCTCAATGCCAACCGATAATAACGAAATCGCGGCGCTTTAATCAGGAAGACCAATCTTTTATTGCAGCTGAAATCTCTCGACTTCTAGCAGAGGATATCATTGAACCATGTTCGTCGCCCTGGCGGGCTCAAGTCGTCATTGTCAAGAACCCTCTAAAACCTCACAAACAGCGACTATGCATCGATTATTCGCAAACCATCAATCAATATACTGACTTGGACGCCTACCCATTGCCACGCATTGATGATATGGTTAATAAACTGGCCGAATACAAAGTGTTCTCAACTTACGATTTAAAAAGTGCCTATCATCAGTTACCCTTGAAGGTCTCAGATAAGCAGTACACAGCCTTTGAGGCTAATGGACGGCTGTACCAATTTCGTCGCCTCCCATTCGGGGTTACTAATGGAGTGGCTGTCTTTCAACGGGCAATGGATGGCCTGGTTAAGCAGGAAAACCTAAGGGACACTTTTCCCTATCTTGATAACATTACCATTGCAGGTCACGATCAACAGGAACACGACTCCAACCTCCAAAAATTTCGGGATGCCCTCCATCGCCGTAATTTGACCCTGAATGAATCCAAATCTGTTGAGTCGCAACCGACCATCAACATCCTTGGCTACTGCGTAGGCAATGGTATCATTAAGCCAGACCCAGAAAGACTTCGCCCGCTCCAAGAGCTCCCGCCACCTAAGAATCCGGCTTCTTTACGTCGGGCTCTCGGTCTGTTTGCATACTACGCTAAATGGATTCCTCATTTTTCGGACAAAATCCAACCCTTGCTGCATGCTAGATCATTTCCACTGGGAACAGCGGCTGTTGCAGCCTTTAACCTTCTCAAAAAACAGTTGGAGAAAGCGGCTCTTCACTCCATTGATGAGAATCTCCCTTTCGTGGTTGAATGTGATGCCTCGGAGGTGGCGATCTCGGCTACTCTGAATCAGGAAGGTCGTCCTGTAGCATTTATGTCCAGGACCTTACAAGGTGCCGAGCTACATTATCCTCCGGTTGAGAAAGAAGCCACAGCCATCATAGAGGCAGTACGGAAGTGGAACCATTTTCTAGCTCGCCAGCACTTTACATTGATCACGGACCAACGATCAGTCGCCTTCATGCTCGATAATCGAAAACGAACCAAAATTAAGAATAATAAAATACAACTTTGGAGGATGGAACTGGCCTCTTTTGGTTATACCATTTTCTATCGGCCTGGCAAGGAGAATGTGGCCCCGGACACCCTCACACGGGCATTCTGCTCCACTATGTCATCCTCCACTCTCATGGATGTCCACAATGGTTTGTGTCATCCTGGCGTTACGCGCATGCTACATTTCGTACGATCACGGAATCTCCCTTTTTCCACTGGAGATGTAAAGAAAATATGCTCAGAATGCCGGCTTTGTGCGGAATTAAAACCTCAGTTCTTCCGCCCCTCAGATGGTATACTCATACATGCAACCCAACCGATGCAACGACTTAGCATCGATTTTAAGGGCCCAGTGCCCTCTTCAACTCGGAACACATATTTGCTCACCATGATCGACGAATATTCACGTTTTCCGTTTGCCTTCCCCTGCTCCAATATGCTGGCGTCCACAGTAATCTGCTGCCTTGAGCAGGTATTTTCTCTCTGTGGCATGCCGGCTTATATTCACTCAGATCGGGGTCCATCCTTTATGTCAAGGGAACTCAAGGACTACCTCTCAGAACGGGGAATTGCTACAAGCAAAACAACACCATACCATCCCATCGGAAATGGGCAGGTAGAGAGGTATAACGGTATCATCTGGAATTCCGTACGTCTCGCTTTAAGATCTCGGGGCCTACCAGACCAGCAATGGGAAACAGTGCTTCCGGATGCATTGCACTCTATACGGTCCCTGCTTTCTACAGCCACAAATACTACACCTCATGAGCGGTTCTTTGGATTCCAGCGTCGCTCATCTCATGGGACATCACTCCCGTCATGGCTAACTACTCCTGGACCTGTATTACTCCGAAGATATGTTCGGACGTCTAAAAATGACCCTCTTGTAGACGAGGTCGAACTAACCAATGCCAACCCCACCTATGCAAACATACGATATTCCGACGGCCGAGAATCTACCGTATCATTACGGGATCTGGCTCCCTGCCCACCAGGACCTAGTGGGACATCGGGTGATGGCATTTCACCAGGAAACTCTTGGGACCTATCGGGTACCCCTCTCCAGGATCCTGATCGGACACCAACTAGCTTGGTGCCGGTAGAACCCCGTGCTCAAGGTTGCGACCCTCCCAGTACCGCGCATGAAAGTACTGATCCGCCACAGACCAGCTCTGCACCTCCCTCTGAACAGAGGCAGTCCGACTTTGAACCTACTGGGGCTCGTACTCGAAGCCATGATCTCCCCGACCCTTCACAGGGCAATCCAGGCCACACAGACTCTGACCAATGGCCAACCGCATGTAAGCGGACCAGCGACCCTCTACGACGGGAATCCAAACGGGTGCGACTCTTCCTTGTTCGGCGGCTGCGGACCAAAAGGTAGACCACAGCCTCCTAATCCTGCAGGAGGGAAGAATGTGATAAAAATGATAACATCCGGGAAGTTATGTCATCACTTCCTGTGAACTATGAACTATGAACTGTGTACATACCTCACTTCCTGTCATATGTCACTTCCTGTTGGACTGGTATAAATACTGGTCTGTTCAGTATTGTAAGAGGCTTCTACCAGAGGCATGGTAAAGACCTCTCTTGTGTATATAGTGTGTTTATAAGTTACTTAAAGCTTACTTTAAAGTTACTTGATGGTAAGTCTCCTTTTTCTTACATCATTACCATCTTCAAAACATTTGTAAAGGCCAGTGGTTTGCTCTGGTGAGAATGTTATAAAATCGAGATTTTAATGTCGTCAAACACTGAAGGGTTATTAGTAAGAGTCAAGCTGATATAAAGACTGGGTGTAGGTTGGATGAAGGCACAATGGGCTCATTTAAAGCAAATCCCTCACTTGTTGCCTTCTAGTATGTCTAGACTCAGACTTTCCAGTAAACAACCACATCAATTACTAGGAGTACATGCAAGGTAAAAGAGCAGTTTGTTTTGGGTGAGTAGCTGAGAGGAATTGAGTGATGTTTGGTTAAGAGGAAAACCTGGTGACATTTATAAAACAAGGTGAGAGAAAGCCAAATCACTGACAAAAAAAGATAAATGCCATCTGTTTTCCAGTTAGTTAAGTGACTGGTGTGCTTGATCAGAAAACATCAAAAATGCAATGGCTAAATTATTGGGTCAGATGGTAAAAAAACCAATTGTCAGATGGAGATTAGAACGTGTAATGCAGGTGCATAGCTGCAGGCGTCTTTTCATCTGTGTAAACAATATTAGCAGCAGCAACCTTTGACCGTCTCTCCATGAGAAAAGCAGGACTATGTCAATTAGAATATAATCCCCTTTATTGCCAGCCCAGCTCCTTTTATATATATTATTATCTTCCAATGATTTGATGAAATTACTGATTGTTTGGACATATTAGTCCTTTTTTGGGTTTAATACACTGAAGGTGATCTGAAGCAAAAACGATAATTAGTACTCGTGAACAAATTTAATGTCATTCATCATCCTGAACAAACAACACATGAATATATTTCTCAAAATACAATAAAATATTTTGATCAATTACTATCGTTCCCATTTTCTAAGTGACTAATAAAAAACATTGCGGTTGTCGAATACTTTTTTCCAGAGCTTTTTGATAAGGTATCACAGCAAGAAATCATTAATAAGAGAATCAGTAACTAGTATCTGAAATTACTTTATTTGATGAGCATGTTTTTCCCGTTAATTATATCTTTTTTACTATGATGATACATTGTCAAATTAGACATGTGGATTTACCTTACAAGAGTGTCCTCTAGAATTGTAAATCTTTCATGCAGTATTTCATAGGCTGTAACAAAAACATTTCTACAAGATTGATGGTTTATGCTGTATCATTTGCATCTTTGCTTGCTCTTCCTATTGGGCCTTGTCAGTTCTTCAGGAGGCTGCAACCTGGAGACTGCTCCATTTCAAGGATTGAAACCAGCAGTTCAGGGCTGTGGAAGTAAATTTGCAGATGGCCCACAAGTGCATTCATGGCAATTGAGGAACGGAGTGCAAACTAGATTGTCACAATATTCCTGCATATGAGTGACCAAAGTGGAAGTAAAAGTAGGGAAAAATATTAATAAGAACATGTCCCTTGAGTTAGAAAATGTCCCTAGAGGTATTTGGAACAAGAACATACAAGACTAATTGGATAATTAACTCTGCTAAAAACTATTAATTGCAAACTTATGAAAACTGATAAAGTAATATTTAGTGAGGATAAGTTGTTAAATCGATGAAATTGGGGATCCTAAAGAATACTAAAGAAAATGTCGGCCGTGATTTCACCAGCGGAGGTGGGATCACGGCAGGAGAGGTGGGTGCTAGGTCCCGGTTTCCGGTCCCGTCTCAAGCCTGCTCTCTCCAAGTGATTTTACGTAGATTGGGCTTGTTAAGCCTGCCCTGCGTGTTTCCCGGCAAATTAAAAGGAAGTGGGTCTGATGATGTCATTTGATGACACATCATCAGCTGGTGTCTTTAAAGGGGCCATGTTCACATTCATTTTGACAGTTGTTCTGTCAGTGTTCTGCAGCATTGAGGTGCTGCCAATGCTGACAAGCCCTGCACAAAGGTGCACAGCTGCACCCAGGCTCTCCCACGACTCCCGCCATATGCTTATGGAGGGAGTCACAACACGCAGAGAGGTTTTCTTCCTTTCCCATGGATGAAAGAGACCTCCCCAGGACACCAACGCAGCCTGGTTGCACATTGCACAGGAGGAAAAAAGCTGGGATGTCATCAGGAGGACCAGGCTGCAGTGGCGCAAATGTTTCAATGATCTCAGTAGATCACAAAACGTTACTGCAAAGCAACACTCTACCTCCTGCTGTGCCACTCATCACATCCACATCACTCTGCCTTCCCTACCCTACTCCTGCACATCTTTACTCACACCAACTTACCTTGCACCTCCACCCATCCCTCTCTATCTACATGATCACTTCCCCATCTCACTAGCCACCCCTCACACTCAACCTCATCCTAGTCCAATCATACCAACTAACAACACACCAGGTAGGCACTTGAGTGGTTTAGCCAATGTCCATGTGAAGATTCTGTTAATGTGTTGTCAAACATTGAAATCTATATTTTCAACACTTTATCTTATTGGACAGTCCTGTGCTCACCTTTAGAAGTGTTTTAGTGAGTTCCAGTAAATGTTGAGACATAATCCCATCCCCCACCACCCCCCCAACCTCAAATTGTGATGAGTGTGAAATGAATGGCTTGGACATTGTAGGGATGCTTTTTAGTGCTGGTGTGGGGTGGTGCCAACCTGGCACATCATGTGGCAGCCAGGGTGTACAGCATCAAGTGAAGTAAATCTGGCCATAGTAATGACATCGCTGGCCTCCCGGGGCAGCAATGTTGTCGGGTGCTGATGCCCTATGACCTGTGCAGCATCAGGTGATTGCGGAGAAGGCTGGTGTTGTTGTTGGTGTTGGGACTGATCATGGAGGGATTCAGAGGACCAAGGTGAGATTTTTTCAAGGGCACCAATGTTGCTGGAATAGATAGCAGCTGAAGTTGAGAAGACAGAAGCGATCTGTCAATGGTGAGAGAGCTTGCTCCGAGGAGGTGACAGTGGATAGATGTTTCCTCCAAACACTTCCAAACTGCATACAGCTCAAAAGTGTGTTCCAAGTCCTGAATGCTCAAGCTTCTGACATTGGAAAGTGAGCAGCTGTGAAATGGTAGCTTTCAAACCACTTTTGCAGCTGTCACCTATTCACAGCAATGGGGAGACATAGAGAACCCGACCTACTTACCTGACGTGATCCCCGAGTGACGGGAACCTCATAAAAATAAGTGGTAAAATAGAAGTAGACTAGCAAAATTGTACTTAACAAGCATTTAACAAGCATTTAACTATCTTAAATGCCTCTCCCGCCGCTTTGTGTCGGGTCTGTTCTGAAATCGCAGACCTGACACTTTGGAAACTTACATGTAGGCGGGTTCGGAGCGGGTTCCCAACCCACTGTCAATCATTTCGATTTTGACAGCGGACCCACCTCCAAACCCGCACTCTGGGCGCCGGTAAAATTCAGTCCAAGCACTATAGAAAGTGTATGTGTCTGGTGAAAAGAAAGATTAGAAGGACTTAAGGGGAATATGAAAACAATCCTGCAGATAATGAAAAGGAAAATAGTGAGGGCTTTAAAAACCATATTAAAATTAAAAGAGTTAGAGAGTATACAATTGCTCAGGGACAAAGGGGGAAATGACAGTGAAAGTGAGCACTTAGGTGCGATCAAATAGATAAAGATAACTGCACAGAAAGAACTGGTTCTGAAAAAAATAGCAAACACGAAATGGAAGAGACATGCATCCTAAACTTATGAAGGAAGTCAGAGAGGAGATAGCAGAGGCTCTGACCATGATTTTTCAGTCCTTCTTAGATATACAAATTATGCCATAGCACTGAAGAGTAGCCAATGCAACTCCTCTCTTTGAAAAAGGATAGAAGTATGAATTGAATAACTATAGACCAGTTAGACGAATGTCATTTGTGCAAACACTTGGACTCCACAATCCAAGATCAAATCAGTAAGCATTAGAGATACATGGGATAAGGCAAATCAAGTTTAACTAATTTAATTATGCTTTTTGAACAAGTCACTAATTGGCTTGATAAAAAGAATGCAGTAAGTCTTCTGACGAAGGAGTAAGAGGTTAGGGTTTGTGTATGAAAAGAGTTGTAGGCACAAGGGGTAGTCACAGTGAAAATCGGCATGTCCTTCACTCTACCATTACCATCAAGCCAGGTGACCAACTCTGGTTCAATAAAGAGTGTAGAAGAGCATGCCAAGAGCAGCACCAGTGTACCTACAAATAAGGTGCCAAACTGGTGAAGCTACAACACAGGACTACATGCATGCTAAACAAGGGCATGCTATAGACAGAGCTAAGCGATCTCGCAACCAACGGATCAGACCAAAGCTCTGCAGTCCTGCCACATCCAGTCGTGAATGGGGGTGGACCATTAAACAACTAACGGGAGGCTCCAGGAACATCCTCATCCTCGATGATGGTGGAGCCTAGCACGTGAATGCAAAAGTCAAGACTGAAGTGTTTGCAACCACCTTCAGCCAGAAGTGCCGAGTGGATGATCCATATCGGCCTACTCCTGAGGTCCCCATCATCACAGAAGCCAATCTTCAACCAATTTGAATCACTCCACGTGATATCAAGAAATGACTGAACGCACTAGATACAGCAAAAGCTATCGGCCCCAACAACATCCCAGCTGTAGTGCTGAAGACTTGTACAACAGATCTAGCTGTGCCACTAGCCAAGCTGTTCCAGTACAGTTACAACACTGGCATCTACCCGACAAAGTGGAAAATTGCCTAGGTATATCCTGTTCACAAAAAGCAGGACAAATCCAATCCAGCCAATTACCGCCCCATCAGCCCTCTCTCAATCATCAGCAAAGTGATGGAAGGTGTCATCTGTAACATTTGCATATTGAATTATCATTGGCCTGCAGGCATCTGTAAGGAATACCTATTATATTCACATGTGATCACATGCTGAGTTGTCATTGGCCTGCAGGCATCTGTAAGGACTACTATTGTTTTGAAGACCCAGGCTAGGGGTCCTAATGCCAGGTGTTTCCCCACTGGTGCTGCTATGAGTAAGATCACAGACCTAATGCTTAATAAAAGAGTTAAACTGTAATACTCCGTTGTCCTGCAATTTATTATTTTTGTACAAAGTGTGCAAAACAAGACATCATCGACCGTGCTATCAAGTGCACTTACTCACCAGTAACCTGCTCACAGATGCTCAGTTTGGGTTCTGCCAAAGGACCACTCAGCTCCAGACCTCATTACAACCTTAGTCCAAACATGGACAAAAGAGGTGAGCTGAGAGTGACTTCCCTTGACTTCAAGGCAGCATTTGACCAAGTGTGGCATCAAGGAGCCCCAGTAAAATTGAAGTTAATGGGAATCAGGGGGAAAGCTCTCCAGTGGCTGGAGTCATACCTAGCACAAAAGAAGATAGTTGTGGTTGTTGGAGGCCAATCATCTCAGCCGCAGTATATCGCTGCAGGAGTTCCTCATGGCAGTGTCCTAGGCCCAACCATCTTCAGCTGCTTCATCAATGGCCTTCCCTCCATCATAAGGTCAGAAGTGGGGATGTTCACTGATGATTGCACAGTGTTCAGGTCCATTCATAATTCCTCAGATAATGAAGCAGTCCATGCACGCATGCAGCAAGATGTGGACAACATCCAGACTTAGGCTAATAAGTGGCAGGCACATGGGAACACCTCCACCACTTCCAATACCTCTCCAAGTCACAAACCATCCTGACTTGGAAATATATTGCTGTTCCTTCATCGTCGCTGGGTCAAAATCCTGGAACTCCCTACCTAACAGCACTGTGAGAGTACCTTCACCACTCGGACTGCAACGGTCCAAGGTGATGGCTCACCACCATCTTCTCAAGAGCAATTAGGGATAGACAATAAATGCTGGCCTTGCCAGCGATGCCGATATCCCGTGATGTATAAATTTTAAAAAGTAGTAGTGATAGGATGTAATTAAGTAAAATTGTGCATATTCGGCCTTTCAAGGTGTTTGTGTATTATTTCAATGGAGACTACAGTCGGGTATGGTAGCATAGTGGTTATGTTACTGGATGAGTTAATTTAGAAGTGGGATTAATGATCTGCTGAGACATGAGTTTAAATCCCAGCATGGCAGCTGGGGAATTTGAATTCAATTAAATAAATCTGGAATAAAAAACTAGTATCAGTAATGATGACCATGAAACTACCAGACTGTTGTAAAAACCCACCTGGTTCACTAATACAATTTATGGAAGGAAATCTGCCATCCTTACCCAGTCTGTGACTCTGGACCACAGCAATGTGTTTGACTCTTAACTGCCCTCTGAAATTACCTAGCAAACCACTCAGCTGTATAAGGTGGCCCACTACCACCTTCTCCAGGGCAATTAGAGATGGGCAATAAATGCTGGCCTTGCCAGAGATGCCCACATCCCATGAATGAATAATAAAACATACATACACACACTCTCTGTGTGTCTCTCCCTCTCTCAGTTTTGCTGGGTCTATGGGAAGTTAATGCCTGTTCATTGCTGATTGACTCCTGTAGAACAAATGAAGGACACAGACATGATGAGTTGCTCGTCCATGTCCAAAGCAAACTGAGCATGCTCATACCAAACCATGTGATAATACATTGCACTGCTTCCCCCCTTTGCCAAAAGCTGCTTCATGCTGAGTCCTGATCAACCCTGCAACCCTTGCTTTTTGAGAACTTCTTTCACTATTCTGACTGTCCTTTCGGCTGCTCCGTTTGAAGCTGGATGATATGGTGGAACTAGAGTGTGCTTGATACCGTTCCGTTTCATGAATTCTTGGAATAGAACAGAACGGAACTGAGGGCCATTGTCAGAAACATGCTCTTCTGGTAAGCCGTGACATGCAAAGATAGACCTCAATTCATCTATGGTACGTTCAGTTGTGGTAGTTCAACCCATGTGTTTCACTTCAATCCACTTTGAGTGACTATCTACAAGTACCAGGAAATAATCATTTGCTTTCTCACAGAAGTCTACATGTACTCTCTGAACAGGTCTACTTGGCCATGACCAGGGTTGTAGCGGAGGTTTGGGTGGTTTGTTTCTGCAACTTTAGCAAATGCTGCATTTGCTGACAAGTGATTCAAGATCACTGTCCAATCCAGGCCAGTAAACAAAGCTTCTTGCAATTGATTTCAAACTGATGATCCCTGGATGTTCAGTATGAAGATCAGCCAGAATTCTATCTCGCAAAGAAGCAGGTACCACCACTCTGTTCCCCCACTTGATACAACCTTGCTCACAAGATAATTCAGTATGATGGTTATGGAATGGTTTCAATTTTGTGTCCATACACTGATCAGTCCATCCATTCAAGGTGTTTTCATACACTATTTTCAGTATGGAGTCCTTTTGAGTCTCATCTGTAATCTCGGTTGCATTCACAGAAATGTCTTTGTCAACTGCACCTAGTGTGAAAATCGCACCTTCACTCCCAACACAGGTCCTTATGTGGCAACCTGGACAAGGCATCTGCGGTTGTGTTTTGCTTTGAAGTGTGATATTCAATCGTGTAGTCATATTGTGACAACACTGCCCAATGTTGCATTCTCGATGTGGCCATTGCAGGGATGGCAGATTTTTGCCCCAATTGCTTGGAGCGGTTTGTAATTGGTTATCAGGGTAAACTTTCTGCCGATCCGGAACTGTTGGAATTTCTTGATTCCACACACTGTGGCGAGTGATTTCTTTTCAATTTGCGTGGAGTTTCTTTTGCTCTTTGTGAGGGTTCGCGATGCTAACGCGATTGGTTTCTCTTGGCCATCATCCATTACGTGGCTTATGACAGCTCCCACACCATAGCTGGAAGCATCACACACTAACTTAAGCTCACGCTCTGTGTCATAGTGCACAAGTACAGCATCACTAGAAAGACTTATCTTACAAGCGTCGTTAGATTCCTGTTGAACTTTTGTTCACCTCCCCCCTACATCCTTCTTGAGGAGCTTGTGCAATGGAGCTAACATGGTCGTTAACTTAGGGAAGAAACGTGCGTAGTACTGGACCATTCCAAGGAAAGATCTTAACTCAGACATGTTCTTGGCTTTGGAGCATCAACCTTTTCCTTCACTGGTTACAAGCCATTTGCATCAACTTTCAGACCAAGGTACACAACCTCGGTCTGCACAAAAACACATTTGCTCCTTTTCAATTTGACGTTGTGGGCTTCCAACCTTTGAAACACGATATCTAACACTTCTAGATTTTCTTCCTCACTGCTTGTTGCAATCAGCACATTGTCTTGATTGCATAAGCAATTTGGAACGTTTTACAAAATCTTATCCATCATAGCCTGGAAGATTTTGGGGGAGGACTTGACACCATACGGCAGCTTGGTGTATGAGTACAGTCCCTTGTGTGTGTTGATGGTGAGATACTGTTGACCCTCTTTGTCAACATTCAGCTGAGCATAAGGATGCAACAGGTCAAGCTTGGGGGAAACCTTTGACCCAGAGAGTGCTGCATACAAATCTTGTGATGTAGGTAATGGGTACTGCTCATCATCAACTGCTTGGTTGATAGTAACTTTCTAGTCACCGCACAAGCTTTTGTCTGATTTGGGCACTACCACAATCGGGGTAGCCCATTCACTTTTGTCAGCTTTTACCAGCACTCCGTTCTCTCTGAGCTTTGCTAGCTCTTCCTCTATCTGACATTTCAATGCATAGGGGACTGGCCTTGCCTTACAATAGACAGACTTTGCATTGGACTGGATGTGGATATGCACATCATACCCAGTGATGCCCTCATAACTGTCTGTGAACATGCTTTCATACTTGTTCAGCATTGTATCGAGTCGCTTCTTTGAAGATCTACATTGACGATGTTTTTCCAGTCTCATTTTAACTTTCTCAACCAGTCTTTGCCTCTGAAAGTTGGCCTGTTGTTGTAGCTCACTACAATAATAGGCAGCTTTACTGACTGGCCATTGTGTTGAACTGTACATTCAATTTGTGCACATGTTTCTATGATTTCTCCAGGGTAGGTTTTTAACTCTACAGTACTCTTTGTAAGTGGTATTTGATTAAACTCACTCTCATATGTGTCCTTACTCATGATAGAGCAGTCCATCACCATGCCGATACACATATCAATATATTGCTCGTGATCAAAAGTTTTGTACGGAAGTCTTTTTCACATCTGCTAGCATTGCCACTCATGGCATAGATACTGTAGATGCCTAGTTCTTCAACATCAGGTGTGTTCCCTTCAATATTGTGAACTTCTTCCTTTTGATGTCGCTGCTTTGCATTGGCATGAGAATGGTTCTTACTTCCTGTTTTAGATCTAGCTCTGCAAGCTGTTGAAATATGGCCTTGCTTCTGGCAGTGAAAACACTTTGCATTTCTGTATTGGCAGGACTGTGGTGAGTGATTTCTATTGCAGTGATAACAATTCACTGAACCACTCTCACCGACATGCTTTTGACTCGGTCTCACAGAATGGGCCAGAAATTCCAGAACGGGGCTTGCAGCGCGTGCAAGCCCCATATTTGCACTTACCCCGCGCTCCTGCCGATCAGCTTCTGGGACGCCTGAACTTGGAGAAATTGAAAGCACATTCCCGGGCAGCGTATGACGTCACGCCGCCCAGGAGTGCAGCCAGCGCGGACCCAGGAGCGTGCAGTGTAAGTGAGACACGCCCCTTGAGGTCTCAGTTTCACTGGACACGCCCCCAATGTTTCTGTCAAGCTGCTTTGCTTTTTTACATGCAAAGCAGCAGTTTAAATAGGTTTTTGGAAGTTTTTTGAAGATTTTGGTAACTTTTATAAACTTTTTTAAATGTTTACATTATTTTGAGTAATCTGAAGTAGTTTTAAAGAGAATTAAAGCAATTTAAAGACTTTTAAAAGCCCTAAAAGAATTTTTAAAATTCCATTTATTTATTTAGCAATGTCGTCGTCATACGTGTCTTCACACTGTTCCCTTTGGGGAACTGTATGAAGTGGTGGAAGGATTTATGGCCGTGATTAACGCTCATTCCGTGACCGTAACCATCTTTGAACCAGCCATTAGGGCGGTTAGTCCTATGGCGGGAGGGTTTTACGGGCTCCCACAAGCTATACAAGGAGGGGGGGCCACCCACACCCACGGACGCAAATATCCCACTGGATGTCAACCCAGAATTTAGAGCCGGGACTGTCTGGAGCGGGGTTCGAAACCCTACCCTGATCTGGCCCAGCGGCGGGGATCCTACCGCTATGACAAACACCCAATCCGATTAGCTACGTGAAATGGCAGCATAGGGCTCCAGTCACGGGGAGGGAAAAGGCGCAGGAAACGTATGGGTGTCACCTTTTGTGCGGAGTGGGCCTTTTGCGTAGCAGTAAGCATCCCCGCCGTTGGGCCAGAAGGAGTAGGGTTTTGAACCCCACTCCAGACAGTCCCGGCAAGTGGAGTCGGAGCTCCAACTTTAAATTCTGGGTGGACATCCAGCGGGATACTTGCGTCCGTGGGTGTTGGTGGCCCCCCCCCCCTCAGATGGGTTGTGGGAGCCCGTAAAACCCTCCCGCCATAGGACTAACCACCCTAATGGCTGGTTCAAATATGGTTACGGTCACGGAATGAGCGTTAATCACGGCCATAAATCCTTCCACCACTTCATACAGTTCCCCAAAGGGAACAGTGTGAGGATACGTGCGATGATGACCTCTTGCGCAATGCACCTCCTTGGACCCTCAGTCGCAGATGCGAGGGGGCAAGTCGTGCAAGTGTTAAATTTTTTATTTTATTGACATGTAAAATGTTGGCCCAATAATTCCCTTCCAAATGCGCTAGTACGGTCGGGGTACTTACGCATCTGGCCGGATGAAATGCCGGTTTTCAGCATGCACAGTGCATGTGGGGAAAACCGGCATTTCCTGTCCTCTGAACGAAGGGGTTCAGAGGCAGAACGCGTGCGACTGCACAGGCAGCGCGTGCGCAGTATAATTCGCCGCTTTCATTAATGCTTTCAGTGAGGTCCAGTCATTACAACTTACACATGAAAAAAGCATGGGTACAGTTGCTACAGAGGCTGCGGAGGAAGATATTTCTTATCGTGGAGCTTCTGAAAGTATGTATGTCTGTATATATTCCTTTGCGTGTTATGTATATATTCCTTTACTTATGTGTATGAATGTATTATTTAATTATGACTTTCAGAGAAAGTAACTTATTGGAAAATCATAATTAAAAACATACATTCATAGTAAAGGAATATAAAACATACATACATATACGTAAAGGAATATATGTGGACATACATACATAACTCATTCTCACATTCCATTCACACAGCCACAATTGCTCCTTCTACCTACCGTTCTGAAAACCCTTTAAAAAAAAAAAAAAAATTTTAACTTTAAAACTTACTTAAAATTTCTTAAAATAACTTCCCTCCCTTTCCCAAACAAAAATATTGCATTTCAAAAGCTCCACGATAAAATATATCTTCCTCCGCAGCCAATGAACCACTTTACACTTGCTTTTTTTCAGTGTAACTCCTAAGGACTTAACCTCACGGATTTCATGAATGAAATCCACGAAGTTCACTGCGCAAGCGCTGCCTGTGCAGTCGCACGCGCTCGAGGTCTGGAAATGCCGGCGTTCCCCGCATGCGCTGTTCATGCTGAACGCCGGCATTTCCAACGGCCAGAAGCGTGAGTAAGCCGACCGCACTCACGCTTCTGGCCTGGAATTTCTGGCCCCTTATGTTTGGCGGTGGTTTTGTGATTGTAGACCTCAGCTGCAATAGTCACTTGAGTTGGAGGGAGCTCCCTAGCATTCTTAGATGCCATTTCCATAGATAGGGCAATTTTGCATGCTATGTCAGATGTTCGGTTCGGAGTGTTCAGTAACTTGGACTGTGTGCGCTCATCCACCAGTCCACACACTAACTTATTTCGCAACGCACAATCTAAAAATGTGCCGAAGTTACAATGCAAAGATAGGTTCTTAAGATCTACAATGTACTCACTGATGGTTTCACTTTTGTTTTCATTTCTGGTACCAAACTTATAGCTTTCTGCTATTTCTAATGGCTTTGGGTTGAAATGGTCCTGGAGTTTCTCGACAATGTTTTCAAATGACGCATCCTTCGCTTTCCCTGGTGCAAGTTGGTTTGTTAGCATTCTGTAGACATCTGGCCCGATCTCCGTTAGAAAAATTGCTTTTTTCTGTTCACGAGTTACTTTATTTTGAGTTTGAACATTCTCAACTGCACCTTAGGTCTCAATAATGTTATTGGCCATAAAAAACATCTCCATCCACTCAATGTAAGAACTGAATGGTTCGCGAGCTTGGTCATACATGCTGAGGCTTCCGATGAATCCCGTAGGTGCGACCGTGATTTTCCTGATCCCGTTGAACAGTGACTCAGCACGCTACCTGTTAACCTGTGAGAATCAATGCTGCTGTTGCTGTGTATACATACACATAAAGGCGAAGTACAGGTGATTCAGCATGAGCATTAGCGGTAAAACATTGCAAAAATTCAGTTTAGGTGTCACAAATTCACTCGAAGGTTGAACAGTGTCCTTCCATGATCCCTAAAAATGGCTTTGGGATCCCATCCTCATCGCCAAAATGTAATATACTTGTGTAGAACAAATGAAGTACAGAGACACAATGAGTTGCGAGTCCATGTGCTTCTTTATTAGGCCAGAGCGAACTGAGGGTGCTCATACCAAACCATGTGAGTGTATATTTATACACATGGGGATATATCTGTTTATACACTGTATGGATAGATCTGCGTTTATGTGTTCAACCTGATGTGCCTCAATAATCCCGAGACTCGATGTTAGCGAAACAAAACAAGGCTTTTATTAACTTAGAAGATAACACGCAGTGGAGAGAGGTATCTTCCCTGGAGGTCTGCAGTACTGGCTGTGAGGCCAGACTGAGCTGGCTTACATAGAGGCCAGGTATGGGCGGAGCCCTACACACAACACATTCCATACATTCCAATACACAATACAATGGTGAGGAGAAACCTGAAACCAACCACAGTCACAGGCAATACAATGGTAAGGGGGAACCTGAAACCAACCACAGTCACAGGCAGTGATGAATGGAATATTTCATCACATTCACCCCTTCTATAGATTTAGTCTGTTCGGGGGTTTGGTAGTCCTCTGCGACCGACGTGGCTGTTGTGGTGTCGCGGGTGTCGGCTGGGTGTCCCCGGTGGCCTCCTGGGTCTCTGCCGGGGGTGCCGCCAGGGTTGTTGAAGGGGTAGTTGGTGGGGGTGCCGTTGGTCGATGTTCTTCCGGGGGTGATGAAAGAATAGTGGGTGGGTAAGAGTTGCTGTGGTCATTGTTGCTGCTATTGCCGTGGTTGTTGTCGTTACCGGCTGGGGCGACGTCTTTTATTGACACGGTGTCCTCCCTTCCGTCAGCGTGCCGGACATACGCGTATTGGGGGTTGGCGTGGAGTAGGTGCACTGGCTCCACGAGAGGGTCCGTCTTATGGCCCCTCACATGCCTTCGCACGAATACCGGACCCGGGGTGGAGAGCCATGATGGCATGGATACGCCTGAGGTGGATTTCCGGGGGAAGCTAAACATTCGTTCATGAGGCGTGGCATTAGTGGCAGTACACAATAGCGACCGTATCGAATGGCGCACATCTGAGAGGACTTCCTGCCAGCGGGAGATAGGGAGGCCCTTGGTCCTTAGAGCTAGAGTGACTGCTTTCCATACTGTCCCGTTCTCTCGCTCCACTTGACCGTTACCCCGGGGGTTGTAGCTGGTGGTACGGCTCGTGGCGATACCCCTGGACAGCATGTACTGGCGTAGCTCTTCACTCATGAAGGACGCCCCTCTATCCATGTGGATGTAGCTCGGCATACCGAACAGGCAGAACAAGCTGTTGAGGCATTTAATGACCGTGGCGCTGGTCATGTCTGGGCAGGGGAAGGCGAATGGGAACCGGGAGTGTTCGTCCACAATGTTCAGGAAGTAAACATTGCGGTCGACGGACGGGAGGGGGCCCTTGAAATCTAAGCTGAGCCGCTCAAAGGGCCGTGTAGCTTTGATTAAGTGGGCTCTATCAGGGTGGTAGAACCGAGGCTTGCACTCAGCGCAAGTGCGGCAGTTCCTGGTCAGAGACCGAACTTCCTCAATCGAGTAGGGTAAGTTGCGGGACTTTATGAAGTGGAACAGCCGCGTGACCCCTGGGTGGCAGAGGTCGTTGTGGAGGGTCTGTAGCCGATCCCCGGTGGCGCTGGCACACATCCCTCGTGAGAGGGCATCTGGGGATTCATTAAGGGCCCCTGGCCGGTAAATGATGTCATACTCGAAGGTGGAGAGCTCGATCCGCCACCTAAGAATCTTATCATTTTTAATCTTCCCCCTCTGTTTATTATTGAACATAAACGCCACCGACCGCTGGTCGGTAAGTAGGGTGAAGCGTTTGCCGGCTAGGTAGTGGCGCCAGTGGCGCACTGCCTCCACGATGGCTTGGGCCTCCTTTTCCACGGAGGAGTGTCTGATCTCGGGCCCTTGGAGGGTCCTCGAGAAGAAAGCTACGGGCCGCCCCGCCTGGTTGAGGGTGGCCGCCAAGGCAAAGTCAGACGCATCACTTTCCACTTGAAATGGAGTGTTCTCGTCCACTGCCTGTAGCGTGGCCCGCTCAATATCCTGCTTAATGCTTTTGAAGGCGGCGTGGGCCTCAGCAGAGAGTGGAAAAGAGGATGCTTTCAAGAGGGGGCGGGCTTTGTCGGAGTAGTTGGGGACCCATTGGGAATAATAAGAAAATAACCCCAGGCACCTTTTCAGGGCTTTGGGAGTGTTGGGCAGGGGCAGCTCCCGTAGGGGGCGCAATCGGTCGGGGTCTGGTCCGATTTCCCCATTCTCCACCACGCTGCCTAGTATGCAGAGGCGCGTGGTGTTGAAAACGCACTTGTCCTCGTTGTAGGTGAGGTTGAGTTTTTGTGCGGTTTTCAGGAACCTCTCGAGGTTCGAGTCGTGATCCTGCTGGTTGTGACCGCAGATGGTGACGTTGTCGAGGTAGGGGAAGGTTGCCTGCAAGTGGTGGTCATCGACCATGCGATCCATCTCCCTCTGGAAGACCGAGACCCCATTCGTCACCCCAAAGGGGACTCTGAGGAATTGGTAGAGGCGTCAGTTCGCCTCGAAGGCGGTGTACGGGCGGTCCTCTGGTCTGATAGGGAGCTGGTGGTACGCTGACTTGAGGTCGATGGTGGAGAACACCCGGTATTGGGCGATTTGGTTCACCATTTCTGATATGCGGGGTAGCGGGTAGGCGTCTAGTTGGGTGTACCTGTTGATCGTTTGGCTATAGTCGATCACCATCCGTTTCTTCTCGCTACCCCTTACCACCACCACTTGGGCGCGCCACGGGCTATTGCTGCATTCAATAATGCGCTCTTTCAGGAGCCTGTCTACCTCGGTTGCGATAAACCGCCTGTCCTCCCAGCTGTACCTCCTGCTTTTGGTCGCTATTGGCCGGCAGTTAGGGGTAAGGTTCGCGAATAGCGAAGGCGGCTTTACCTTCAGGGTAGCCAGGCCGCACACTGTGAGGGGCGGCTGGGACCCACCGTACTTGAGCGTGATGCTTTGGTGGTTGCACTGGAAATCCAGGCCCAAGATCACGCTCGCGCATAGATTCTTCATGATTAATACTTTAAAATTATCGTATACAGCCCGTTAACGGACAATTGTACCGTGCAGTAACCCATAATGGTCGATGTCTGGGTTTTATCAGCCATAGAGATGGTACCCCGAGTAGGGACCACCTTTAGGGAGAGTTGTCGTGCCAGTTCCGGGTGGATAAAACTCTCCGTGCTTCCACTGTCAATTAAACATTTAACCCCGCACCCGTTTACCTCGATGTCCACCATTGATTTGGATAGCGGGTGGGGCCTGGTCTGGTCCACTGTGACCGATGCCACTGTAGGGCCCTGATCGAGACAAGATGGCGTCCGCGCTGTCTGCTCACAAGATGGCGGACCCCACGAGGTCGGGCAAGATGGCGTCCAAGATGGCCGCTCCCACGGCGCACACGCGGCGGTGGCGGGTTTTGGTTTTCCAGCGGGGTTCCCTCTGCACACCTTCCCAAAGTGCCCCTTCTTACCGCACTTAAAGCAGGTGGTGCCTTTCGCCGGGCACAGGTTTCTGGTGTGCTTTAGCTGCCCGCAGAAGTAGCAGTTGGGTCCCCGACGCGTCGCGGCTGTCGTAGGGCTTCTGGGGGGAGAGCGGGACTCCGACGGTGTCGGGCTGCCGGGCGGGGAAGATGCCTTCCAAGATGGCGGCGCCCTTGGTGCACACGTGGCGGCGTGGACGGCGCGGGCTGAAGAGTAGGCGTCCGAGTTTCTCTGGGCCACATCCAGGGATCGCGCTGTGTCCGCAGCCTGTTTCAGGTCCAATCCCGTTTTTTCCAGCATTCTTTGCCGGATGTAAATGGAGCTGAGGCCTGTGATAAAGGCATCGCGAACAAGCTCGTCGGTGTACACTACGGCTTTTACATCTCGGCACTTGCAGTCTTTGCCAAGCATTTTCAGGGTGCCTAGGAACTCCTCCACCGATTCCCCAGGTCGCTGTGCGCGAGTGGCAAGCAGATGCCTAGCATACACCTCATTCGTAGGCTGTTGGTAATGCGCCTTTAAGATGTCGCAGGCGGCCAGGTACGTGTCGGCGTCTTGGATGAGGGGGTAAACCCGGTGGCTTACCCAAATCCGCAGAATTCCGAGTTTCATACTCGCAGCGTCCGTAGCGTCTTTGACGGCTGCGGAATTGTCCAGGAAGAATTCCATACACATAAACCAGTGTCCGAAGCGTGCTGATCCAAATCCAAACGTTCGGGTTTCAGGAGTTGATCCATTGTGTTGAAAAATAAGTTAATAAAATTGATGTGCCTCAATAATCCCGAGACTCGATGTTAGCGAAACAAAACAAGGCTTTTATTAACTTAGAAGATAACACGCAGTGGAGAGAGGTATCTTCCCTGGATGTCTGCAGTACTGGCTGTGAGGCCAGATTGAGCTGGCTTACATAGAGGCCAGGTATGGGCGGAGCCCTACACACAACACATTCCATACATTCCAATACACAATACAATGGTGAGGAGAAACCTGAAACCAACCACAGTCACAGGCAATACAATGGTAAGGGGGAACCTGAAACCAACCACAGTCACAGGCAGTGATGAATGGAATATTTCATCACACAACCATAAATGTTTTTTCGGTGCTTTGGCAACATAAGATGTACCTTGTCATGCCAATAAAGCAATTTGAATTGAATTGAATTGAATTGATAATACATTACAAGGCTGATTGCATCTGGATGTATAAATGTTTAGTGCTGTTGTCACCTTCCCAGCTGAGAAGACAGTCACCCTGGTCGAAACAGGCTGCAGATCAGGTTACAAGAGCCTGCATATATCACTTCCTGTATGTGGAGAAGAGCACTACCTTCTCAGACAATGCTTGTAAAAAAAATCCATTTAGATCCTCCTTGGTCTGTAGACCCTGTGGCATGGATACCTATGGGTCAGGTGTTGCCTGCAGGCACAAATTACTCTGAAGTGCAGTGTTATGCAATCAAGCAAGGCAGCTGTTCTGTATACAGAAAGATACCACAAAACACAATGAGATGATTGACTAATTAATGTGTGTTTGGTGTTGTTGGTTAAGGAAGGAATGTTGTTCCAAACACTGGCAGAACTCTCTGCTTTAAATAGTGCTGTTGGATCCCTAATGTTCACCTGCCCCATCGGGATAGAAGGCTTTGGTTTCTTAAATGATAAACATCATCATTAACAATGCGGCACTGGTGAGCCTAGGTTATATACTGAAGTCTCGGAATAGAGCTTGAGCCCATGACATTCTGACTCGGAGGTGAGAGTGCACCTGGTGGTGCAATCTGGGATATGGGGGAGAAATTGAGCTCTGTAGCACCCGTCTTTTAGGTGCTACACGGCCGGCTAACAGTAGAAACTGGCGTCCAAGATGTGCACACACACATGGGAAGTGCGCTGGGCGCCATCTTGGTCAAGGGGTTTGCGCACGCGTGCACTTAACAGCGCTGGCAGCATGCAGAGCAGGCAGATTATGATGTCAATCAGTGTGCAATGCTGATTTGACACCAGCACTTCCATTTTAGAATGCCTTGCTCCAACCTACACCCTCGTCTTAACCTCGCACTGCTGAACATGATGTTAAACGACATGAAGAATACCCCCTTCTGCCCCTGCCTCCCCAAATGCCCTATTTAAAGGGATCATGAAGGCCTTTAGTACAAGAGGATTTGAGTATAAGAGTAAGGACATCTTAGTGCAATTATATAGGGCCCTGGTGAGACCACACCTGGAGTATTGTGTACAGTTTTGATCTTACCTAAGGAAGGATATACTTGCCAAAGAGGGAGTGCAACGAAGGTTCACCAGATTGGTTCCTGGGATGGGGGGATTGTCCTATGAGGACAGATGGAGTAGACTAGGCATAGAGTTTGGAAAAATGAGAGGAGATCTCTTTGAAACATAAGTAATTCTTACAGGTCTTGAAAGGCTAGATGCAGGGAGGATGTTTCCCCTGTCTGGGGAGTCTAGAAGCAGGGGTCACAGTCTTAGAATAAGGGATCGGCCATTTAGGACTGAGATGGGGAGAAATTTCTTCACTCAGAGGGTGGTGAATCTTTGGAATTCTCTACCCCAGAGGGCTGTGCAGGCTCAGTCATTGCGTATATTCAAGACAGTGGTCAATAGATTTTTAGATATTAAGGGAATCAAGGGATATGGGGATAGTTCAGGAAAGTGGAGATGAGGTAAAAGATCTGCCATCATCTTATTGAATGGCAGAGCAGGCTCGAAGGGCCAAATGGCCGACTCCTGCTCTTATTTCTTATGTTCTTATGTTATGAACTACTTATAGGTTAGTTGCTGGATTATTTCTGCTGGCTGCTGATGCTATTGCACACATTTTTGGAGCTTTCCTATACTTGCCTAAAGCTTGAATAGTCTACCAGGAGTGGTCTGGCTGGTGCTGAAGTATTTTTTATTCATTTAAAAGCTTATGCTGAAACAAGTTGCTTCCAGACATGGGTGACCTGACAGGCCTTCCTCTTGGAATTGAGCATGACTGGGAGAATGGAGAGAGGCCACGCAGAGCAGGACAAGCTGCTAGAAGAGGGAGGAGAAGGACAGGGAGAAGGGTTCCCAGCAGGAGGCCATATCCAACAAGGGTCGTAAGGGAGCAATTCTCTAACTCAACTTCAGCGAGGACCAATGCTTGAGACACGTTTGCTTCACTAAAGAGATTGTGAGTGAAATATGCCAACTGCTGCAGCCACAACTGCAACCTCAAATCAGGGCAAGGACTGCACCTGTGGCAGTCAAGGTGACTGTCGCTCTTAACTTTTATGCACCTGGCTCCTTACAGGCTGCTGTTAGATCCGTGGTTCAGTGGATAAATAATTACACGGATGCTGTACATAAACAAATAACAGGTCTTTACTGGAGGAGGGTAATTCCTAGACTGGGGTACAGAGGCATGCGCACAGCTTATATACCGGTGTGGTTACTGCCGGTGCTACAGTATACAGGAGCTGTAAAAAGTAGTTCTGACTTAAAGCACATACACTACAATTCCTCCCTTTTTAGATTAATAATACCCCCTTAATATTCAAATAACAATTACATTTTTACATGTACATTCAATAACAAAAGTCCATTTATAGATTCAGTCTTTGGGGCGGCTTCCTGACCCTTTCGGGATAGCGCCTTTCCGGAGGTTCTTGTTCTTGGTGCAGAGGCAATTCTGACCCCTTTTCATCGGGTAGTTCATCGGGTTCCACTGCTACTGGGTCTGAAGTATGTCGGGTTCATCCCCAGGTACTCGAGACATGGGGTTGATGCCTTCCTGTGACGCTAAGATCTGATCGACGTGGCGTCTCACAATGTTCTCCCCGACATCCACTATGTACATTAATGGCCCCTGCCTTGTACATATCGTTCCGGGTTGCCACTTCTCTGTTCGATAGTCACGGGCCAAGACTGGTTGCCCTATATTGAAGCTCCTTGTCGGCTTCTCGTTGATGTGCTGGAATTGTTTGTCCTCAACATTTCTTCGCACATTTGGTCTGAGCAAGTCCAGACGAGATCTCAACCTTCGGTTAAAGAACATCATGGCCGGGGTCTGGTTGGTAACTGCATGTGTCGCGTTTCGTTAGGCTAATAAGAAATTGTCCATCTTATGCTGTAGTGGAGTTTCCTCATCGCACATGGCCTTTATCGCCTTCTTAAAGGTTTGTACGAACCTCTCAGCCAGTCCATTGGTGGCTGGATGATACGGGGCGGATGTGTAATGCCTTACCCCATTCCTTTTCATGAGTTTTTGGAACTCGTCGGACACAAACTGTGGTCCATTATCAGAGCAGATCTGCTCTGGCAAACCGTTTCTGGCAAATATGGTCCATAGGACTGCAATCGTTTTCTCTGTAGTGGTTGAAGACATCTTTATCACCTCAGGCCACTTTGAATGAGCATCCACTGCTATTAAGAACATTGAGTCCATGAATGGACCAGCGAAATCAATGTGCACCCGTTGCCATGGAGAGGAGGGCCACTCCGATGGGTGTAGAGAGGCATGTGGTGGTGCATTTTGGACCTTCTGGCATCCTAAGCAGCTCTTAGTTAGGTCTTCGATTTGTTGATCGATTCCCGGCCACCACACATAAGCCCTAGCAAGGCTTTTCATTTTCACTCCCCCCAGATGACCTTCATGTAGCTCCTTTAGCACTCTCTCCCTTAACTTGGGTGGAATCACCACTCTGGATCCACACATCACTGTCCCCTGGCATACTGACAGCTGTTCTCTTCTGGATGAGAATGCTGGCAACAGTGAGTCGCCATGTGTTGGCCATCCCCTCACCGTCAATTCATATACCCGTGACAGCGTCGGACCATTGCGGGTCTCCTCTATATCCGCGTTTGTTCCTGGCAATCGTTCAATTATCGATGAATAAAATATCTCGATAGGGTCCACTGCTGGTGCTTCCTCCACCGTAGGCAGTGGCAGGCGCGATAGCCCATCAGCGTTCCCATGCTGTTTCGTGCCTTTATATTCTATTTCATATTGATTCGCCCCTAGAAACAGGGACCAACTTTGTAACCGCTGTGCAGTCATTACTGGCACGCCCTTCTTAGGATTAAAGATGGAGACAAGTGGTTGGTGGTCAGTCAGCAAGGTGAACTTCTGCCCATGCAGCTAATGGTTGAATTTTTTTGCTCCCCATGCTAGGCTGAGGGCCTCCCTGTCAATCTGGGCGTAGTTGCGCTCGGCTGAGGTTAGTGACCGAGACGCAAAGGCTACTGGCCTCTCCAACCCGTCTGGGAATTTGTGCGACAGCACCGCTCCAATGCCGTAGGGTGATGCATCACATGCCAAATGAATTGGTAGTGCTGGGTAGAAATGGACCAACACCTCTTTTGATGCGATCAATTCTTTACACTTCTGGAAAGCTCGTCTACATTCGTCATCCCACTTCCATGGTACCCCTGTTTGCAGTAGGGTGTTCAGTGGGTGTAATACCGTAGACAAATTTGGTAAGAACTTGTGGTAATAGTTTACCAGCCCGAGGAACGACCTCAGTTGTGACACATTTTCCAGTGCTGGAGCCTTGACTACTGCCTCAATCTTGTCAGGGGACTTATGTAACCCCTCTTCATCGATGACGTGGCCGCAATACGAGATCTTTTTCTGGAAAAACTCGCAGTTGTGGTGATTAGCTCGTAGCCGATATTCCTTTAATCTGGCGAGCACCTTCTCCAAGTTAGCGAGGTGTTCACCGTCATTTTCGCCCGTGACCAGGATGTCGTCCAAGTAACACTGGGTCCCTGGAATCCCTTGCAGGACCTGATCCATCGCCCTTTGCCAGATAGCCGGAGCCGAGGCCACTCCAAACACCAGCCGGTTGTATTGATAGAGACCTTTATGGGTGTTGATCGTAAGGTAATGTTTCGAAGCTTCTTCTACCTCCATTTGCAAGTATGCCTGGGCTAGATCAATTTTGGTGAAGCATTTACTACCAGATAGCGAGGCGAAATTATCCTCAATTCGTGGAAGCGGATATTGCACCGTGTGAAGGACTGGGTTCACTGTCACCTTAAAATCCCCACAGATGCGGACCTTCTTTGGTTCCCCAGGCGTATTACTCAACGACCTCTTCATTACAGGAACGATGGGTGTAGCCCACTCGCTCCAGTCCACTTTGGACAGTACTCCTGAACGTTCCAACCCTTCCAGCTCTGCTTCAACCGCTGGTCTGATCGCATAAGGCACTGGTCTGGCCTTCAGAAACTTTGGGCTTGCATTATCCTCTATTTTAATTGTTGCTGTTATTCCTTTTAGTGTTCCTAGTCCCTGCTGGAACACTTCTTTTGCGTCAGTTAGCATTTTTGACAGTCGTCCAGGTGTGACGTCGTCATCCTTTTTGGCCTCCACCTTCAGTGCCTGTATGGAATGCCAATCTAAATGTATCTTCCGGATCCATTCACGTCCTAGCAGTGGTGGTCCTCCATTTGGCAATACATATATATCCATTTTAGGTATTTCCTGACCTTTATATGTCACTTTCACCCTTATTTTTCCTTTGGGGTAGAATTTTTGCCCCGTATACGTCTTCAAGACAATCTCTGTAGCTTTCAAGGGTATGTGTGAAAATAGCCGCTTGTAGTCTCTTTGAATTATGACTGTTAGAGCTGACCCTGTGTCCAATTCCATTTCCACTTGGACTCTGTCTATCTTGAGTGTAACCCAGATAGTCTGGTGATCCTCCATTTCGGTTACCTTATGTAGTTTCAGACAACCCAGCTCCTTGCTTCCGGAGTCTGTGTCACTTTTCTGTTCGTCTGAACCACTGTCCATCACCTGGTGTACCTTTTTATACTTCTCCTGTGGAGATTTCTTACTGTTGGTTTTCTACCCAGACCTGCAGACTCTTGCTATGTGTCCTGCTTTTCCACACTGTCTGCACACTTGGTCCTTGAACCAACAATCCTTCTGGTCATGTGTTGTTCTGCCGCGGCGATAGCACTTCCCTGTTCCATAGGACATTTCATTGGTGCCATATTCTTGCGGTCTCCGTTGTACCTTTGCAGCGCCCCTTGCGGCTGCTTCGTGTGATACTGCCATACTGAAAGGCTTGTCCAGCGTAAGATCATTTTCTGATAGAAGCCGTTTCTGGGTTCCTTCACTTTGTAGCCCACACACAAACTTGTCCCTTAACGTATCTGCTAGTCCCACTCCAAACTGGCAGTGTTTCGATAGCTTGCGCAGTTCCGTTAGGTACTCAGCGTTGCTTTCGTCTTTGTGTTGGTTCCTTTTATGGAACTTAAATCATTCTGCTATCAGCAGCGGTGTGGGGTTTAAGTGGTCCTGTAGGATTTCTACTATGCTTTCAAAATTCTTGTTTACCGGCTTCTCTGGGGTTATTAGATTTCGCAGTAACCCATAAGTTTTTGCACCCATGGAATTTAACAGAACCAGTGCTTTATTAGCATCTGGCACTTCATTCGCCCTGCAGTACACCTCAATACGTTCCACATATGTCGCCCAATCTTCGACTTCATTGTCGAACGTAGAGATACTGCCACTCTTCGCCATCCTTGGTTGTGCATTAACTATCCCGCGCTTCCCCTTCTTCTGCGCTGGCACAAAATGGCGTCTCCCGCGCTTTCCTACCTTCCCGCGCTCGCCCGTCTTCTCCGCTGCTGCTTTGCAAAATGGCGTCTCCCGCGCTCTTCCTTCTTCTCCGCGGCTCAGTGGCACCTCCCGCGCTCTCCCCGCTTCTCCGCGGCTCAATGGCGTCTCCCCTTGCTTCGCCCCGCGGACCCTAATCAGCCCGTGATCCCTGGCTGTGCTCTGCGCGTTCTTCTCTTGATATTTGTCGACGCCGCTCAGTCTAGAACCGGCTGTTTCTTACCCACTCTCTCTCCGGTTTGCAGTATTTTTCCTCGACGCCGCTTGGTGATCAACCCCCGGCTGCGCCCTGCTCTCTTCACCCTCTTTCTTACCCCGTCGACGCTGCCCGGCTCTCTCTGTCTACCGTCGGTCGGCTCCAGCCGCTGCTGCTCGGGAAGGGTCTGCTCTGGACCTGTCGTCGGTCTCTTACTGTTCGTTGTGGCTGAGGAACCAAGCCCGGCTCTCCACAGCCTCCCCAGTGAAGTTGGATCTCTGCCTGACTGCTGGGCGGTTGCTCGCGGTCGACGCCCGTGTTCCTGGACTCGACTATTTTTAAAAAAAATTTTAATGTTGCAGGTAGATTCGCATCAACACTCGTCGCCACTGTGAGATCCGTGGTTCAGTGGATAAATAATTACACGGATGCTGTACATAAACAAATAACAGATCTTTACTGGAGGAGGGTAATTTCTAGACTGGGGTACAGAGGCATGCGCACAGCTTATATACCGGTGTGGTTACTGCCGGTACAACATTATACAGGAGCTGTAAAAAGTAGTTCTGACTTAAAGCACATACACTACAGCTGCTGCTGGAGATATAATCAACATCTCACAGTTTGTAGTGCATTGCTGCATAAGAGAGGTCACTGAGGCTCTCTATACACAGAGAAACAGCTTCATCTCATTTCCTATTGCCAGAGACAAGCAGGCAGAGTAAGAACGAAAGTTTGCACAGATTGCAGTCTCCCCATGGTGCAACAACAACAACTTGTATTTATATAGCGCCTTTTTTCCTCACATCCCCCCTCTATCTCTTGCCTAAAACCTTTAATCTGTGTCCTTGTACTATCAACTAGTGGGAACAGCCTTTCTCTGTTTAGCCTATCCAAACCCGTCATAATCTTGTATACCTCTATCAAATCACCCCTCAACATCCTTTGTTCTAATGAGAACAAATCCAGCTTCTCCAACCTGTCCTTATAGCTAAGATCCCCCATCCCCGGAACCATTCTGGTAAATCTCCTCTGCACTGTACTGTGGTAGGTCCGGAAACCTGATTGGACGGATTCAAACATGGAGTTGCGGGAAATATGAGCACGGATTTGGGAGGTGACAACGCGTTCAAGGACTTTGGAGGGGAAAGGGGGGTTCGAGATGGGGCGGTAGTTTGCAAGGGCGGAGCAGTCAACGGTTGTTTTTTTTGAGGAGAGGGGTGATGATGGCTGATTTGAGGGAGAGGGGGATAGTACCTGAGGAGAGAGAACTGTTGACAATGTTAGCTAACATGGGAGCCAGAAAAGGAAGTTGGGTGGTCAGCAGTTTGGTGAGAATTGGGTCGAGGGAGCAGGAAGTGGGTCTCATGGACAAGGTGAGCACAGAGAGGTCATGGGGGGAGATCGTAGAGAAACTGGAGAAAAATGTGAGTTCAGGGCTAGCGCAGGGGGGAACCTTAGAGGAAGTGGGCCCGGTGGGCTAGGGGAAGGAAGGGAAGTGGCAGAGGCAGCTGAACGGATGATCTCAATCTTAGAGACAAAGAAGTCCATGAGCTCCTCACACTTGTTGTCAGAGGTGAGGGTGGAGGAGACAGGGGAGAGGGGTTTAAGAAGACAGTGCAGTGTGCCATTGAATGTACACACATTGCCTTATGTCTACGTCATCTGAACTCTGCCATTTTTATGAAACAAAAGCAATTCCACTCCCTCAATGAGCAGCTGGTGTGTGACAACAGGCACTGCATCATTTAGGTGAATGTTCGTTACCCTGGCAGTAGTCATGATTCCTTCATTCTGCCGGTAGTCCTCTGTGTCACCTGTATTTGACCCCCACGGCAAGTCAAAGGCTGGCTACTGGGTGACAAGGGTTATCCACTCATGACAGGGTTCATGACTCTGGTCCGGAACCCAGCACACATGCACAGCAGGCCTACAATGAGGACCATGCTGCCGCAAGGAACATTATAGAGCACAGCATTGGCGTAAGCAACACTTACGCTGCCTGGACTGCACTGGCGGAGCCTTGCAGTACTCAGCTGAGCAGATATCAAGATTTGTGATATGCTGCAAGCTGCACAACCTGGCGATTACGAGGGAACAGCCTTTACTACCACCTATCAGGCGAGAAGCTGAGGAGCAGGAGAAGGAGGAAGAGGAGGAGGAGGAAGTGGTGGAGGAGGAAGTGCAACAAGAAGTGGAGGAAGAGGAAGAGGAAGGGAGGCTACAATATAGACAGCTCCTTTCAATCCGGACTCCACGTGATCAAATAATTCATGAGTGATATCAGTAACCTGAACCCCATTCACCAACAGTCCCACGCTCCTTACCTTTCCCCTATCATTGACCATTACAACATCCTCTTTCTGACAACATAAAAATAATAACCACCAGAAAATGCACATTGCATAAATTCAATCATGAAATAATGCATACAAAAATAAAAGAATCACCCTTGTGTATTCCCTTAGTGTCTGCCTTCCGTGTGCCTTTGCCTCTCCCAGTGCTCCTATGAGGTGCTTCCCCAGTAGCTGCGACATGGCTGAAGACTTCAGATGGCCTTGGAGGGTAACCTTGAGCAGCTTTGGGCCCAGAAAGGAACTGACTTCAGGCAGCACCATCTCCACCTGGGCTGCAGCAGTCTGAGCCGGCTAGCTGACAGGCAACAACAAAGGCACTAGCAAAATGGCAGTGGTGGGAGCAGGAATGCTGTCCTCCTGAGAGAGCATAGCAGGTTCACGCTCCACAGAGCCACCACCCCTCTCCCGGGGCGAAGTCTCAACAATCCTGCTGATCTGTTGGAGAACAGATTGATGGATTGCTGCAACGCTCTGGAAGTCCCTTTGAACAGTCGTATCCTCAGCCATGATGGCAGCAGTCTGAGCTTGCAAAGGAAAGCAAATGGTATGTTGGCCTTCATTGCAAGAGGATTTGAGTACAGGAGCAAGGATGTCTTACTACAGTTGTACAGGGCCTTGGTGAGACCACACCTGGAGTACTGTGTGCAGTTTTGGTCTCCTCACCTAAGAAAGGATATACTTGCCATAGAGGGAGTGCAGCGAAGGTTCACCAGACTGATTCCTGGGATGGCAGGACTGTCATATGAGGAGAGATTGGTTCAACTAGGCCTGTATTCACTAGAGTTTAGAAGAATGAAAGGGGATCTCATTGAAATGTATAAAATTCTGACAGGGCTAGATAGATTTGATGCAGGGAGGATGTTTCCCCTGGCTGGGGGGCCTAGAACGAGGGGTCACAGTCTCAGGATATGGGGTAGGACATTTAGGATTGAGATGAGGAGAAATTTCTTCACTCAGAGGCTGGTGAACCTTTGGAATTCTCTACCACAGAAGGCTGTGGAGGCCAAGTCACTGAATATATTTAAGAAGGAGATAGATAGATTTCTAGACACAAAAAGCATTAAGGGGTATGGGGGGAGAGCAGGAATATGGTATTGAGATAGCGGATCAGCCATGATCATATTGAAAGGTGGAGCAGGTTCGAATGGTCGAATGGCCTATTACCTGCTCCTATTTTTCTATGTTTCCCTTGATTATCTACAATTATTGGGATGCTTTTAGTGTCTTCTACCAGAAGACAGATACAAAATATTTGTTCAAAGTCTCTGCCATTTCCTTGTTTCCCATTATTAATTCCCCAGTTTCATCCTCTAAGGGACCAACATTTACTTTAGCTACTCTCTTCCTTTTTATATACCTGTAGAAGCTCTGACTATCTCTTTTTATATTTATTACTAGTTTACTCTCATAATCTATTTTCTCCCTCTTTATTATTATTTTAGCCACCCTTTGCTGGTTTCTAAAAATTTCCCAATCTTCTGCCTACCACTAATCTTCGCAACATTGTATGTCTTTTCTATCAATTTGATACCATCCTTAACTTCCTTAGTTAGCCACAGGTGGTTAATCCTTCTCATAGTCTTTCTTTCGCACTGGAATATATCTTTGTTGAGAGTTATGAAATATCTCCTTAACTGTCTGCCACTGCTTATCTACCGTCTTACCTTTTCATCTATTTTCCCAGTCCACTTTAGCCAACTCTGCCTTTATACCTTTGTAATTGCCTTTATTTAAGTTTAAGACACTAGTTTCAGACCCAAGTTTCTCACCCTCAAACTGAATTTGAAATTCTAACATGGTATGATCACTCTTCTCTAGAGGATCCTTTACTATGAGATCATGAATTAATCCCGGCTCATTACACATTACCAGATCTAAAATAGACTGATTCCTTGTTGGTTCCACAATGTATTGTTCTAAGAAACCATCCCGAATACACTCTATGAACTCGTCCTCAATGCTAGCTTTGTCAATTTGATTTGTCCAATCTATATGAAGATTAAAATCACCCATGATTATTGCTTTCTTACAAGCCCCCATTATTTCTTGATTTATACTCTGTCCTACAGTGTAGCTGTTGTTAGGGGTCCTATAGACTATTCCCACCAGTGACTTCTTTCCCTCACTATTTCTTATCTCCACCCAAACTGATTCTACATCTTGATCTTCTGAGCCAAGATCATTTCTCACCACTGCATTGATCTCATCCTTTAGTAACAGAGCTACCCCACCTCCTTTTCCTTTCTGCCTATCCTTTCGAAATGTCAAATACCACTGAATATTCAGTTCCCAGCCTAGGTCACCTTGCAACTACGTCTCTGTAATGGCTATCAGATCATACCCATTTATTTCTATTTGTGCCGTCAATTCATCTATATTGTTATGAATGCTGCATGCATTCAGATAAAGAGCCTTTAATTTTGTATTTTTACCATTTTTCCCTGCTCTGACCCTATTTGCTGATGTATTCTTATGTTTGTACACTCTGCCCCTTTCTGTCACACTCTGGTTATCATTATCCCTATCGCTACCCTGCACTATTGCCTTCTCCTTTCTCTTTAACTTTTTAAATTTCCCCTCACCTGAACCCTCCCCCCACCGCCCCACCCACTATTTAGTTTAAAGCCCTATCTATAGACTTCACCAGGACACTGGTCACAGCATGGCTCAAGTGAAGCCCGTCCCAATGGAAAAGCTCCCTCTTTCCCCAGTACTGGTGCCAGTGCCCCATGAATCGAAACCCATTTTGCCCACACCAATCTTTGAGCCACGCATTCAACTCTCTCATCTTATTGACACTATACCAATTTGCTCGTGGTTCAGGAGTAATCCAAAGATTATTTACTTTGTAGTTCTGCTTTTTAATTTAGCCCCTAGCTGCTCATACTCTCTCAGCAGTACCTCTTTCTTAGTCTTACCTATGTCGTTGGTACCTACGTTGTAGGGGGTGGTGTGTTGGGTCAGCTTTGCCCCTGACTGTTTTGAGCAGTTCGAATCGCTCCCACACCCCTGGGTTCTAGACTCCGGACTTAAGTACAGGCTGCAATACAAAATTGGAGTAGACAACTGGTTTGGTACAAGAAAACTGTGTTTATTAGAGTCACAATAAAATTATACTTAGATTACTGGAGTAGTTACAGATATTCAAGAGTATACTTAATTAAGAATGGGGAACACATGGCACAACGAGGGAAAAATCACATTAACAATCCCCCTACCCTTGTCCCACCCCCAATATCTAACTAAATTGTGCTAAAAGGGGCCAGGGATTATGCTCACCAATAAGGGTTTCTTGACAGTTCGAATCCTGTCAGTAAAGCCGGTTGCGTTTTGGGGTTCGCTCTTTGTGTCCTTTGGGGCCTGCTGTCACCACGTGGTCCCAGTCTTAGAATCTGCGAAGGTTCTTCAGTCGGGTGGAGTCCGCAGATGCGGTATGGGCACGGTTGTGGATTTGTCTGGTAAGTACCCTCTTTCTTTAGTTAGAAATAGGGAATAAAGTCTTTGTTGGGTACTTTAGCTTATAGAGTGGAAAACTTTGGGTTTTGTTCTTCTGGTGGTGGTCTGGTCATCGAGTTTTGTAGCGGCAAGGGTTCGGTTGGCGGTCTTCGATGTTGGCTCGGTCGCGGTGGCCTAGATCATTACCTGTGTAGTGGCAATGATCTGAAGGTATGGCTTACCCGGCCCTCTTGTTACCGTGGTGCTCGTGGTCAGTCCTCGTGTAAGGCTGCGGTTGTGGCCTAGTCGTCTTCGGTCGAGGCTACCCCACCGTGCCCCCTCGCCGTGATGTTCCGTGAGCCTTCCGGTTGAATGACCCTGTCTCCTGTAAGCTTCTGCCTGTGTGTGATGCCTCGCCCCTTGGTTACCAGTGGCCCTACAATTATACTGTTTTTGAGTTTGTTATATGTGCGCCAAATCAGGGTTAGTTCTTTGTCTGCTTTTTGGCGGGCTTCTTAAGGTGATTATAGCTGTTCACCTTAACTGGTTTTTGGGCGGTTGTCCCATTGCTAAATGGTTTTTAATGTCTTGGTGTTTGGTATGCATAATGTAAATCGGTATCTTCCTGGCTTGGTAGCTAGTTCAAACTGTAAGCGATTATATATGCATAGATTTGATGGGCTTTAGGTTTGTGCAAGATTAAGTCATTTCCTGAGTTGATTTGTTTTAAAGGGAAGAATGCGTGTTCTGTCTCCTTTAGTTGTCTAGTTTGAAATAACAAATCAAAGCTGTCTCCCACAGGCCCAGGCATGTCAGGTTTTAAGGTTTTGAACTTGACATGCTGTTTGCAGGGTCCTGCTTTAACCGTGCAGGTTTTGCCATGAAGTCCAAAAGCCATTCCCTTTAGGGTACCCTTGTTAATAACTTGGGAGATGTGGGAATTTTGAGAATCCTACAACGTGGACTGTTGTATCTATGTGTTAATGGAGACACGGAATGCAGGAGTTGGTTTAACAGGTGTTTACTGAACAAATTCTGGAGGTGAACTATGTAGTGTCCGTGTGTAGATAAAGACACTGAAGACAGGAGTTGGTTCATAGGTATTTACTAAGCAAGTCTGGGGGGGGTTTCTAAAGGATATACACAATACACAGGCTTATATAGCCCAAGTGGCAATTACCGGCATTACGCACACCTGGGGCTCTTAAAGGCACATACACCACAATTCCTCCCCTTCTAGCTAACTAGTACATCATATTTTAAGTAATTATTAATTACATGTTATATGCAAAATAATATACATTGCTGTATTAATTAATTATAAGTTAGTCTCTCAGGAGGCTTCCTGACTCGGTCCGGATAACGCCTCGGGGGTGTAGTAGTTTCTGGTGGTGTAGTAGGTTCTTCTGGCAAGGCTGATTCGGCCTGAAGGCCAGTGTCGGGTTCATCGGGCTCCAGTATCACCGGATCGGAGGTAGATATGGGTATCTCTACTTCATCGTTAGATGTATAGAGTGGTGGTGTAGGTTGTCCCTTTTCGGATGACTTGATGATTTGGTCAGCATGGCGCCTTATTATGCGGTCTCCGATGTCCACGGTATACATCAGTGGTCCTAATCGTGTGCAGATAGTTCCAGGCTGCCATTTCTCGGTACGGTAGTCCCGGGCCAAAACCGGTTGGCCTATCTGGAAGGCCCTAGTTGGCCTTTCATTCATGCCCTGAAACTGCCGGTTCTCCACGTCCCTTCGGATGTTGGGCTTGACCAAATCCAGCCAGCATCTTAGGTTTCTATTGTAGAACATCATGGCGGGAGTTTGGTTAGTAACCATATGCGTTGCATTCCTATATGCAAATAAGAAGTTATCCACCTTGTGCTGAAGTTTTATGTCTTCATTACCCATGGCCTTGATGGCCTTCTTGAAGGTCTGGACAAACCTTTCAGCTAATCCATTGGTGGCGGGATGGTATGGGGCGGACGTGTAGTGCTTAACCCCATTGTTTTTTTAAGAACTTCCTGAATTCTTCGGACACAAATTGCAGTCCATTATCAGAACAGATCTGTTCAGGCAGCCCATTCCTGGCAAATGTGGTCCTTAATACTGTGATGGTTTTTTCCGTGGTGGTGGAGGACATCTTTATTACCTCCGGCCACTTGGAGTGTGCATCAACCGCGATTAAGAACATTGAGTCCATAAATGGACCAGCAAAGTCGATATGTACCCTTTGCCATGGAGATGAGGGCCACTCTCATGGATGTAGAGGGGCTTGTGGTGGGGCGTTTTGGACCTTCTGGCATCCTAGACAGCTCTTGGTCATTTCTTCGATGTCTCCATCGATACCTGGCCACCACACAAACGCTCTGGCTAGGTTCTTCATTTTCACTCCACCCAGATGCCCTTCGTGAAGCTCCTTTAGCACTCTATCCTTGAGTTTGGGTGGAATCACCACTCTGGATCCACACATCAAGGTTCCTCAGCACACTGACAGCTGTTCTCTTCTTTGCGAGAATGCTGGCAACAGTGGTTCGCCATATGCTGGCCATCCCTTCATCGTTAAATCGTAGACTCGTGAGAGAGTCGGGTCATTTCTCATTTCCTTTTCAATGGTAGAATTTGTTACTGGTGGACATTCTACTGTGGTTGAGTGGAACATCTCCACTGGGTCCACTGTAGGTGCCTCTTCTACCGTTGGCAACGGTAGGCGCGATAAACCGTCAGCATTCCCATGCTATTTTGATCCTATGTCATATTGGTGTGCCCCTAGGAAAAGGGACCACCTCTGTCGCCTTTGCGCTGTCATAATGGGAACACCCTTTTTTGGGTTGAATATGCAGATGAGGGGTTGATGGTCAGTCAACAAGGTAAATTTTTGTCCGTGTAGGTAATGGTTGAATTTCTTCACTCCCCACACCAGGCTGAGTGCTTCCCTGTCGATCTGGGCATAGTTACGCTCAGCTGAGTTTAATGAGCGTGACGCAAAAGCTATCGGCCGCTCCGAGCCATCAGGGAATCTATGCGATAATACCGCTCCCACGCCGTAAGGGGATGCATCGCACGCCAGTTTCATTGGCAGTGATGGGTTGTAATGAGCCAACACTTCCTTGGACGTGATCAAGCCTTTGCATTTATGGAAGGCACGTTTACAGTCTTCGCTCCATTTCCAAATTACTCCCGTTTGTAGCAGTGCTTTAAGAGGGTGCAGAACAGTTGACAAGTTCGGTAAAAATTTATGATAGTAATTTATCAATCCCAGGAACGACCTTAATTGTGAGACACTTTCAGGTGCTGGGGCTTTTATGACCGCTTCAATTTTTTCAGGTGACTTATGCAACCCTTCTTCGTTAATTATATGGCCACAATATGATATTTGTTTCTGGAAAAATTCGCACTTGGGGCGATTTGCTCGTAGGCCCTGTTCTAAATTGGCAAGGTGCTCGTTGTCGTTTTCTCCTGTTACAAGGATGTCGTCTAGGTAGCATTGAGTCCCTGGAATCCCTTGCAGGACTTGCTCCATAGCTCTTTGCCAGATAGCTGGTGCTGATGCTACTCTGAAAACCAGTCGATTGTACTGGTACAGGCCTTTGTGTGTGTTTATTGTGAGATACTTTTTAGAGGCCTCCTCAACCTCCATCTGTAGATATGCCTGTGCCAAGTCAATATTGGTGAAACGTTTCCCTCCGGATAGTGAGGCGAAAATATCTTCTATCCTTGGAAGAGGATACTGTATCGTGTGAAGGACCGGGTTTACAGTCACCTTGAAGTCCCCACAGATGCAAATTTTTCTCTGTTCTTCAGATTTATCATTATTCAACGTTTTCTTCATGACCGGGATGATGGGTGTTGCCCACTCGCTCCAATCTACCTTGGATAACACGCCTGCTTTTTCCAAATTCTCCAGCTCTGCCTCGACTGCTGGACGAATTGCGTATGGCACCGGCCTTGCCTTAAAAAACTTGGGAATTGCCGCATCTTCCACTTTTATTGAGGCGGTGACGCCTTTCAAGGTTCCTAGTTCCTGCTGAAACACTTCTTTGGCATTAGCCAAGATGTCTTTTAATCGTTCAGGTATGACGTCATCATCATTTTTTTTCTTACTGGTCACCGTCAGTGCCTGAATGGAGTGCCAGTCTAAACGTATCTTCCTGATCCATTCACGTCCCAACAACGGTGGACCACCATCTTTCAGAACGTATAAATACAACTTCTGTATTTCCTTGCCGTTGTATACAACAGGCACCCTTATTTTCCCTCTGGGGTATACTTTCTGCCCTGTATATGTCTTCAAGATAATGGATGTGTCTTTCAAAGGTATATGCAGAAATAGCCGCTCGTAATCCCGTCGACTTATGACGGTCAGAGCTGATCCTGTATCTAGCTCCATTTTAACTGGGGACCCTGCTATCATGAAGGTAACCCAAATGGTCTGGTAATCTTCTTTGGCAATTACATTATGTAATTTGAGACAGCTTAGTCTCTTGTTTCCAGAGTCGCTATCGCTCTTCTGGTCTTCGGAGCTACTGTCAGTCATCATTTGTACCTTTCTGTACTTTTCCTTATTGATTTTGTTTGTGTCAGTGGATTTTTTTTTCCAGATCGGCATACACGTGCAATGTGTACCATCTTTCCGCATTGCCTGCATGCTTTGTCCTTGAACCAGCAGTCCCTCTGGGCATGGGTGGATCTGCAGCAGCGATAACATCTCTCGAAACCTCGTGTCATTTCATGGGTGCCGAAGTCCTGTGGCTTTTGCTGTATCTCTGCAGCTCCTCTTGCTGCTGATTCGTATGATACAGCCACACTGAAAGCCTTGTCCAGTGTCAAATCTTTCTCAGAAAGTAGCCTTTTCTGTGTTCCTTCACTTAGGAGACCGCAGACGAATTTGTCTCGTAGAGAATCTGCCAGTCCTGCCCCGAATTGGCAATGCTTTGACAGCTTTCTTAATTCGGTGAGGTAATCAGCGTTACTTTCATTCTTGTGCTGATTCCTCCTGAAGAATTTGAATCATTCCGCTATCAGCAGTGGTGTTGGGTCTAAGTGCTCCTGTAGGGTATCAACAATCTCCTTAAAATTCTTCTCCATCGGTTTGGCTGGATTGATTAAGTTTCGTAACAGCCCGTATGTCCTTGCGCCCATCAGATTTAGAAGTACCGATGCCTTTTTATCATCCTCTACTTCATTCGCTGTGCAATATACCTCCACTCTTTCCACATATGTGGTCCAATCCTCTATATCACTATTGAAAGCAGTAATATTGCCAGTCTTAGGCATCCTGAAAATCAAAAATGGCGCCTCCCGCGCTTTCCTTTCTTCCCTGCCGAGAAAAAATGGCGCCTCCCGCGCTTTCCCGCCGCTGCCGCTGCTGACAATGCTGTTCTCCGCGGTTTTTATTTACACAGATATTTTTGATAGTTGGAGACTCGTTCCCGCCGGACTCTCTGGGACTTTTCCCTCCCTCTGCTTGGTCCGAACGCCGACCTGCTTTGCAGCGCCGGCCGTCTCCCGAGTGCTCCACCCTCCATCTCTGTTTGCCTCCGCCTTCCGACTCGCTGCTCGGCCCCGCTGCAGAGCCACCCGATCGAGCCCCAGACCCCGCCCAGGAAGGATTAGTGCAGGAGCTGCCACCAGCCCGGCTAGCTGGTGAAACCACAGTTTTTTTTTCTTTTTTCTTCGACCTTCGTCTGAGGAATCGATCTCCTTGAGGTGCTGCTGAATTGCAGGTAAGTCAGTTTCCAATTCGTCGCCACTGTTGTATCCGTGTGTTAATGGAGACACGGAATGCAGGAGTTGGTTTAACAGGTGTTTACTGAACAAAGTCTGGAGGTGAACTAAAAGATACAAGACGCTATACAGGCTTATATACCCGAGTGGTCAGTACCGGTATTACAGTACACAGGGGCTCTTAAAGGTACATACACTACATGGACCACGACAACTGGATGCTCCCCTTCCCACTTCAAGTTCCTCTCCAGCCCTGAGGAGATGTCCTTAACCCTAGCACTGGGCAGGTAACGCAGCCTTCGGGACTTACTCTCTCGGCTGCAGAGAACAGTATCTATCCCCCTAACTATACTGTCCCCTACCACTACTACATTCCTTTTTACTCCCCCAACTTGAATGGACCCCTGTACCACGGTGCTGTGGTCAGTTTGCTCATCCTCCCTGCAGTCCCTGCTCTCATCCACACAGGCTGCAAGAACCTCGTACCTGCTGGGCAAGTGCCAGGGCTGAGGCTCCTCCAATGCTACCTTCTGGATTCCTATACCTGCCTCACTCGTAGTCAGACCCTCCTGCCCCTGACCATGACGCAAATTTGAAGCATTTAATCCAAGGGGTGTGACTGCCTCCTGGAACAAAGTGTCCAAGTAACCCTCCCCCTCCCTGATGCACCGCAGTGTCAGAAGCTTGGACTCTAGCTCATCAACTCTGAGCCAAAGTTCCTCAAGCTGCAGACATTTACTGCAGATGTGGTCCACCAGTTCCCACTTGATACAGCAGCAACACAACACCTGACCTGCCATCTCTATTGTATTTTATTGTACGAATTAGGTTTTCAAGTTTTGAAATATCACTCAATTATGTATGTATAGTTTTTAAATCTATAATCACGGCTCTTAATTTAAACCAATGCCCTAGTTTAGAGAAAAAGAGAAATACTCACCAACCAATCACTTAGCTGCTTTCCTGTGATGTCACACTTTGATTCCCCCGCATCCTCCTCACAGGTCCGTCCGCTCCAGCTCTCAGCTAACTGCTTTTAACTCTGCTTCTCCTCGCCTGGTCCCACTCTCGCTGCTGGTCTCGGGCCTCGGGTGTTGCTGCTTTTAACTCTGACGCTCCTCCCCTGGTCCCGCTCTCGCTGCTGGTCTCGGGCCTCGGGTGTTGCTGCTTTTAACTCTGCTCCTTGCCTGGTCCCGCTCTCACCGCTGGTCTCAGGCCTCGGGTGTTGCTGCTTTTAACTCTGACGCTCCTCTCCTGGTCCCGCTCTCGCTGCTGGTCTCGGGCCTCGGGTGATGCTGCTTTTAACTCTGCTCCTTGCCTGGTCCCGCTCTCACCGCTGGTCTCAGGCCTCGGGTGTTGCTGCTTTTAACTCTGACGCTCCTCTCCTGGTCCCGCTCTCGCCGCTGGTCTCGGGCCTCGGGTGTTGCTGCTTTTAACTCTGCTCCTTGCCTGGTCCCGCTCTCACCGCTGGTCTCAGGCCTCGGGTGTTGCTGCTTTTAACTCTGACGCTCCTCCCCTGGTTCCGCTCTCACCGCTGGTCTCAGGCCTCGGGTGTTGCTGCTTTTAACTCTGACGCTCCTCCCCTGGTTCCGCTTTCACCGCTGGTCTCAGGCCTCGGGTGTTGCTGCTTTTAACTCTGACGCTCCTCCCCTGGTTCCGCTCTCACCGCTGGTCTCAGGCCTCGGGTGTTGCTGCTTTTAACTCTGACACTCCTCCCCTGGTTCCGCTTTCACCGCTGGTCTCAGGCCTCGGGTGTTGCTGCTTTTAACTCTGACGCTCCTCCCCTGGTTCCGCTCTCACCGCTGGTCTCAGGCCTCGGGCGTTGCTGCTTTTAACTCTGCTGCTCCTCTCCTGGTCCCGCTCTCGTCGCTGGCCTCAGGTGTTGCTGCTTTTAACTCTGACGCTCCTCCCCTGGTTCCGCTCTCACCGCTGGTCTCAGGCCTCGGGCGTTGCTGCTTTTAACTCTGCTCCTCGCCTGGTCTCGCTCTCACCGCTGGTCTCAGGCCTCGGGCGTTGCTGCTTTTAACTCTGTTGCTGATCCCCTGGTCCCGCTCTCGCCGCTGATCTCGGGCCTTGGGTGATGCTGCTTTTAACTCTGCTCCTCTCCTGGTCCCGCTCTCGCCGCTGATCCCGGACCTCGGGTGATGCTGCTTTTAACTCTGCTCCTCTCCTGGTCCCGCTCTCGCTGCTGGTCTCGGGCCTCGGGTGTTGCTGCTTTTAACTCTGCTGCTCCTGTCCTGGTCCCGCTCTCGCCGCTGGTCTCGGGCCTCGGGCGTTTCTGCTTTTAACTCTGCTGCTCCTCCCCTGGTCCCGCTCTCACCGCTGATCTCGGGCCTCGGGTGTTGCTGCTTTTAACTCTGCTCCTCTCCTGGTCCCGCTCTCGCCGCTGATTTCGGGCCTCGGGTGATGCTGCTTTTAACTCTGCTCCTCTCCTGGTCCCGCTCTCGCCGCTGATTTCGGGCCTCGGGTGATGCTGCTTTTAACTCTGCTCCTCTCCTGGTCCTGCTCTCGCCGCTGATTTCGGGCCTCGGGTGATGCTGCTTTTAACTCTGCTCCTCTCCTGGTCCCGCTCTCGCCGCTGGTCTTGGGCCTCGGGTGATGCTGCTTTTAACTCTGCTCCTCTCCTGGTCCCGCTCTCACCGCTGGTCTCGGGCCTAGGGTGTTGCTGCATTAAACTCTGCTCCTCTCCTGATCTCGCTCTCGCCGCTGGTCTCAGGCCTCGGGTATTGCTGCTTTTAACTCTGGCGCCCCTCCCCTGGTCCCGCTCTCGCCGCTGATCTCGGGCCTCGGGCGTTGCTGCTTTTAACTCTGCTGCTCCTCTCCTGGTTCCGCTCTCACCGCTGGTCTCAGGCCTCGGGTATTGCTGCTTTTAACTCTGCCTCTCCTCTCCTGGTCCCGCTCTCGCCGCTGGTCTCGGGCCTCGGGTATTGCTGCTTTTAACTCTGCTCCTCTCCTGGTCCCGCTCCCGTCGCTGGTCTCGAGCCTCGGGTGTTGCTGCTTTTAACTCTGCCGCTCCTCTCCTGGTCCCGCTCTCGTCGCTGGTCTCGGGCCTCGGGTGTTGCTGCTTTTAACTCTGCCTCTCCTCTCCTGGTCCCGCTCTCGCCGCTGGTCTCAGGCCTCGGGTATTGCTGCTTTTAACTCTGCTCCTCTCCTGGTCCCGCTCTCGCCGCTGGTCTCGGGCCTCGGGTATTGCTGCTTTTAACTCTGCTCCTCTCCTGGTCCCGCTCCCGTCGCTGGTCTCGAGCCTCGGGTGTTGCTGCTTTTAACTCTGCCGCTCCTCTCCTGGTCCCGCTCTCGTCGCTGGTCTCGGGCCTCGGGTGTTGCTCTTTTAACTCTGCCGCCCCTCCCCTGGTCCCGCTCTCGCCACATGTAGAGAACTAGTGTGCAACCTCACCCTCCAGCAAGCTGGAACTTGAGTTATCCTTTCCCTCCACCCTAGCTCCTGTGCACTGGTGCCCAGTCTCTCCCTACGTGCAGATCCCTCCTCTATCCTAGCCTCTAAAATACGCGCAGTGTCAGTATCTGAGCTGGTGGCTGCATGTAATATTGAGTGACGGTGTCTTCACTTCACTGTCTTCTTCCTCTTCCTGCACTGGCTGGGAAGGCTCCAGTTCTTGGGTATCTGAAATAAAAAAGGGACACTGGTTGGATTGTTGTGAGGGGAGAGGAGGAAGTAAGAAACGCGTGCTTAAACCCCCTGCAGCTTCTCAGTATGACGAGATTGCGGGAAGAGGGAAGGAGGAGGAATAGGTACCCTCATCATTGATTGCTTCAGCCCTGCTGGTGGCCACAGCCTCAGTGATGCCCCTTCCTGCGATGGCCAGCACTGTCTCCTCCATGGGGGTTAAAACATGCAGACACGTTTGTCCTCCGCCAGTTCTTTTCTGCTGCCTCCTGTTATGCGCCACCTTCTCCTGCAAGAAAGAGAGAAGTGTGTCAGTGAGTGTCCTGCAATATGTTTTGGTGAAGTGGTTGTTATATTTGAATAGCTGCTAGTGTGTGAGGGTGAGGTAAAGCATATGAATTGAAGGGTTGTGCCTTGTTTTGCACACTTTGTACAAAATAATAAATTGCAGGACAACAGAGTATTACAGTTTAACTCTTTTATTAAGCATTAGATCTGTGATCTTATTCATAGCAGCATCAGTGGGCAAAGCATGGCATTAGGACCCCTAGCCTGGGTCTTCAAAACAATAGTAGTCCTTACAGATGCCTGCAGGCCAATGACAACTCAACATGTGATCACATGTGAATATAATAGGTATTCCTTACAGATGCCTGCGAGCCAATGATAATTCAATATGCAAATGTTACATCCCCTTTCTTTTAAAGAAAAATGTTATGCATTACTTTTAAACCTTTCTTCTACATAATGTTCTCGGTAGCATAAACATATAAGTAAACTCAGCATTTAACTAGCACTGAAAACATCTCAACGTTTCAATAACGATGTACAGTTTTTTATAGGGCAGCGATCCGCCTGCACCCTTTGACAGTTCACAAGTCAAGGATAACTCTAGGCTTGACCTCTCGTCCCGACCTTGTGTGGTATGAAACTGAGCATGCTCCTGAATCGGTCAACAATTCAGGTTCAGGTTTAGGTTCAGGTAAGTATGATGTGTTTTGTGTATTGCTCTGTTCATCACACTCTGTTGAACTGATCCTCTCATCGGAATGACAGTGTTGTTCCTTGGTGTTCAGGAGGTGCCTGCGATTGCGGCGGTACACCTGTCCTTCTGGCGTGCGGACGTGATACGATCACTCAGTGTCAGCTGGCTGGATGATGACTGCTGGCTTCCAGTAGTCATGCTCCTGGATTCTGACGGATTCTCCATTGTGCAGCGGCGGCAGTAGTCTAGCTGACCTGTCATCGTATCTCTTTTGGTGTTGCTGTCTCTGTACACGTTTTGCATGCACTTGCTTGCAGCTGATGACCTCTGGCTGCAGCTGCTGGTTGGTGCTTGGAAGGATTGAGCGAAGTCTGCGGCTCATCAACAGCTGTGCTGGTGACTTGAAGTTGTCAACTGGGGTGTTGCGGTACTCAAGGAGACTGATGTAGGGGTCTCTTTTGTCCGCTTTGGCTTTGTCCATGAGTGTTTTTGCAATCTGGACAGTTTTTTCAGCAAGGCCATTACTTTGAGGGTAATGTGGGCTTGATGTGGCATGTGTGTCTATTAACTGTGTGCACTGTCTGTTCATGCGAGCTGCTCGTGGTGCCGGTTATGGTTTTCAACTGTGCTTGGGCTATCTCGTGCGATCTAGCTATGTCCATAGCTTTGTCCAGCGTTAGCTTGGACCCAGTATTCAAAAGTTTCTCTCTCACTTTAGCTGAATGTATTCCAAACACGATGCGGTCTCTGACCATCTCATCTTTATCTGCATATTCACAGTCTTTTACCAGCAGTTTTAACTCAGTCACAAACTGTCCAAACGACTCACTAGCTCCTTGTACTTTCTCCTGAAACTTGTACCTAGCGAATATCGTATTTGTCTTGGGCATCACATAAGATTCAAAACGGTCAAAATAACTTTTCAGTACCTTTGCTTCATCCGCGGTGAGAGACCATGTGTTAAAAATGTCTCTCCCTTTTTCTCCGATCCACAGGAGTAGGTAGCTGCATCTTTCTTCCTCCCCTTTGCTTTTCAGCAGACCCGAGAACATCAACTCCACGTGTTGCTTGAACTTGCGCCATTCTCTAGGTAAGTTCAAAGATTCCCAATCGATTCGAGGCAAGGGAGCTCCAACGATGTCCATTTGCAATCCCTGTTCTGACACCATATCTTGTTTTGTACACTTTGTACAAAATAATAAATTGCAGGACAACAGAGTATTACCGTTTAACTCTTTTATTAAGCATTAGGTCTGTGATCTTATTCATAGCAGCATCAATGGGCAAAGCATGGCATTGGGACCCCTAGCCTGGGTCTTCAAAACAATAGTAGTCCTTACAGATGCCTGCAGTCCAATGACAACTCAGCATGTGATCACATGTGAATATAATAGGTATTCCTTACAGATGCCTGCGGGCCAATGATAATTCAATATGCAAATGTTACAGGTTGAGTCCTGATTGATGGAGATTGTTGGTAGGTGAGTGACGGGGGTTGTGGTGAATTGAGCAGTGGATGGCGCTAGTGGTGCAGTTGGTAGGATGTGTCATTTGAAGATGAACTCACTGACCTTGACAACCTATATGAGATTGTTAAACGTCTTCTTGCACAGCATCCATATTCTTGGAGCAACTCTCCTGGCATCGACCTCTGCCGCTACTTGTTCCCACTGCCTCATTAGCATATGTTTGGAGGGCCTCCTGCCCCCCACCTCTTGGACCAAGACCTCCAGTGCATTGTCTGAAAACCTTGGTGCTCGCTCTCGCATGCTCAGCCATTGCTCAAAGTATCACAGCCAAGATTCACTTGTGTTAAAACTCCCACCACTTTTTGCAGCCACATAGCACCTCCCTTTTAAGGGGTGCAGGCTGCCTTTAAGTAGCTCTAGCTACTCGCGATATCGGGCCCCCTGCTGATGCGTGCAGCCAATCAACAGCGCGAGGAGCACTAGCTGGCCGCAGCAATCATGTAAAAGTGCAATGAATGGGCGCGGGTTAATCACTTAACACGATCCCCACGCCCCTTTTTGGGGGTTATCCAATTTCTCCCCCATGGAATAATACAGCACAGAAGGAGTCCATTCAGCCTATCATGCCTGTAATAGTTCTTTGAAAGAGCTATCTATTTAGTCTCACTCCACTGCTCTTTCCCATAGTCCTGCATTTGTTTTTCTTTTCAAGTATTTTCTTTTGAAAGTTATTATTGAATCTGCTTCCACCACCCTTTCAGGTAGCACATTCCAGATCATAACAACCCACTGCATTAAAAGAAAATTCTCATTTCCCCTCTGGTTATTTTGCCAATTATCTTAAATCTGTGTCCTCTGGTTACCGACCCTCCTGCTTGTGGAAATCATTTCTGCTTATTTACTCTATTAAATCCCTTCAAATTTTAAACACCTATTTAATCTCCCCTTAACCTTCTCTGCTCTAAGGAGAACAATCTCAGCTTCTCTAGTCTTTCCACAAAACTGTAAGCCCTCATCCCTGGTATCATTCTAGAAAATCTCTGCACCCTCTCCAAAGCTTTGACATCCTTCCTAAAGTGCGGTGCCCAGAATTGGTCACAATACAGCTGAGACCTAACCAGTGATTTATAAAGGTTTAGCATAACTTCCTTGCTTTGGTACTCTATGCCTCTATTTATAAAGCCCAGGATCCCTGGATATAGATTGCGTCAACTCTTTTAGGTTTTTCTCCAGCCTTTCATGGATCTTCCATTCCATTGATAATACTTTAATTTTGATTCCATGTTGTTGCTCTCTTTGTACTGGGTGCTTGTGTGGCCATCACACACTGACGTCATACAGATAGTTGGCTCTTTCTTTGTCCTCTTATCACTTCTATCAATGACTGAATCTCATTATACATTAGTTTGCTTGGAGTTTGCACAAAAATTCTCAAAGACTTGCAATGCATTGTGTATATGAATCATCATGCTCTCTTCTTCGTAGTGTCAGCCATGGCTCAGTGGGTAGCATTCTCACCTCTGAGTTAGAAGGTCGTGGGTTCAAGTCCCACACCAGAGACTTGAGCGCAATAATCTAGGCTGACACTCCCAGTGCAGTACTGAGGGAGAGCTGCACTGATGGAGATGCTGTCTTTCTGATGAGACATTAAACCGAGGCCCCATCTGCTCTCTCAGGTAGATGTAAAAGATCTCATGACACTATTCAAAGAAGAGCAGGGGAGTTATCCCCAGTGTCCTGGCCAATATTTATCCCTCAATCAAAATAACTAAAACAAATTACCTGGTCATTATCACATGACTGTTTGTGGGAGCTTGCTGTGCGCAAATTGTCTGCTGCATTTCCTACATGATAACAGTGACAACACTTGAAAAGTACTTCATTGGCTGTAAAGTGCTTTGGGACATCCTGAGGTCATGAAAGGTGCTATATAAATGCAAGTCTTCCTTTCTATAGAGGTGTGAGTGCAATTAATGGCACCTTGTACCAAGGGAATGGCACATTATCGATCAAGTTGTTTATATAGCTTTAGCTGATGCTGCATGCTGCTTTTGAACCTGATATATGCCTATGTATAGCAAAGGAGACATCTGGAGGGAGAAATTCAGTATCGCCCCATTATCGGATGGGCGCAAAGATTAGCGCCTGGCACTAATTATTGCCTCCGACTGCAAACTTGGCTTTTATTGCCCCTGGAGGTGATTGGAGCGCTAAATCAGGCGCTACACACCTGTCTTAAGGCGCAAAGGCCGAGGAGCAAGGCACTACCTCAGAGCACTGGTGAAGCTCATGTGATGTCAGTCAGCAATGGAACACAGACACACTGGCGCCAGCCAGTTCTTAAAGGGGAGGGTCGATCTTGCTCTCCATCCACATCCTGCTCATTGCAGCCTTGAATCTCAGCCTGGAGAGACCTGTACATCAAATCTGTTGGAAAGAACAAAGGAGAGGCCCAGGGAAAGAGCTCAGAGTGCAGCCCCCATATTCTCTTTTAAACTGATGCAAGGAAGATCAAATCAGAAAGAACCTGCAAAGTGCTGCTCAGTACCCAAAACTCAACACAGCTTTGAATATCTCCTGCAGTCTTTCTCTCTCACTCAGAATGCATGGTGCAAAAATTTCGCCGACAAAAAAAGGCAGGAAGCGCTTGCCCCCAGTCCCTTCCCAACTGCAAAACGCTCCCCTCAACCTGTCATTGCTAGCGGCAGGCGGTAAGACAGGGGACGCCACTCAATATCAAGTCCGGGGCGCTACCAGAGCGTTGCACACTCAACTGACGTCACGATCTGCCGGTGCAGGAGATCGTGGTGGTAGTGTTTAGCGCCGCCGCAAAATGTCTAGTTAATTTCGTGAATGGCACAAACATCACCGCACCCGGGCGCTAGTTGCTTTGCGCACCTCTTAAGCTGCTAACGGGAGGTGCAAACTAACCAAATTTTTCCCCCCTGTTGTCTGAATGATATGGCAGTCAACTGCATATTGGCTGACTCAGGTGTTGTCTTCAGTTATTATTTGGAATCACCTAGAAGCAGAGTGTGGCAGTAACGGACACTTTCATATGGTTCCAGGAATTGCTAGCAGGCTGAAATGTCATGGCATAGCCTCCTTACACACGGTTCTTCACTTAGGTTCAAATGGATGACACATCAGTGCTACTTCTGTACATCAGGTAATACTGAGTTCTAAACTTTCACCTACTGTGGTTTCTTGCCATTATTGCTCTTTATCCTGCAAAGTATCCAGCATCAATACACTTGATACAATACAAATACGACAAATTTCACTGAAATGCTCCTCCTTTTGGTAGTATCTGGAGGCCAGCCCTTGCTCTGTTCAGCCACCTTCTTCCAGTGCTTTGACATCAGCTTTGAATGATAGGATAAAATCAGGTCTGTTTTGTAGCATTACTTGCTTGATTATGTCTTGACAGTGCTCTGGATTTCCCTAAGCTGTTTTTCAAATGATTCTTTACAATCCTACATAGGGATTATCAATATTAGATCTCTGAAATTAAAGACAGAACTTAAACCATAAATCAGGTAGGTCGTTCAGGTATTTCATACAGAGCTATAACATTGGTGTCTTCAGAAATTGATCCCCATTTTAAGTGCCAATCATTGCAGCATTGTAATTAGAATTGATAACATTAATTTTCAGTTCCCCAGTTACATCTATCATAAAAATGCATTGAGTGAGAATCTGCCTTTGAGTGATATTAGCCATACCAGTTTTTACATTCTACATCCCTTACTCTGTGCTGTAGCTGTTTCCTTGCACAGGCAGTCCATAGAAGGATCCTTCCACTTTTCCTCCTCCCTTCTTGGTAATAGGGTACTTTAATGTTTAATTATAGCAGGAATATGAAGTGTCAGAATGTACATCCACCTGGCATTCATTCACACATTCTGTCTGGACTGCAGCATTGACGCACATGAATTAACAATAGAACCTAAACAAAATTTAAAAAATCCATGTTGGAAACTACACACAGGTTTTAGAGAGCAAAGATTCCATCATACATATTACATAGAATTACATAGAATTTAGAGCACAGAAACAGGCCATTCAGCCCAACTGGTCTATGCCAGTGTTTATGCTTCACATGCGCCTCCTCCCATCCTACTTCATTTTACCCTATTAGCATATTTTTCTATTTTTTTCTCCCTCATCTAGCGTTTCTTTAATGCATCTATGCTAGTCGCCTCAACTACTCCATGTTGTAGCAAGTTTCACATTCTAACCACTCTGGGTAAAGCAGTTTCTCCTGAATTCCTTATTGGATTTATTAGTGACAATCTTATATTTATGACCCCTATTTTTGGACTCTTCACAAGTGGAAATATCTTCTCTACGTCTGCCCTATCAAACCCTTTCATAATTTTAAAGACATCTATTAGGTCATAATACAAAGATCGTAAGTGACGAATAATAATCTGTTAGTATTTGTGACAATTTTATTGCAGTATTTTTTGATATCTCCATGTGAACCCCAGATCTACAGATGCTAATGTGACTTTATAGCATCGGGGTATAACAAGTAGAATTAAAGGGTAGTACAGAGGAAAGTCCTATTATTCTAATCTGTGGTTTTCATTTCCCATTTAACAATGTACATTTAGCCATGACTTAGGGCTATCTTTCACTCTTTTTTTCTGAAAATAAAGGGTTAGATACCCTTATTTTTTACAACTTAAAGACTGACAATCAAAATGGCTGCCGTTTTGCTGTGGGTGATTTGGAAGTCGGGTATGAAAGAAAACTAACCCATCATGATACACCAGTAAAATGTTCCTTTCAAACTTCTTTAGCTGCTATATAATTAGATATCGGTTATAACTGATGGAACATTCTATAACACAGCTGGAGAGTTTAAAATACTTCGACTTAATGGTGCTATGAAAATTTTGAAAATGCCATTTGGGCCTACAATGTTGAGTCATTGCAAAAAGGAAGTCCCAGGTTTAAAGGTGATTTTCTTCTCCCAGTTTAAAGAGGCACTCAAGCTGAGTATCCTTTCTGGGTATCCAACAGGTGCAGCCTTCCTGAATACACTTGGCCTGTGACGGGAAAAATGCTCGCTATTTGTATGGCCTGGATGTATTCTCAATGTAGGGCCATCCCCGTGGAAGAGCCTCATGCTGGGACGGGGGGTGGGGGTGGAAACAGGAGATTTCCGAGAAGCCTGCAGCTGCACCTCTGGCTGACGGCATCAGGGTGTTCTGCTTACTGCTGAAGAGAAGCAGCAAGAAGTCCCATGGCCCAAAGATTGTCTTTGGGAGGGAATCCCTAAAAAAATTCCAAATGCTTTTGTCTTTGGACTGCCCCTCAGGATCTTCATGAACTCTCTGACACATGGCAGTCCTGGCGCAAGGCCCAATGCCAGGTTTCCTCATGTGTCCCTGCACTTGGGCCAATGGGATGGCAAGGAGGAAATTGAGACAGAAGGCTGGGAATTCTCCCTCCCACCTCATTGTAATATCTGTGCCTACTGCAGGCATAGGCCCCACTCAGCATATTCGGGGAAATCTGGAGCAGCACAGTGGGGGCATAGAGATGAGGCACCCCCATTTTCTCTTCATTCCACCTGGGAACTGAACATTCCACAGGCATAATGAAGTGGAAAATCTGTCTGCTTTTCCTACAGAATACATGCCACTCATAATTTCCATGAATTAACTACCATTTGCACACTTTTATCTCCAAGGCCATGTTTGGACCAGATTCTTGCAGCTCAGAGTCCATTGTTTGATGTGAAACATGGGTGTTAGAAATAAAGAAGTAGCCAGGTTTCTATCTGGGATGAGGGTGGCCATTTTGATGATTGCACTTTGCTCTGCAGGCTTGGAGAGCAAATTCTAATAATTCTAATATATTCTAATAATTTAGAAAAGCAGCCTCCCACCCCACTCTCCATCTGCAGCTTAGACATTGATAGAATCTTACAGCACAGAAGGAGGTCAGGCCTGTCTCGGCTCTCTGAAAGAGCTTTCCGCTTAGTCACATTCCTCTACTTTTTCCACATATACTTTTCAATTATTCTTTTTCAAATATTTATCCGCTTCCTTTTTAATGTGCCATGATGAGCTCTGCTCAGTGGTAGCTCTCTCACCTCCGAGTCAGAAAATTGTGGGCTCAAACCTCACTTCAGGATTTGAGCACATAATCAAGTGCAGTATGAAGGAGTGGTACATTGTTGGAGGTGCCATCTTTTGGTGAGACATTGGAGGTGATTTTAACCTAATTTGCCAGGCAGGAAACCCACAGGATCGAGTGGAATGCTGATTTTACACCTTGCCCAATATTGCTCTCCACTGACTTCAATGGAGAGTGAAAGCGGGCAGGGTGTAAAACTAGCATTGTACCGGCTCTCATCGTTTTCCTGAGAGGCGGGTTAGTTTAAAATTATCTGCATTCAACCTGCTGTCCCCTGTTTGCATGTTCAGCTTGGTGTAAAACATCTCACGGCACTTTTTGAAGATCAGGGGAGTTCTCCCAGTGTCATGGCCAGCGTTTATCCCTCAAACAACATAACCTAAACAGATTAACTTGTCATTGCTGTTTATGGGAACTTGCTGTGCACAAATTGTTGCCTACATAACAATATTGACGGCACTTCAAAAGTATTTAATTGACTATAAAGCACTTTGGGATGTCCTGAGCATGTACAAGGTGCTATATAAATTCTTTCATTCTATAAAAGCGATTAAGGTTTCTACTTTCACTACTACGTCTGCTAGGTTATTCCATATTCTAAGAACTCTGCATAAAAATTCTCCTAATATTTCCCTTTGTCCTTTTGGTGATGGTTTTAAATTTATGCCCTCTAGTTACCAACTCACCAAATTTACATCATCAAAACTTTTCATAATTTTGAACACCGCTAATGCCCTCCTCTTAATCTTCCTTGTTCTACTTGATAGAGAAAAAGAGCTTTTCTTAAGCCATGGACAGTGAAGGAAGATCACATTATGAGAGGTCACATGCTGTCATTCTATAGATTGACCTACTACAGTTTGGTGCTGACATCATTTTATTTATTACACCACATTTAATAGCAAATCCTGGGCTCTCAATGCAGGCATCACACCCTCAGGACTACGAAAAAGACAATGAAAAAACACTAAAAGGATATGATTGAATGTGTTCAAGTCTGTTGCAATCTGACCCACTCAAAACCCTTGAGAACACTTGTAGCAGATTCCCAGATGCCTATTTTGTTCCATGAAATTAAAGAGTATAAATTCACTAATGCTGTAAAGCTTCAGGTACAACATTTTTTGGCACTGCTTAAAATGTGTTGGTTTATAAGAAGGGCTTTGAAATGGTTAGAAATGTTATTATGTTTGGTCCAGTCAACTCACTGTTAAACCCTATCCGAGAGCCTCGGGAAATCGCGGGGGGCGGGGGGGGAGAGAGCCTCGGGAAATTGCGGGGGAGAGAGAGAGAGAGAGAGAGAGAGGGTGGGGGAGGAGAGAGAGAGAGAAGGTGGGGGAGAAGAGAGAGAGAGAGGGTGGGGGAGAAGAGAGAGGGGGTGGGGAGAAGAGAGAGAGCGGGTGGTGGAGAAGAGAGAGAGAGGGTGGGGGAGAAGAGAGAGAGAGGGTGGG